>NC_073306.1:146330633-146630633 GCF_027595985.1 Sorex araneus
TTGGCTGAAAGAGTGCAAGCACGGACCTCATGCTTTGTTTTGAGGCCACATATCAGGGAGATCTTAGACGTTCTTATGATGCGACGGAGGGTGGGGGTGGAGGGCAAATCTGTGTGACTGTGTGTGCAGACTTGGCATGTAACTTTGCCATCAACTCACACAGCCGGTCATTAAGTTGGACACCTAAAACCAATACCAGTGACATGCCAATTATAGTGCCATTAAAAAAAAGGCATTTAATGAAGGTCTGATGTTTTCCCGGTAGCTATCGTGCTTTCTGGCACAAAGGGAGCCCTGGATAAATATTAGCTAAATGAACTCATGATTGGATGAATGAGCAAATGAAGATTACAAAAATGAAAGGGAAGCAGTCCCTTACTAAATGATTACAATGTCATTACTGTGACTGGCACACCTTTGACTATAGAGCAAGGTGACGGATTCTGCAGAACACGAAGCGAGAGGCAGGCTGGCATCTCGGGTGCATGCTGACACCAGAAAGCCTTAGTCAAAGAGGCAATGCAGCGATCTGTTCCTAGAACAGGAATTAAGAGCTTAGGGCATGGGCCAGAGAGACCGTACAACAGCTGAGGTGCTGGCCTTGCCTGTGACTGACCTGGGTGGCATCCCTGGCATCCCATATGGTCTCCTGAACCAGGTGTGATGCCTGAACACAGTCAGCCCTGTGCACAGCTGACTGTACCCTTCCCCGCTGCCCCCCACCCCCACTAAATAGTTAAGGTCATGCTTCTAATCTGGGAGAATAAAGAGAGAAATATGGCGACTTGATTGTATTTACTTTTGGAAAAAGAGCTACACAAATCCCACTTCTGTCATCAGCCTATGAGGAGGGAGAGAAAGCAAGAAGGCGTGGACGCATCGTATCGCTGTACATGACCAGGCAGCTGCAGAAAGCGTATGAAGTTTTCATGTCTATTCACTTTCGTAACCCTGCTTTGCCCAGTTTCTAGTTCCAGCATTTCTTTCCATTATCTGTGTCATTTTGATGGATGTATATTTTATGGTTCTGTGGCCACATTTAAGCACTTGGTCATCCTGTCCTTCTCTGTTTGAGCGCACACTCTTGCATACGTGGCCAGCAGGTCAGTGGTTTGTCTGGCCCTGGGGTTCTGCCTTAGACCAGAATGCAGGAAATGGAATCTCTGAGCCAAAGGCAAAATCCATCGTGAGCCTTCATGGATTTCAGGCCTCAAACCTGTTAGACCTGCATACTTCCTAAAGCAGTTTGGTGGCTGCAGTGGTCTCCAGTCCTGTCCCGGCCCATTCGGGAGACACCTGCCACCCTCACTTCCTTCTTCCTGCCCAGTCATTTGGTCTTCCCTGGGCTCAGGCCACTGGCTCTCGGTGAGTCATTCATTCGCTTGTTCATTCATCTATGGCTTCACTTTCAATCTGCCAGCGATGCAGTCTTTTATCTTAACAGATTAAGGAATAATTTACATGCCAGAAAGTACACTCATTTCAAATGAACTATTATTCATCATTCCCAGTTATGCAACCATGGCCGCAGGCTAATTTGGGGGCTTGACCATCACCATCCCCAAACTTGTGTCCCTTAGTACCCCTCCCCCCTCACCGTGCCCACCCAGTGCCTGGAACCCTCTAATCTGTGCTCGCTCCCCTTCTCCATGCCCTAGGCTTGCCTTGTCCCGACACCTCCTGTAAATGGGACTATGCAGCCACTGCCTTTGGGTTTGGCTTCTCCCACTTGGCACTGACCTCCCTGGCATTTATCCTGGTGCTTAAGCTCTTTGCCGACCAGCTGCTCCCCTAGACTTCCAAGACCCTGTGAAGTTCCTCTTCCCAACCCACTGCATCTCCTCTGGAGCTGGGTGGTGAAGTCCAAGAAGGTGGCGGATCCTCCAAAAGAGAACATTCTGCGAGATATTTTATAAAAAGTCCAACCAAGTTCAAATGAGTCCATGAGGAACAAAACATCGACTTCCACGCAAAGCAAGTGAGTTGGACAAGGGTTAAGCGGGCAGAGATGAGGTTTTCCACACGCTACTATCTGAAGAACAAACCGGGCTGCTGGGGGCCACTGTCCCTGCTTTGGTGTTCCTGAGCCCTCCTCCATCCCTGGCATTCTTGGATATTTTGTGAATTAAGTACAACGAATGGAGTGTTTATTTAAATGAGGTGAGGGCCGGAGGGAAGCCAGTGGCTCAGACCAGGCTTTCCACAAGGAAAACTGGGTTCTCTCCCTGGCACCCTGTGGTCCCACAAATGCTGGGAGCCACCCCTGAGCACTGAGCTGGGAATGAGCCCTGAGCCAGGAGTGAGTCCTGAGCACTGAGCTGAGAGTGAGCCCCGATCACGGAGCTGAGAGCAGTCCCTGAGAACTGCCAGGTGTGGCTGCGATGCCCCCTAAGGACAGGGCCAGGTGGACACCTGCAGTGGGACAGGCCACCAATAGAAGCCTGAGTACTCGCATGGCCCCTCCCCTCTGAGCAAAGAGGAGTGTTGGCGTTGCCAGCATGCACATGGCGCAGCCAGCAGGTCAGCCTGGCAAGCAGCGGCGGGCGGAAAGGCTCTTCCTGCACAGAGGCTCCATGTCCCCACAGGCGTGCCAGGGTTGTAGCTCACCAAAGGCACGTGCCCTGCCCCTTGACCTCTGCACCAGGGAGGGCAGAAGCACATGAGTGCTGCGGAGACGTTTCCTGCCCGTCTGTGTCCTTGTCCCCTTCCTTCACGGCTGCTTACCTGGCTCACCGGGACACGCAGTCTGTTTGCTGACCTGGGAAACAGGCATGAGCCTGTAAGCATGTACGTGTGTGCATTTGTGCGAGTGTGCCTGTGTGATGTGTTTGTGTGTGTTCCCGGCCCTATGTGCACACCAGCAGGGAGTTAGAAAGGGCTCTGTGAAAGCATCCAGGTCTTGGCGCCTGGCCCGGCCACTGAGAGCAGTTCTGGTTCAGCACCATGGTGAGGACAGCTCCAGCCGTTATTCCCCCTTCCCCACTGCCCACCCAGGAAGTCACTTAGTCACGTATTTTCAGGACATCGGCAATGGAACATCAGAGCTTCCTGAGAGGAGTGAGCCCTCGAGGGACCCCCACCCCGAAACCATCTGCTTACATATATCTCTCACCTGAATTCATCTCTGCCATGCTTATTAGATTCAGTGACCCGAATCAATCACACCCAAAACTGAAAACCTTGCCCCCAACCAAGGGGAAATGGGGGCATGGACTTCATTCATGGGCCACTTTTCCTTTGGGCAGTATATTAATCTTCAGGCCCAAATAACACTTCATTTCACTACAGCCCCAGATTTTGTGCCAACTTTTGCAAAAAAGCGGAGGCTGGAGAATGGGCGAAACCTACCACCAAGCTTACAGCTCCCGTGCATGGAGCCGAATGCCCATGGGCAGGGCATCATCTGTGCATACAGACCACGGACGGCACATGGAATTCCACGGCTCAGCCCCTCCCTCGTGCCTCTACAGCAGACAGGCCTATCCCTGCACTATCACCTCCGACAGCCCAACGCCCCCAAACGCCCTTCCCAGTCAACCCGACTGCCACTCCAGTAATGCCATCCCTGGTGGCGAGAAGCAATGCAGTTTGTTAAGCCAGCTGGCACTCCCTGCGGCACCGACCATGACAGCAGGGGCTATGCTCTGCTTTCTCCAGGCTGGCTCAGCTGCGATCCCGAGATGAGCACTGTGAGACAGGCTTGAGTGCACAGCCAGTCCCAGCCCTGGGCATGGAGGAGCGTGGGCGCTGGGCTCCAGTGTGGTCTCATGGGACCACCATCTCCTCCGCCTTGTTTGTGACACCCAGAAGATACCAGTTCTTATGTGCAGCCCATTAGCAACGCTGGCACTGCATTTGTGCTCAGTGTGAGCCCTGCAGAGTGCCAGTGTCAGCATTCATCTCTGCAGTGACCTGAGGACTCAGTGGCTCCTACATATGTGCGCACATACATGCATGCACACACTTGCACACAGTTCTTCAGTGTTCCACATGCCTTTAGTATCTGGGCCATTGGCCAACCTGTACACTGTTCATGGGGTCCCTCGGTCTCCATCTTGGGGGCCACACCTGGCGGTACTCAGGGCTTACTCCTGGCTCTGCCCTGTCACTCCTGAGGGTTCAGGGGACTGTCCAGGATGCCAGGGGTTGATCCTGGGCCGGCCATGTGCAGCACCCTCCCCACTGTACCATCATTTTGGGATCTCATCTCCACGCACTCTTAGGCCAAACTATCGTCATGCTTTCAGCCTCTGGATTTTGTAGCCCTAGTTCCTGTCTGGGGCTACCGCTTCTTGGTGCTCTGTTCCATCCACTGTCTGTTCTGGGATGAGGGGAGGCTGGGACTCACTTCACAATGCTCAGGGCACCACGTGGTGCAGGGGTTGAACCAGGGTGTCCACATGCACAAGCACCTTGACCCGGCACATCACCGCTCCCCACCACTGCCCTAGACTTAAAGGTCAGGGCTGGGGCCGGAGTCCAAGTCTGGCTGTCAGTCACGCGCATTCCCAGCATGCACACGCACACAGCCCCCCACCCCCCAGTTCCCACTGCTGAACAGGGGAAATGGGGCCTGTTTCTGGGCTCTGGTCTGTACGCCCCCCATCCTGGCCATCACAGACCAGCAATTAAATTCCTCCCGTCAGCTGAAGCGGCAGTGTCACCTTCTGAAGAGCAGAGTGTAAGGGCGGTGGTGGGGGGCTGTGAAGTGCTCAAGACAGGCTCTGACTGAGCCCCAGGATACAGGGTGGGGACCACCATAACCACCCCAGCGGTGCCCAAGGGGCCCCAGGACCCATGGCCCTGGCTTACACCCGGCCTTGGGATGGGACTCCCTGGCCAGGGGTGCGCAGCGCTGGCCCGCTGTCTGGCCACCTCAGGTCAGCTCCTCCTCTCCTTGGGACTCAGGCGGGAGGCAGGCAGGGATGGGGTTGAGACAAAGGAGGTGTGACACTGGCCTGGAACAGCAGGTGGGGGGGTGCAGATGCAAGAGTGCGGCCTCAGCTTGGGCTGACGTGCCGTGTGGTCCCTGTTGTTTCACAGAGTGACGCGCGCGCCAGCGGATGACTTCTCTGCGTGCCCGCTTGCACGTGTGCACAGCGCAGTGGATGGCCACGAGCCAGCGTGTGCACAGGCTCACACAAGCATGCGCGCACACACATGCTCATGTAAGCACACATGCACGCACATAGGCTCACACAAGCACGCGCGCACACCCAGACACATACACACACACGTCCCTCACCAGGCTTTTTGCTGCTGTTTAATTTCTGCACTGAAAAAGAAAAGTGAAAACATGGACAGGAACATTACAGCGACTCCATCTTTGCCTTTAAATTAATCTCTGCTCTTGGGGGGCGGGAGGGGTTAAGAAAACGCATGAGAACATCCACGCAGGAGGGTGGGACGGGGTGTCAGGGCCCGGACCCCTGCCCGCTAGCTGGACTGACAGCAACAATTAGGGACATGTATATAAAAAATCCTCACGATTCCATTCCTGAAACCAAGCACGGAGACTGATGGTGAAGCAAGGCTGACGGGGCGCACCCCGCCACTCCGCCCCTGCGTGCCGGCCTGCCACCAGGACCCCTCACTGCTGGGGCCGGAAGCTTCTCGGGGGCAGTGGGTTGAGCCTCCCTCGACAGATGCAGGAGCCACGGGGGGATCTGGACGGTGTGCTTACGAGGCTCCGCCTCTGGAATGTTCCGCACTCAGGCTGGCCCTGGGGGTCAGGGAGGCCCCCTCACCGCACGGGTGCTCGTTATCTGTCATGTGCAAACTCACTGTCTAAAGCTTTCAGAAGGACGCTGAGAGAGAGGAGCCCCTGCGGAGACAGGGGCCGGGCGCTGCTCCCTCCCTCCGGGCAGGGCAGGGGAGAGCAAGAGCAGGAACGTCCAGTCCCTGACCGGAGGGCGCGGGCCCTCAGTAGGCGATTGTCCACTCCTTGACGGAGGCATCGTGGGACGTGGTGACCAGCGTGTGCTCATCCAGCCAGGCCAGGCTGCTGACGTGGTGGAGCCGGTGGGCGTCTGCAAAGACAGGGACAGGCTTGGAAGTCCAGAAACGAACACAAACACGAGCTTGACCCAGCCCACCCCGGGACATGCCATTGTCCTGGAGACGACCAGGTCCCCTAGTGCCCGCTCACAAGGGAGCGGAAACCCTGTGCTTTGAATAGACAGACTGACAGAGCCACAGACACGCACGCATGCCCCGGGTGTAATGATCTGAGAGGCAATGTGTCTGGGGAACAGGCCTGTCTGCGGGGGGCATATCCGATCACCTCACGGATGCCTTAGACATGGATGCAGGGGGCCTTACGCAGGAGTTTCTCTCAAGCTCAATTCATGACACAGCAGTGCAATGGCCACACCACACACACACCATGACTGTGACAACTGACCGCCACACACCCCACTGTCTAGTGGCCTCCAACCATCTCCCTAGACCCTGGAGGTTCTGGCTTCTACCACCCTTAGGTGATGAGGGGGGACTTGCAGGCCTTAGGGAGAAGCTGGTGGCAGCCAGCTGGCCCTATCTGCCCCGCCCACTGTCACAAGGCCCAGGAGGGAGCCCCAGGTCGCCTGTGCCCCACCTGGGCAGGTCCCTTCCCTTGGCCCCCCTGAACCTGGACACAGGTGCGCCCCTGCCCATTGCCCAGCTCCTGGGCCTGGCCCCATGCCGGCGCCCCTAGTTCTGGTGCCATGCAGAGCCCTGGACCCAGCTGGCCCAGACTTAGACGCGAACCCAGGGAGGCTGTAGAGAGGGCATCGCGGGGTGGCAGTCACCTTGGATCTTGACCCTGGTCTCGGGATCACTCAGGGTCCACACGTACACCATCATGTCCATGCCGCCCGAGGCAAAGTGCTCGTTGTCTGGGGACCAGGCCAGGCAGACGATCTTTGCGTGGTGCCCGTAGAACACGTTGTTCTCCTAGGGATCGGGTACAAGGGACAGGAGGGATCAGAGGAAGCCAGTGCTGGCAGGCCACCCCCTAACACGTGTGACAGTGATGTGGCTGATGGCAATAGCGCTGACCCGGGAAATTGGGGCTCCCAGGCAGCCCCCTTCCCCTGCGCAGAGCCGGCAAGGGGCCCTGGGCAGCAGTCGCCCCGCCTTGCCTGCCTTCCCGTGTCCAGGGAGCACTCGGCGCCTTGTAGGCCAGCAGGGCTACACCCCCCCAAATGCTCAGGGGCTCCAGCACAGTGCTCTCTCTGGCTTCGTCACGTCCAACCTGAGGAATGTGTAAGGGCCGGCGCGACAGCGCAGGGCCCTGGCACCTCCTATGTCTGCGGCCAACCCAGAGTCCTGGCACCACAGGGTGTGTGTGTGGGTCCCAGCACTGACCCACTGCTATGGCTGGCCTGGGAAGATGCTGCCCACCCCCCCATACAGAAATCTCCAGGTCCTCAAAACGGGAGGCAGCAAAGCCTGATGGGACAGCAAGGAGAGAGGCATTGCATGTGTCTGAGGTGCCGTCATAAGGCACCTGACGGGCAGCACACTGGTCAGCAGGGGACAGGGGAGGTGACGGAGAGGGTGAGTGACAGCAGGATCTAAGCGCTCAGTGCCCTTCACTCTACCCAGGAGGAGCTGGGGCTTCCTGCGTACCCCCCCAGCAGCCTCTCCCATGCTCAGCAGGTTCCTGGGGCCAAGGCAGCCCCAAAGGCAGAGCAATGGCCATGGGAACACTGAGGCTGAGTGCGGACACAGAGGCCCGCGCCCAGAAGTGCCCTGCCGACCTGTCGGGTGCTGACACCCAGAAATGACCATTCCGGAAAGAGAGTCCAGCCAGTCATAGGGTCCTTGTCCTGGCTCCCTGCTCACCTGCCTGGCATGACCCCGAGACACTCACCGAATAGCCGTCAGCCACGCTGAAGACAGTGACCACCTTACTGGCGTCGCACACGGCGAGGAAGGCGCCATCGTGGGAGTAGGCTAGGTCGGTGACGGGGCCCTTGGCCTCCAGGAGCTTGTCCTCGGCCTTGAGCGTGGAGCCCAGGATGGAGTAGAGGCGGACATTTCCGTCCTGTGGGTGAGAGAGCTGTGGTCACGCCTCCCTGGGCAGTGCTCACAGGCTCGCCTTCAAGGAAACCCGGCACGCCTGAGCCCTCGGCTCTCTGGGCACCGAGTGTGGTCCCCTCCCCAGTAGTCTCCTGCCAACTCCCTGCCAGTGGCCCAGGCAGCCCCTCCGGGTGCACAAGTGTCCTTAGCCGGAGCCCAAGGGCACCCGCTGCCCAGGACGCTGTCCCTAAGGCACACACTGCTGGCTGACAAGACCAACAATACTGGCCCTTGCAGGGACACTGGCCAGCAGGAATGTTCCAGGCACTCCGGCCAGGGACGACATGACCCTGGAGGCATGACAAATCCCAGATGCTGTCACTGTCCAGGGGAGGCCCTGCACATGGTGCCAGGGGTCCTGCTATGGACAGGACGAGCATGACCGGGCACCAACACACACGCTGCAGGCAGTGCCTCAGGCTGCTTTCAGGGACCCCGGGCACCGCACCCTGCTCTATCCTGACACCCCTCTCTGTCCTCATAGCAGAGCTCCAGGTGAGGAAGGGGCTTACCGCGCCCCCGATTGCCACCGTGTCACCGCCGGGGTGCACGGCCACCACCTCAGGCTCATAATCCAGGCTATCGATGCTGAAGCACTTCTTCTGGTCCTTGAGCAGAACAATCTAGAGACAGGACGATGGGGGAGGGCAGAATGGGGTCAGCGAGGGGACCAGACATGCCCCCGACACACAGCGGGGCCCAGGCTGTGTCCTCCGTCCTCAAGACAACAACTACTCTCCTCTTCACAGCGTGGCCACCCACGCCAGTGTCCAACACTGCCCAGCACTGGCCATACTGGTGACACAGGGGCCCCTGGGCCCTGGCTGCAGGTTCTAGCGGCACTCTCACCTAGCCAGGGGCCCAGCGCCTCTGAGGACCCCCCACCGACTCCTGCAGGAGCCTGGGCTGCTAGCCAGCCCTCCCCTGTCGGGGTGAGGCAGGGCTGGCTGACCTCAGTGAGGGTAACAGTCTCAGCTTGGT
Organism: Sorex araneus; assembly: GCF_027595985.1. NCBI lineage: Eukaryota > Metazoa > Chordata > Mammalia > Eulipotyphla > Soricidae > Sorex > Sorex araneus. The sequence continues at coordinate 146,339,679 of NC_073306.1, forward strand.
CCTGGCCCAGCCAAGGGCAGCCTAGAAGGTTCTGAAGCTTGGCCCCCTGTTGGCAGAACCTGAATTCAGGGCCAGGAAAAATCAAGTTTCTGATCCCTGGGAGCTAAATGGGGCAAAAGCCCACCGGGCATGTCATGGGCGGAGAGGGCGGGACCTTCGTCATACAGAGTAGATGGGAGGGGTCAAGGACCCACAGAGCCTAGAGTTGGGCCCAGACCCACGCTCACCAGTCCACTGGGGAAGAAGGTGTCCTTGCAGCCTGTCTCTGCAGAGACCATGGTTCCCATCCCGCCGCCACCCCATGTAGCCATCTGGCCTCAGCCCAGGCCCATGGGCACGTCCCTGGCACTGCCCATCTACGGCTCCTCCCATGGCCTTTCCTGAGGGTGTGCAAGTCCTCTGCTGCCCCCTGCTGACTGCCGAGGTGGCTGCTGACACCTGTCCACGGGAGCGGATGAGACACGGAAGCCACTCCCCAGAGAGAGCCCTGAGCAGAGGCCAGGCCGGAGGCACAGTGACCTCGCCCCTCTCCTGGGGGAGTGCTCAGGCCTCGGCCCCAGATACGGTGGTGAACTGAACGTGGAGAGTGGGCGCAGCCAGGAACGCTGCCGTGGCTGGGCAGGGGGATGTCCTGCTGGCATATGCAGGTGGGGACACAGGCCCGCGGTCCTGGAGCTGCAGGAACCACAGCCCCACTCCACACACACCTGGGGCCTGAGCTTGCTGCGGCCCCCCTGCAGTGGGGTGAAGACACTGGGTGCAGGGACCCCAGACCAGGCCCCGGAAAGCCCGTGCCCACCTGCACTGGGCAGCGAGACCCGTACCTGGCCGATGCAGACGACCACGGTGTAGCCCCCAGGGCCCACGGCGACACACTTGGGCTGCACATCCAGCTTCACGACGCCCTGTCCACTGAGAGAAGGGAGAGGCCTTACTCCGAGCCCCCCAGCTGTGGTGACTTCTGCTCCCGCCTGGGATAGGCACCCGGTCCCACGACGGGCTGCCACGCGTGTCCCAGGCCTGAAGCCAGGCCTTGGCACTTCTGGGATGGGCCGCCTGGACCCACCTGCTGACCACATGGACATGGGGTGACCACGACCTTTGGCGGCTCACCTGTAGTCCCGCAGGCCCAGGCTGGTGTAGCGCACCGTGTCATCCATGCTGCAGCTCACCAGCTGCCCTGCCTCGTCCACGGTCATCCGGGACACCTGGTTCGTGTGGCCCTTCCCTGCAAAGGTGTCGTTCTCGCCCGTCTCAGCATCCCAGTAATGTGGGAGAGTTAAGGAAAAAGGTTGCCGAGGCCCCACCCCAGGGCCCGAGCGCGCAGGACAGGCTGCCCTGAGCAGGGTGCGCGCACTCCAGCCCGTTGGGCGTCAGAGGATATTGATGTGGCCATCGTGGCTGCCTGAGTAGATGTAGGACCGGCCCCCGTTGCTGTGTACCGTCAGACACTGGATGGACTTGCTGTGGCCCTGTGAGGACACGGCACGGAGCTGAGCTGACGCCCCGCCCGTGACAGAGCCTCGAGGAAGCCCGCTCAGCGCTGCATAACTGGGGCCTCACCCGGCCTCACCTTGATGACCCGCAGGGGCTTGCTGGGGTTGTTCTTGTCCAGGTAGTTGATGTAGCCGGACAGGGAGACGCTGAGCAGATGGTCCTTCTGCCACAGGCAGCCCAGCTGCTGGTCCTGCACGGTGGAGCCCAGCGTGAACGTGCTCACGGCCGATGTGGTGCCCACATCCCAGATCTTTGCCGTCTTGTCTCCGGAGGCCGAGAGCAGGTGGGTGCTGTCGGGACTCCAGCTCACCTGGTGGCCACAGGATGCACAACGGGTCAGAGGGGGTGACCCGGGCTCACCCCCCCGGCTTGTTCAGGTCTGACAAGTCAGGCCAGGGGGTCCTGTCCGAGCCCGCTCAGCCCCCCACCCGCGTGCTCACCGCATAGATGCCGCCATCGTGCGCCTTGCTCCCGCCGAGCGCACACACCTTCTCCCCCGTCTTTCCATCGTAGATGAAGATCTTCCGAGAGAGAGGAACAAACAGGGGTCACCCGGGCCCGAGTGTGCACCCCGCCCCATGACGCTGCCCTGGAGTCTGCCAGCGACTGCGACTCAGACAGAGGCTCTGGGTTGGACCCGGGCTGCTTCTGCTGCGGGGCTGTGCCACCAGGCCAGCGAGGCCAAGCTGGACAGCAGAACCTGCGCGCCGCCTGCTCACCTGGCCGTCGGCACTGGCCGTGGCAAATCTGTTCCCGTCAGGAGAGAAACGCACGCAGTTGACGAAGCGGCCGTGGTCCTGCAGGAAAGCGGTTACGCACGTGAGAGCAGGAGGCCCCCTGGGGTCGGGCCAGGCCCCCTCCCAGCAGTGCCAGCACTCGACGGGGCCCGACGGGCATTTGCTGAAGGGCCTAAGTTTTGAACAGACAAAACAGAGCTCCCCAGGGAATGAAGGTCTGCGTAGAGAGGGGGCCCAGGACGCCTGGGAAGCCACACCCCTCGGCCATCCCCGCTCTCGGGAAGGCACAGGCGCTCGGCATCCCGGGAGCACCGCGCCGCCTGCCTCCTGCAGCTAACCCCCAGCAACACGGGCTCTGCCCTGTAGACATGACGACGGTCAGAGCATGGACACCCTGTCCTGTGCGTGGAAACATGACGCCGATTCATGCCTTGGAAGGCTGCTGCGGTCTGGCCCCTGCATTCCTGTAGGGGTGCACCCCGAGCAGGACGGGTCCCCTCATGGGGGAGCTCGGGACCCTGACCCAGGCCTGACTCCTGCTCTCACACTCGACAGCACGAAGTTATCGCCTCAACTCTGCAAGGCCACGCCCCCCAGAGCAGAGCCAGGGCCAGCGCAGAGCGTGGCAGGGGGACACGGGAACCGAGGGGACCTAGATAGCGGCTGACGGCAGCCAGCCCAGACCCGCTCAGGCAGGGTTCCCCAGGAACCTCCGGACTCAGGCCAGAATGCTCCCTGCTAGAGGGCGCCAACCCCACGCCCCGGCCCAGTTCCCAGAGAGGAGCCTGCACCCAGGCTCGGGTTCAACCCCTCGCTTCAACCCAGCATTCCGCTCAGGCTCCCTCGGCTTCTGGAACGTTCTGGGCGCAGGGAGCACCAATCATCCCCGTCCCAGCTGCCAGAAACTGTCCGTCATTCTACCGCAGGGCTGGGGCGCACAGGGGCACAACCACCAGTGACCATCAAGACACCTTCCGCCTCTGGCCACTAAGCAGCTGTGTCATGGGTCCCTGCGTGGGCCCCTGGCAGTAGCAGCAGGCAGACCCCCACCCTGCCGCCCCACCTCCCCACGGGCCCTCGGGCTGTGAAGCCGCTGGGTGTCCTGACCGAGACCTGGCCAATGCAGGCTCCCGAAATAGCCAGGCGGGCGCAGGAGAGGAAACTAAAAATAGCCCCGCCACCGGGAAGGCAGGCCAGCCCAAGGGGAGCAGGCCGGGAATCTCGGGGGCCAGGGAGGAGGGCGGCAAAGCAAAAAGCACCCCTGAACCCTGCCCCCTGCTGCCAGGCTGCTGTCTGAGGAAGCTGCCCATCTGGGGACGGCCTGGGGGTACCCCCCCGCAGGGAAAGCACTTGGGGTGGCCGTGAAGCCGACGTCCCCAGGCCCAGGTGCGCCTGCTACTCCCAGAAGCCTCAGTGCTGGCTCACCTGGCTCCAGCCAACGGACACCCGGACCACAGACCCAAAGGACACTGTTCAGACCATGGAGGCGGAGGGCGGGCGGCCATGGAGGTAGCGCATGCGCATTTCACTGTGAGCACAGCGGCCTGCGGGGCCTCTTGGGGTCAGCAGGGAGTGGTGCTCTGCGCAGCAGCGCACTCTGCCCGCAAACTCCCGAGGGGAACACGAGCCATGCTGGCCAGACTGATGGATGCCGCCAAAGTCCTTTCCAAGCCAAAATCTGACAGCTCCGTGCCCCTCACATGACCACTGCCCACCAGGGACCTTCACCACGGAGCAGACGTGGCAGCTGCCCGGGGCCCGAGGCCCCCCTGCCCTCCACACCACCCAGGCCCTGGGCGATCACTGGGGGGTCCTGCCCTTCCCTCCCACTCCCCGAGCGTGCTGGCATCTTTCCTGTCTGAATCCCTGGTTGACTCTGGGGCCATCCCCAGCTCAGGGGGCAGCCCGCAGCTTTGGGGTGGTGGCGTGAGGCTCGAGGGAGGGCATGCTGGGAAGGGGAGGGGAGGGAATGTTCCAGCAGACTCCCGCCAACTCCACACTCAAACCCACGATCCCTCCTGGGAAGGAACAAGCCAGGACAGAGGCACTGCTGTTGCCATGGGAACCCTTCTCCCCTCCCATCCCTGACTCAACGCCTGGACCTTCAGCCTGCCAAAGCCTCCACCTGCTCAGGGGGGCAGCTCCAGGGCACTGTGATGGCGGGGCCCACACCCCGCTCCCACACGGCACCTCCGCTGGGGCGGCACGTAGCTAGCCCTGCTGCTCACCAACTGCCGTGAATCACCAGTTCTGCTTCGGGCATAGGAACTCCCAGTGCTCGGCCTGCCCGGCCCTGGCTGAGTCCTCCCGTCTCTCAGAGAAGGCCAGAAGCCTGTGATCTGCTGGCCAGGCCGCCCTCCTGCCTGTGGCCTTGGACCAGGGGCAGAAGCGAGCACTGGGCTGTCCCGCCAATGTCCTATTCAGTCAGGAAACCAGGATGGGCCCATGCTGAGTGGCACGTGCCAGGCCCTTCCGAGCACCTGACCCCCTGCTGCCCCCCAGCCTGGCCACTCACGCCAATGGTGAACTTGAACTTGAACGGAGGCCCCTCAAAGAAGGCGGCGCAGTTGTCATCGCTGCCAGTGGCCAGGCGGTAGGGCCGGCTCTGCTTGATGTCCACACTGTTGATGACCTTGTTGTGGCCGGTGATCTCACCCACGGACGAGCCACTGTCCCACAGGAACACGGCTCCGAACCTTTACCAAAAGAATAGCCATGGTCAGGCTCCACCCTGTGACGCTGCGGGGTGGGGAGGGGCGGGGCGAAATGTGGGTGGGGAGGGGGCCCCAACTTTTCCTGTGCACACCAACAGCGCGACACACATGCGACTGCGTCAACATGGAGCCGAGACCTGAGACCCGAGCGTGGAGGGACATCTCGGGTGTCCAGGCCCCGAGCGGCCTGAGGGAGGGCAGCTAGCTAGCAGGTGCTGGAGAAGTGCTCATGGGGCCCGATGTCACCTAGGACAGCGTGTCTGCTGTGAGGAGGCGTGCAGAGCCCCGACCCCCCTGGTGGCAGGGGCCCCCACCCCTCACTAAATGCATGAAAACTCTGGGTCAAGTGTCTCCGGGGGCAAGTGCCGAGGGCACAGCAGGAAGGGGGCACCCCACAGCACATGGAGCAAGACGGCTGAACTGACCCGGTGTCACCACCTCAAGGGACAACGGCGACTGGAGTCCCCACAAGCACTGTGGCTGGAGCAGGGGCAGCTCAGGGCCACCCCCGCTGGGAGGACCCAGGAAAGAAGGGAAGGACGGGCCAGCAGGGCACTCACTTCTCCCTTCCTTCCCCGACCACGGCGATCCTCTTACTGTCTTCCGTCCACGCAATGTCCTTGATCTTGCCCGCGAAGGGCTGGTACTCATACTTCAGGAGATGCTCCTTCTGCGTGGTGTCCCAGATCCGCAGCTTCCCGGACACATCTGCAGGCACAGGGGCTGCGGTGACCCTTGGGCCTCGGGTAGAGTGGGCACAGGGCAAGGGGCCGGGCCCACAGGGGCAGGAGCAGCCAGCCCCCCACGGGCCAGGCCTGGGCGTTCCCTGCAGAGCTAGCAAAGGGGGCTCAGGTGCTAGTGACCCACCCTGGCTAGCTGCCTGTGCTCAGTTCAGGGCCCGCCCGCCCGCCACACTGAGCGTGTGGGACCCCACCAGCCAGGCGGACAGGAGCTCTTGCCACGGGTTGGTCACAGAGAGCCGGGCCGCACCGTCTGCCAGCCTCCACTGTCACCCAGATGCACGCGCCCGAGCGGCTGCGGCCACTCATGCCTGGGGAGGCGGCCAGGCACGGACAGTCAGCATGGGCAGAAGCGGGGTACGGACAGGTTTCCACATCAGCCGCTGAGGGGGCAGCCCAGCAGACAGACTGGCAGGGGCAAGGCTTTGGGGCAGAGTCCAGCGACCGGCGGGATGGCAGGGGCAGCAGTGCCGTGAGGGCAGGACGTGCGTCAGGGCCCGGCAGCTGCACATGCGCACACTGGGCAAGGGGGTCCCAGCTGCTGGGCTCAGGCGGGGCCAGGGCTGCCGCACCGAGTCATGAGTTCGGGCCAAGCAGGGCCCTGCCAGCCCTACGAGTGCCCGAGGCGGGGGAGGAGGAGAGGGCACGCCTCCCCCGCCAGACCCGCACAGCCTTTCGTTTGTTCCTAGGTGGCTGGGGTGTGAAGCTCTGGTGCAGGCCGGAGGCATCACAGATGCTGGGCAGTGCCACTGGGGCCCAAGGCCCCGCACAGGGCAAGCAGTGCCCAGACCATGGGCCCCCCGTGAGAGCACTGTGGGGGAGGGTGGGACCCAAGCACCAACAGCCCCCAGGGCACCCCAGACAACTGCGTTGTGCCACAAATAGCTCCCCCAGAGCAGAATGGGACATGGGCTAGGCTGGGGAAGCGTCCCCTGCAGGAGACCCTGGGAAGTGCAGAGGGAGCCAGTTGGGTGACTCAGGCAGTCTGACACACTGGCTATTTTTAGCCTAGAGCCTCATGGCGTGAGAAGGATCCACCGTCCTGGTGGAGTCCAAGGCCCAGCGGGAGTCGTCAGAGGGGCATTCTGCTGGCTCTGCTCCCCGCACTCCAGCCCAGAGGGGCCAGGGCGCAGCAGCTGTACCCACGGGGAAGAAACACCCACTGGGCAAATGTCAGGACGTGCACATTTGCCAGGTGCAGCCAGTAGGAGGCTGCGGGTGGGGGGTCTGGACGACACAGGTGGGACGCTGGCCTCACCCTGTCACCTGGTGTTGGGGAGTCGCCGAGGCCCCCTAGCATTTCTGAGGTGCCACACTGCTGAGCTGTGCAGAGAGAAAGGAGCCTTCAGGGCAGGGGGGCGCAGACACTGGCAGCCTGTGGAGGACTGGGTGGGACCCTCCCTTCTCCTGGGCCCAGTGAGGTGAGCCCCAGTCTGTGCCAGGGGACGATGGCAGGAACTGTGAGGGGCTCAGGGCATCTCAAACACGAGCCTGAGAGGAGGTGGCAAAGGAGCAACCCCCAGAGTCCTGCCAGGGCCCCGTTCTTTGCCACACGAAGCTGGGTCAGAGAGAGCAAAGGCCTGACCACCAGTGAGACGGGATGACGACCAGGTCAGCGCTGTGCCAGACAGGGAAAAGCAACCCACAGATGACCCACAGGGCAACTCAGCGCTCACACAGGACAGACATGGACATGCGAGGAAGCTCAGACCGCACAACAAGCAGCCCCGGGGGCCACTGCCCTGAGCTCTGGAATGGCTGTCCCACCCCCCCAAGGGACGCTGACCAGCAGCCACGCCCCACCCCCGGGCACGCGCACACGTACCTCCGGAGGCGATGTAGAAGCCACTGGGCGCGTACTTGGCCACCACTACCTGGTGCGCATGCTCCGTGTAGATGTCGGCGAGGGCGGGGTTCTGTGGGGGGGAATGAATATGGGGGACAAAGCTGACCACTGATACAGCGGGGAAGGTGCCCGGCCCTGCAAATGCCAATTCACGAGGCAATGCCCAGACGGAGAGACGGTAGAGGGTAGAAAGCTTGGCCTGCACCGGCCAGTCCGGCTTCCATCCCTGGCACCCCGAGCACTGCCAGGAGTGACCCCTACGCAGAGCCAGGAAGGTGCCTGCATACAGCTGGGTTTGGCCCAGAACTGAAAGAACCCCAGAAGTCCACCTCCCTGTCACCTCAGGCCCGAGTTGAGTCCAAGTGACTCAAGCTCCTCTGCTTCCTGGCATGGGGACATGTCGGCACTCGCGTGGATCCCCTAAGAGCACACGGGACCGAAGCTCCACGTCAACAGCGAGAGCGAGCACGTGCCCTGCACACAGGAACTCCAGGTTCCACCCGGGCACTGCCAGGAGCCACTGCATGCACCACACCTCGAGTACCCTGCAGCACTGGTGACCCCCCCCACAACCCGGTTTTCTCTGCTGGGCAGAATGGGGGTCCCCCATCACAACTTCTGCCCACCCCAGACTGCCAAGAGCAGACACAGACACGCTGCACCACAAAGAATCTGGCTGGGGCGCTGCCCTGAGCCCCTCACGGTCTCCCACTGCAGCACGCACTGGGAGCCCCGCTGGCTGCGTGGGCTTTCGGGAGGATTAAGGCTCGACGACCCCCCACCACCACCAATTACCATGGTTGCCCCCCAGCCCAAACCTGCGTGGACATAGGCTGCAGCTTGCAGACTCCTGGCCCTGGGGCAGAGGTGCTGTGGAGTCTCGGCCAACCCCCGTCTCCCCTCCTTGCCCTCCGCCCTGCCCCTGCAGACAGACTGTGTCCTCTGCACCCCCTGCTGTCCAGCGTGGACTGGAGCAGGTGGGGAGCCTGACCTTCCAGGATGTTTCCGGCACTGCTTTCTAGATCCTTCCAGGCCCGAGCCGGCCCAGAGCAGGGTAGCGGTGTGCGGGGGAGAGCGAGTGGCAGGCAGAACTGGCACTCGTCCACAGCCTGGTCAATGTGCTCCTTCATCTCCTCCCTGTCCTTCGCCCAGCACGGGCAGCAGCATCTGGCATGGCCGGCCACTGCCTCAGCACCAGCTGTGACCTGAGGCTCCCCACAGCTCCCGCCTACGTCCGGGAGGCGCCAGCAGTGTACGGGAGGGTGGTGGCAGGGTGTGTGTGGTGCCAGCGTTAGAGTAAGGTAAGGGGTGTGCCAGGAGCCAGAGCCATAGTACACAGTGGGGAGGGCGCTTGCTTTGCGCACTGCTGAATCAGGTTTGAACCTTATGGTCCCAAGCCCACCAGGAATGGTCTCTTGAGCACAGAGCCAGGAGTAAGCCCTGAGCACTGCCAGGTGTGGAACCCACCAAAAAAAAAAAAAAAAAAAAGAGTCCCCCAAACCAAGGAAGTGCAGACAGGCAGAGCCAGAAGGGCAAGTTCAGCCACTGTTCCAGGGCCAGGCTGGAGGCCAGCACAGCGGGCAGCGGAACCCACACTTCCAAGGCAGGCGCACAGAAGCAAGCTCCAGTGTCAGGTGTCCACGAAGGCACTAGGAGCATCTCCCATGTCCACAGGGTGAGGCAGTACTGTAACCAGGCCTTCTTCCCTTTCTTTCCCATTCACCCCACAGAAGCCTCTCCACTGCCCCATCTCCAGCTAGAGAACTCTAACTCATCCTGCAAAACCCAATCCAGCCGTGCCCCTCCCCCAGGGACCGACCATCACTTCACAGTGCAGCTTGCTCCAATGGCTCCAGTCGCTCTAATACAGTCCCAGACAGGGGCTAGATGGTTCTTGGCACTCCTAACATTCGGGCCAGGCTTGGGCTGCGGGGCCGTCCTGGGCATCTCCCTCTCCCTGGCCACCAGCATGGAGCAGTGCCAGCTTGCAGTCAGGGAGGGGCATGGCAGCTGCACCAGGAGCAGAGCAGCTCTGGAATGGGTGTCCCTGCCTAAGGCCCCAGTGGAGTGACAAGGTCTTCCTCTCTGTCCCAGTCTGCTGCCCGAGGCCCCGGGAACCCGGAGCCTCCCAGGGGCCCTGACTGTGATGTGCTGTGCCAAGACTAGCAGGGCCGGCACCCAAGCGAAGAGTGAGAAACAGACTAACGGGCTTCACGAGGGCTCTGAGTCCAGCAGGGGAAGGGGTGGGGAAATGGGGAGACCCCCCACTGCAGTCCGGCAATGTGGGCCACTAAGATGTCAGAGCAGCTGCAGATGACCTGCTATTCCTGCCCCCTCGCGGACATCAGACTGAGGACCTGCCCACTTCCTGTCCAGGACAGTTTCAGGCCCGAGCACTTTAAGGACGAGGTGAGCCCTGCTGGCAGCACCCCTTGCCTCCCCCGAGACCAGGTGGTCCCGTGCCTGGGCCGGGGGTGACTGCACTCACGCAGACCCAGTCCCTAGCTGACGCACACTTTGCCAAGCAGGTGGCGTATTTCTTCTCGGGAGCCCCGAAGTCCCAGGCTGTCGGGCACCCGAGCAGGAGCAGCTCATTGGCGCTGCCCTGCTAGGCCCCCGGCTGCTCTGGACGGGTCTTTCCTGCACTCCTGCCGCCACCCCTTCTCACTACAGAGCAACTTCCTTTGCAGGGCAGAGCAGGAGCGGGCAGGACATGAGCACCAGCTTCCCCAGCACCCCGTGGGCCTCAACAGCTGAGAACGCAATACGCGGAGTCCAGTCCGCAGGCAGTGACTCCTCAGTGTCAGATGGTGGAGGCGGCCAAGGCAGGCCGGAATCCAGGCCCAGCAAGGGGTCAGGGCAATGGAGTGTAAACTGACCTTCCAAGGCGCCTGAGGCTGACAGCACCCACGGCACGCCTGGCGCTCACCTGTTGGTGAGGACGCAGCCAGGACCAAAGGAAGAATGAGGCCGGTCTCCGAAAGGAGGGAGCTGGCAGCGTCCACCCCTGCCGGCTCACCCACCTCTGCAGTGGGAAGGCCAGGCCAGGGCTGGGGTGCCCTCAGGAGATGCCCCTTGGGTCCAGTGATGTCTGCAGACAGGGAAAGCAGGTGAGGACCGGGTTGTTCCATTACTTGGGCCAGCCCAGAACATCCAGAGCAAGGCCACAGTGCAGTGACCCCCACTTGTTCAAGTCAGACACACAGAATGTTCTAGAAGGAGCAGAAATTGAGTGCGTCAGAGGTGAGTGGCTGGGAGGAAGGGGCTGCAAGGCAACCTCCAAGGACAAGGCTGCTCAGTTTCGGCAGGAGGGTGGAGAGCCACCATGCACCAATTTACTGGAACCTTCCAGAGCCGTGCTGAGTGTAGAGCAGAGGCAAGCCAGGGTGCTGAAGGGAGAGTAGCTGGTCTCAAGCGACAGCTCAGGTGAGAGAGGACAGGGGCACACATGAGGCCACTGGCAGATATGGTGAAATGTGGCCGATTCTGGAGAGACCCCCAACAATCTACTATGCTGAAAAAGAAAACGTGGGGAGCACGCTCTGGGCTCCCGGTGGGTCCTGCCTTCGAGGGACTCCTGGGAACCCTGACTAGGCTGTGCTGAGATGTCAGCCCAGGGCAGCTCCGTCCATCTGGCTGTCCTGTGTCCACCCCAGAGCCTGCTCTCGGCTCACTGCCTCCTCCTTCCTGTATGGGCCTCACCTCCGCCCTGATTAGGGCCAGGCCCCACTGCCCATGACTGCCCGGACCACCCACTGCCCAGAGCCCAGCACGGCTAGGACAGAGCGTCCCAGGGAAGGGAAGCAGGGGTGCCTGGGCCAGTGGGCAGGTCAGCTCAGAGGGCACAGAGGGGAGCTCTCTTATTCCACTGGGCCCGACCCTCTTCAGAGCTGTAGTCCATTGTCATCCAGGAAGGGGCAGTGTGGACATGGAGATGCAGGGCACTGCCCAGGCACCCCAGTACGCTTGGGGGGAGCCAGCTTCAGTGCCTTTGATCTATCAGACACCGTGAGCATCCTTGGGCCACATCCAGTCAGGTTCTCACCCTGAGACTGACTCCGCACCCATAGGACCTGGAAGAGCTGCCCTGGCGCCTTCCAGCACGATCAGTTCACCCACCCGCTCACAGGGTGCCCAGACCCGGGCAGAGGCACTGAGAGGAAGGACAGGGCCCACATGAGGCCAGAGCTTCTCACAGCTGGCACAGGGGTCTGAGGGGCTCATCCCTCCTTCGCGACTCCTAAGGCCAAGGATCAGCAGCAGACGGAGGAAGCCTCCACATCCTGGGGCCTGGCCTCCACCCACCCACCAGCTCTGCACCTGGCTGGACCCCAGATGCCGGCTTGGCGTCCACCCCCACACCACCAGGGCTGGAGGGAGCAGTGAGTGAGCCTACATCCGGCCGTGCCGCAACGGGCCAGACAAGGGGCGACCCGCCAGGGTCTGGCCACTACTCAGTGGCTCCCCCACCCTCTTTCCCAGGAAGTGGGGTGCCAACAGCCGGTTCCTGATTCTACAGCGAGGCTGGGCGTGGGTCAGCATGAGCCCAGCCAGGGCCCCGGGGCGTTAATGATTAACCCCCATTTCACAGGAAGCATCCTGTCAACCGCTGGGAGTCGGGGAGGGGGAGCAGGCGCTCCCAGGGACCAGTTAGAACCCCACCCTGCTCAGGGAGGCCCACACCAGCCGCCATGCCAAGGTCAAGGCAGCTGCTGACCCGGGCTGGCTCCTGCCTCGGGCCCATCCCTCAATGCACAGCCCCAGAAACACCTCGTGGAGCCTCAGTTTCCCCCCAGGACGGGGCCCCGCGGGGGGCCGGGCCGGAGGGGGGGGCGTGGCGTGCCCGAGGAGTGAGGCGGAGGGGGGGGGAAGAGGAAGCGGGGGGAGGGGGCACTCACATCGATGTTCCTCAGGATGACGCACTTTCCATTGGTGTAGAGAAAATTGTTGCCCTTGGGGTCTCCGCCGAGGATTTTGGAGACGCCCCTCTCCACCTGGGGGAGGCTGGCGAACACTTTCTCTGCGGAGACACGGGCGCGAGCCCCCGATGAGGAGCGGGCAGCCCCCTCCGGGCGGGGGGCAGGGCCCCGGGCGCGGTCCCCGCCGGTCACCTGTTGCCGGGGCCAGCAGGGTCTGGACGCGCCCGGGGCTGGGCTGGACTCGGGGCGGGGGACGGGAGGGCGGCAGCGGCGCGACTTCCTGGTCCGCCTTCCGGACTCGGGGTGGGGGGACATCCCGGGCGGCCCCCGCGGCACCAACCTGGGGCGCCCCTCGGGGCGGGGGGTCATCCCGAGTGTCCCCCCCCACCGTAGGCGGGTGGCGCCACGATCGCCGGTCCCCGGCCTCCCGCCCCCGCCCCGGCCGAGCCGCCCTTCCCGCCGGGCGCCCCCGGGACGCGGGTGGCCACTGCGGGGTCCCCCCCGCGGTCAGCGCCCGCGCGGGCCGCCGCACTTACTGATCTCGTACGGCATCCTCGCCCGCTGGCCACCGCCGGCGCCGCGATCAGAGCTGGCCGAGCCCGAGCCGAGCGGCAGGAGGGGGACACGGGCCGGGAGGCGGTGCCGGGCGTGCCCAGGGGCGCGGAGGGGGCGGTGCGAGCGGCCGCGGCGGCGACTCCGGCTCGCGCCCTGCCCTGCGCGCTGCCGCCGCCGCCGACTCGCCGAACCCGGAAGCGCGGCCCCGCGCGCGGCTCGCCCCCAGCTTTGACCATATATAGTCAAACGCTCGGCTCGGCCGCCGCCGCGCCAGTGCGTCTGCGCGCTCCGGGCTCCGCCCCGGAAGGCACGCCCCGGAAGTGACAACACACCCGGGCCCTTGAAAAGGCGCTGCGCGGCGCGCTGCGCCTCAGACTGATCCTGGGAGTGGGTGGGAGAGGTTGGTCGCTCGTGGGGCGGGGAAGGAAGAAGAGCGGAGGGGGGTGGGGGGGAAACGAAGAAGAGGCATGGAAACGGAGGAAGGGAATTGCGGGGCGGGCGGCTGCGGCGTCGTCGCTGGGCTTACGGAGATGCCGGGAACTGCGGCCGCGGCCGGGAGTCTCCGCGGCACCGCCTGACTGGGCGCCGCCGGCCTGGGCTTTCTGGTGTTTTTTCCCTGAAATCTTCGCTTCAGGGAGCCGCTCTGGGAAACGGCCGGAGGCCGCGGGAACTTGACGTGAGGTGCTCACGGCCGCACTCTGTTCTCTTCTCGCCTAGAAGTTTAAAAAAGTTGGGAAGAAATACTAAAGGGTGTGGCGGGGTTTCTAGAGGCTTTGGGATAGCTAGGGCTTAAGGAACGCGCAAGGGGAAAAAGCTCCTAAGATTGAGGCAACGACTTCTTGAAGACGCCTGAGGAGAGGCGCCATGCGGGAACCCCCTAGTTCGTTGAGACGGCGGCGCCGCTTGTTCTCGGGGCAGGGAGCCTGCAATCTCCCGTAAGACTCGAAACTCGAGCTGGGAAACTTTCGGGTGGTCCTCTTTTTGCGGTCGGGCCTTGAAGCGTTCCGGGCTGTTTTCCTCCTGATACCTTCACTACAGGGGAGTCACTCTTGAAAACGGGAACCTAATATGAGCCGCTTCCCTCTCAATACCTCCCCTTCGTGCGCTTTCTAGTCTCCAGAGCTGGGCGCCCCTGTCCCCTACTCTTGGCATGTTCAGCCCCCTTATATCTTCTCTGGATACTCGAAGACTTTAATCGACTGTAAACCTTGAGCAATTCCTGAGGTTTAAAAAAAACTGCAGGAACTTCACTTTGTTCCCTAAACTGACAGCTTGAAGCCCAGGAACTGATAATCTGCCTGTGAACAAGGCATTTAAAGCACCAGCAATAAGGGCATGCGCTAGGACCCCCTGAACAAGGTCTAGGCACTGACGTAAGGGCATTCACCTGATACCTCCCTCTTAAGGGAATGCACTAGCCACCCCACCCCAGTTCATAAGGGCAGCACTTGCCCCCCTCCCCCCATGTGGTTTGCATTGGCTTAAGGCCATATGCTTGCGGCCTTCTCCCCACCCCCCATTGAGAGTGACCTGTGGTTCCTCCCCCCCACCCCCTTAAGGGAATGCACCTGGGCCCCTGAGTGAGGGCTTAAGGGCATCACCTGGGCCCCTGAGTGAGCGCTTAAGGGCATGCACCTGGCCCTCCTGAACCAGGTTTTGGCACTGCCTTGAGGGCATGCTGGCTAACTCAGCATTTTCTTGGTGACTTCACTAAGCCACCAGCTGTGGCACTTGAGCCTTTCTATTGACTGTGCTCTAGTAAAGACTACCCTGGCACAGGTAGGGCCTCCAATGGGCTTAGCATGTTGGTGTATGAACATGAGTCTAGAAGTTCATGTCCTGCAAGATGGTGAGACGTTGACAGAGTCCCCCAGAACTGCTAGTGTGACTTGGAAGTTCCCTGCTGAGAACCAGGATGGGCCTGGAGATGCGGGTACTGGGCCGGGGCTGCTGAAAATGAGACAAAAGAGCAAACTCTGCATTGCCTGGACCCTGGCAGGCAGGAACCCAGGTCTCCAGGACGTTCTAGTTTGAGGAAGTCAGGCTGGTGATACGGTGTATTTGGAATCTCTGCTGTTAACACTAATGTTGGCTGCTGGTGCAGCTGCTCTTGAAGTATCCATCTCCCCACAGTTGCTGTGGAGAGAGGAGGAACTTGGGTATGAGCCTGAGTTCTTGGGGTGACCCCAGGCTGCCTCAGCTGTCCTTTACTTTTCCCTGTGGGTTCTGTTGCTCGCCTTTCACATCGAGTTGGCCCTTAGGTTACTTGCATTAGATGACCCCAGCGCAAAGAACCCTGTGTTGGGGAAAGTGGGTCGCTCTTGCTCTCAAGATTCCTGCCTTCCAACTCAAACTCTGGGCCTGGAAATCCTCTACTATGTCTTTAAAGGGTAGGGGTGGGAATTTTGCCCTGGAGAAGGAAAAAGGAACCCCCTTCCCCAAGGCGGGGTGATCCCTACCTTCCTGGGAGGTCTGGGAGCTGACACCTTCTGAGACCTGTTCCCATGTCATAGGCACAGTATAGGCGTCTCTTGGTCTGGGGCACATGTGGGAAGCCTCTCAGCAGGAGATTGCGTGTGTGGTGGGGGGGCGGGTACCTGCCCTCTCCAGGAGTGCTGGATCCTATCCTGGAGCACCCCGCCCCCCCCCCCAACACGTCACCTGCCATCAGTGCCGGGAGCCAAAAGCAACTAGCTCTAAAGGCACAGCTAGTGCCCTTGGAAATGGGTGGAGGGCCTCAGGCTACCCTTCGAACCCTGTGGGTTTGACTGTTACCCCCCAAACTCTTCCCTTTTTTGACCCAGGAACTGAGTGATCAGCCCCAGATGTCTCAATCCCACAGCTGAGAGCAATTGTCTCTGGTCCATGTGGGGTCTCCGGCTACCCAATTCCAAAGGGTGCTTCAAGGCTCTACAGACTCTGGGGAGCTGCGCTCAGCAGAGGTGGGGTGGGGGGTCCACCGAGTGCTGGCTATGAGCTGCGGGTCCTGTTACCCATCTTGAGGGGATCAACCTACCTGAGACACTTCAGACCAACATCCGGTAGGATGTTACTGATCTTTAATGGTTTTCTTGTTCGCTCCACAGGCGACTTATAAACCCCACCCCCCGACCCTTAAAGTGTGGGTGAGGGCTCGTCAGCCTCAGTGCTGGTGGACCCCCACTGGCTATTCTGCCTAGGCTTGGCTTCCTCACCCCACATGAATTTTGTGAGCCGAGGGAGGGGCCTCTGCAGTCTGAGGCTGGGTGAAGAGGCCCTGGTAAGGGGCTGCCATCTCATGTCCCCTCCCCTCTGCTGCTGCCCACACACTTGTAAGAGACCGCACTCGGGAGAGCACCGCATCAGCCTCCACAAAGGGTAGACGCCATCTGAATCCAAGAAGGGCCCCTTCTGACACAGGAGTGGGCTTCGAAGCTGCCTGGCTTTTTAGAGCAAAGAAAACTGATTTGGCTTTCCCTGCAGCCAAGTGCAAGGCTGATCGGCCACATGCCAGTTAAACTGCCCTCCTGGGTGAGCCCAGGATGGAATGTAGCCTCCTTGCCCTGGACCTGTGCCAGAGAATGGCACTGCCCCCTCCCCTGCTTGCTGGGTTCTGTCCTGGACGGACCCACCACACAGGTCTGGGCTGCCTGTGGCTGTGCTTGTCAGAGCCCAAGGTCCATCAGAAACCAGCCCCAAGGTGTGAGGGGCAGGCGGGCACCTGGCCCCCCTTCTAGCCCAGCAGCTCTCGGAGGCCTGGTCCCACTGCTCGCCAATGCCCCTTGTTTTCTTGTTCGCTAATGAGGTGACTGGCACTACAACACTCAGAAAAACTGCTCGCGCCTTCGTTCCCCCAGATTGTTCCTAAGAAAACAGAAATCAAGCTTACAATGATCAGAATCTGTGTGGATTCCAATCTGGGCTACAGGAGCGGGCCAGGGAGGGTATGGGTCTATTTGGCCAGAAGGAAGGTGTCTGGTCTTACAGGATGAAATGTTCTCGTCTTTGCACTTATCCGTGGTTTGAGAACTGCCAAATCCTGTTGTTTACCTGTTCTGAAGCCTAAAATGTCCTCTAAATGGACCAGACAAAGGGAATGTTTAGCACGATTCTGTATCCTAGACCGGTGGCCGCCCCCCAAGATATGTCAGTGCAGAGGACTCCACCGGCCTGGTCCAGGGTCGCTGACAGTGTGCCCGTGTTGGCCAGTGACAGGGCAGCCTCTGCCGAGGAAGGCAACTGTCCGGCCTGTGGGTTGAACTGGGAGACTGCAGCAGCCTCTGAGGGCCAAGGCCCCTGGTTGAGCACGTGTTCAAGTGACAGCCGGCGGGGGGGTGGGGGGAGACACAAAAGTCCTCAGGGAGAGTTTGGCAGACATAAATGGCACTGGGCTGAGGCCTCTGGACACCTGGGTGCCGTTGTCGTCTGAAACTCCACTGTGAGGCTGCCTCACGGAGTTTGCTGATGAAATTCCTTCCTACTGCCTCCATAATGACTCCAGGAGGGACAAGAGCATAGTCTCTGCATCTGTGGGCATCCGTTGCTGCCCCTACTGATGTCAGTGAGCTCTGGCTCTGTAGCTCTAAAAACTCAGGTTGCTTCTGCATCTGAGGCTTTTCCTTTCTAAGAGGTGGTTGTGATACTGCATCATCCCACCTCTTTTATCTGTTAATGTGGAGAGCGATTCTTATGTGCCATCTGTTTTTCTCTTGTGACTGTTGGCTACTTTGCATGGGTTTGGAAACTGTTCTGGAGCTAAGTTCCCATGTCCTTGCTAATCTTCAGGCTTTCAGGTACAGGGAAAGCTGAAGTGAACACCGCTGACGGGATGGCTGGGCAGGAAACAGCCCCAGGGTTGGACCCGGGTGTCAAATCAGACCTCCAGTGCAAACAGAGGGACAGGCAGGTGTCTTTTGTCCAATGCCACAGTGTCACTGAAGGTCAGGGTCTTCATCCTGTGATCACAAAACTGGGAGCAGGTGTGTGGGAGTGGGGTGTGGAGGACAGGGGGTCATGAGCATCTTTCAGCTTTACAGTTGAAATGGTCCTCTTCGCTGGGCCTCTGGAAATCTAGGCCTACACAGAATTCAGAGCCTATGGGGGAAAGACTGCTAAGCAGAGCTGGTTGAGGGAGCTGTTCCTCTGGCCAGTGTGGACTGCCAAGGGTTTAGGGAGGGGGTATTGGCTTTAGGGGGTGGGAGATGTGGTCTGGAAGCCACCAGTGACTGCTCCCTTGACTTCCACTGCTCATCAGTTCTTCCAATGAGCAACTGCAAAGTCAGACTGGCAGGAGCCCTGTCCTATGCTGTAAAGGAATAAAATGGCTGCATCCAGCCTGGTGCTGGGTCGTGCTTAAATTTGCAAAAAGCTTCCATCTCCAGGTCAGACATGCAGCAGTGCCAGAACTGCAGCCTGCTGGCTTGTAGGCCAGAGAGATGACAGCTGCATTTTAGCTGAGCAGCCCAGGGGTGCAGAGCACTGCACCATGGAGCTGGAGTATGAACAGCAGGCTCAGGGACTACATCGAGGTAATAGTGTAGGGAACAGAGGTTGCCCTGGGCTGTGGTGTTCATCATGATGATTGTCAGGAGTCCCATCTGCGACAGGGAGCCCCTGCGAGCACAGATGGAGAAAACAGTGCCTGTTGGTGTTGGTTTCCCTTGCTAAAGCTGGACCGAGAACACACCACTGACTTTGCCTCACCCTGGACGGAATGAACTGGTGTGTGTACAGCTGTGCAAGTTGAGGGCATCATGTAGAGTTGCTTCCCAGAGTTACAACAACTGTAGCAAGTTTCCAACCTGTCTGGGTGGTTATTGATGCCAAGGAGCTTGATTTTGCTTGTGAACAGCAAGTTGGCTTAAACTAGCAGTTCTGTGAGGGCAGCAGAGGGTAGGAAAAATTATGTCCCTTGCAGTCTGATTTTTATTTGGCTTCAGTCTCTGGGCCTTAGAAGCCCACAGCCGCATGAGAAATGACATCCCTAAGGATGACCATGATTCAAATAGCTAGTTGGTACAAGCTGGCAGTCCCATGCGACATGTGCGCTACTGCTTGAATCGGCACATTGGACCTTGTGCCAGGTTACTGGTTGCTTCCAGATCAGCTCCAGAGCTTACCATGTGGCATGTGGCCAGGTGTTTGGGCTTCTGATTTGGACACAATCTAGTCTTGGCCATACTATGTCCGTCATTCTTGGGGCTTGCCAGTCTGACGAGATGGAAGAGCGGGCGAGTATCTTGGAAGGTTGGAGTGGACAGACCCTGGAAGGTCACCACCCTCCAGGTGTTTGTCAGATGCACACCGAGCAGCCACTCGGTGTCCATGTTTGAGGTAATTGAGCGCGCCAAACAGTTGAACTTGGCCAGGCCCCAGCCTGGACGTCAGTGCCCCAGGCTGCCTCGTGGGTGCTTGTGACCCATCCTAGGATTTTGGGGGCTGAGCTGCCAGCAAACCTCTGTCCCAACTTCCTTGAAATTGAAAATGACTTTGGGTGAAGATACCATGGAATAAACTTAAATGTCTTTGGGAGAAGGTACCAAGGAATGATCCTTACAAATTGGGGAAACTTTGGGTGAATTTAGATGGGTTTTGGGGGTGGGGTGCACCGCATTTTTTGCATGATGCAGTCTGAGTAAAATGGCTTTTGAGTAGTTCTTGAACTAAAGAGAACCACAAAACAGAAGCTGACCCTCAGCAGGGGAAGGAGAAGGCAGCATTGAAAGGGGCGGTGGGAATGAGGTTCTTGAATGAGTCAAGTAGCGGGATTGTCCACACAGGACTGTAAAGGCTCATGGGGGTCAGAAGTGAGACTGTCTAGCTCCTGCCTCTCCTCTCCCTACAGCCCCATGGCCAGGTGAGAGTCTACTGAGGTGTTGGCTCTGCCCGGACTATTTTTTTGACAGGGGTGGGGTGGGGACCTTGCACAGTCAGTTTTGATTTTAGGATTGTCAGCCAGGGTGACCACACCCCAAGTCCAGTCGTGGAGCTCTCTGACATAACTGGGTGGTCACGTTTGCACAGTTCTACTTCATGTGTCTGAATCTATCCTCTGTCCCTAATAGCACCCAGTTTGGGTAGCAGAGCCTCTGGCTAACTGGAGGGTCCGGGCAGAGCCCCCTGTTGTGTGTGCTTGGTCGCCAACTCTCTGGAATCCCTGGGGTAAAAGCTTCTGACCCTTCAGGTATTCTGATATTTTGGTGTTGTGGTTGCAGATGCAGTCCAGGCAGGCTGGTCAGTGGTTTGTGACCTTGGCATTATGTACCAGTGCTCCAAAGAGCCAGGAAGAGTCCTTGGTTGCCTGTGGTGTGACTCGCTCCCAGCACTTAATTGTTCCAGCCGGCCCCTCAGACACCAACTGTTGGTGCTTCCTCAGTACTGAGGGTCAGAGGGCTGAGTCGGAAGTGCTAGCGACTTTTCTTGGTTCTGGGGAAAGCCACTTGGGAAGCAGGGGAAGGGAGAGGGCAGCTCTTTCTCTCCAGAGTGGGTAGAGAAAACCCTGCTGGATGGTTACTGGGGTTTTCTCTAGTGGATCCCATCTATGCCCCAGCAGGAAGTGTAGACGACCTTCTGGGGTGGTTCTGCGCTTCTGTGGGTACTTGGCATGTTCTGGCTTGAGCATTTTCAGGGTGTGGGGGGGCATTTGCTGCCATCAGTGTCCATGGTATTCTTTCATCATTGTTCACTGCAAATCAGAGCTGCCTGTGATTGTTGGGGGGGGGGGGTCCCCTCAACTCCTTACCCTGAGGCCATGCACAGAAGGGATGAATGGCCAATGGAGGTGGATGGCTTGAGGACTTAGTGTCTCAGATACGGGACTTTAAACTTCTCACCCAGCCCATGGGAACATGTATGTAGAGGCTATGGTGTTGGCAGTGCGCTTTGTGGACTGGGCACGGCTTCTTGACCTTTGCTTGTGGGCTGAAGTGTGACTGTTGGCATATTGTGGCTGCAGCATCAGCCTGCAGAGCCCTGTAGGCTCGTGCTCCAGCCAGTGCGCCAAACATGGTGCTCGTCTGCAAGATCGCAGCTTAAGCGAGGATCTTGTTGCTGTACTTGGTCTATGGAGATCTGAGGTCATGGTGAGTAATGGGGACACAGCACCACTGTTGATCCCCAGAGGAGCCCAAGCCTACATGACATCGGGGAAAGCCCCTCCTTGCCTAGGCCATTCCCCTCGGGTAGTGTGTCTTGCTGTGCTGGAAGACTGGAGGGCCAGAGTGGCAGCACTATGTGGTAGGAGCCACAGTCCTCAAGGGGGCCGAGCTAGTGAACTATGGCACGACCTTTGCGTATGGGGTCCTCCAAGTGACCCCTGTTGAGTAGATCACAGGCTGATTGCCAGGGCTTGCTGAGCCAGGGGTCCCAGTATTTCACTGAAAGTTAGTGTCAGAATTGTGACTCTTGGCTCACTTCCATGGGTCCTTTCCTCTTTGCAGGGGCTGCCTTGAAGCTGGGGCTGTGACTTGATGTGGTTTGTCTCCATTTCAGTCCCTGCCCACAGTCTGGTCTTTCTACTAGAGATGAGCCTGGGGAAGTCTTAGTGGGGGGCTCGCTGGGTCCCAGCCTTGAAGCTATTATAGTGCAGTGAAACTTAGGATTGCATCAAGGTTTCAATCAGCACTTCTCCAACTTGGTCCGGGCTGCTTGACTATTTCTGCTTGAGGCTCCTTCCTGACCGAGACATTTTTTATGTGATCTCAAGGTATAGAGGGGGTTGGCGAGATAGTATAGCAGGTGGGGTATTTACCTTGCATGAAGCTAATCCAAATTCAATCCCTAGCATCCCATATGGTCCTCTGAGATGGTCCACCTCATCAGTGTGACCCAAAAAGGGGGGAACCCAAAACACTCCAAAAAACCAAACCAAAAACAGCAGGGGGGTTGGAGTGATAGCACAGTGGGTAGGGCATTTGCCTTGCATGTGGCCGACCTAGGTTCGATTCCCAGCATTCCATATAGTTACTCCACCAGGAGTAATTCCTGAGTGCAAAGCCAGGGGTAACCCCTGTGCATTGCCAGGTGTGACAAAAAAAATAGCTATATGGAAGTCAAGCCCTGATAAATCATTGATTTTTATTTATTCCTGGCACCACAAGATTCTCTGAGCAGAGCTAAAAGTAAAAACCTTCCAAAAGCAAAAACCTCCCTCAAAACACAAGCAAATACTTGAAGGACATGGGTGTGGGTGGAGTATCTTCAGTGTTTTTCAGAGATATTTTTGAGTAAGGCCCAAAGCTGAGAATGCCCTGCTGCGAAAATAGCACAACATGCAAAGATGTGTTTAGGGTCATTTCAGAAACTAATTTCTCCGGTAATTGCAAGACAGAAATTCACCAAGCAGTTTTCTAGGAAACTTGTCTTAAGCCTATTCAGCTGAAACCTGTCACTTCATAGCTCAGCAAATTCTTGAACTTTCAGTGCTTGGTGGTACTTCACTATCATTGGTGTGTGGCATATGAACCTGACAGTGTTTTTCAAAATTTGAAGTATTTGGAGAATTGTCTCCAGCTGCTTCAGAGAGTCAGTGCAAGTGTGCACTGAAATCTTGGAATATTGTTTTCAATGGGGTACCTTCAGTGGCTGTCAGCTTTCCTAAAGAATCTTTGGGGTTGGATAGTACGGGGGTAGGGTGCTTGCTTTACATCTAGAAGACCTGGGTTCAATCTCCTGCATCCCATATGGTCCCTCGGGTTTGACCCCTGGCATCCTTTTTTTTTTAAAGACTTTGTCTACATTTTAGATCTTCACACCCTCCCCTCCATATGTTAAATCTTCAGAGAAACTCTGAATATCTTACAATTTTCCCCCTAAAACATAGGGGAAAAGTAACTTTTTTTTAAAGGAAGTAAAAAACATTACTGAAAAAGTTTAAACTGAGTTTGAACACCCCTAGTCATTCTTAAAAGAACAAAAGTGGATTTTTGTTTAATCAAAAATAACTTCAGGGGGGCTGGAGCAATAGCACGGCGGGTAGGGCATTTGTCTTGCACACCAACCCGGGTTTGATTCCCAGCATCCCATATGCTCTCCCGAGCACTACCAGGAGTCATTCCTGAATGCATGAGCCAGAAGTAACCCTTGTGCATCACCGGGTGTAACCCAAAAATCAAAAAAAAAAAAAACAAACAAAAAAAAACAAAAAAAAACCCCAAAACCTTTCAACTTCAATTTGGTTGAAACCAGGTGCTCACAGCCTTCTTGCCCCTCTGCATAGGATTCACCAGAGTCTACATCTTTGCCAACACCTGCACCCCCCACCCCTTTAAGTTTTGCTACAAATGCAAACTTTTCACCCATCACTGCAATTTTTCCACTGTAACCTTTGAGAACAATTGATATCTCTTGTGTGTCCTGGTGCAGGTTAATAAAACAATACCTCTGCAGACCCCCTTCCCAGTCTAATCACAGAACTAGGCCACATTCAAAATACCAGTTTCCTACCAGTGATCTCAGAAGTACAAATAGGAAGGCACTGCGCCTGCTGCGGACCCTCGTTGAATCCCTGGCACTGTGCAAGGTTCTCTGTACCCAGCAGGGTATGGTTCCAACCTCCTCACTCCCCTGAAAGTTCGAGGGAACTGGATTGTAAGTGGTCAGGCTGCCTCTAAGGCCTGGGAACAAGCTGCAGGACTTGATCATTACTTCAGACATTCTTGTGGGAAAATGTCAGCCAATAAAGGAATTGTATGAATTTCATTCCATACTTTTTCTCATGAACTATTTCTGACATTTTTATTTTTAGAGAACCGTGATTTACAAAGTTATTCAGAGTTGAGTTTTAGACACAAAATGATCCAACACCACTGCCACCACCAGGGCCAATGTCCCTACACTGGGCTCCCTTGCCAGGCACACTTGAAAATTTGGTGGTTGTAGTTTGGACCCCCGTGTTCATGGTTTGGATATGGCTTTACCACTCCCCACACACTATCAATTCCTGAGGCAACTGCCCCTTCTGCCCTGTCACGTGCTCATCTCCCCCTAGATTTCTTTACTTTTCTGTCCTTTTCCCTATACTCTGGGTCAAGAAGGGTCTGGACATCCCCCCCACCTTTAAAATATTGCATTTCTGGGGCTGGAGCAATAGCACAGCGGGTAGGGCATTTGCCTTGCACGTGGTTGACCTGGGTTCGATTCCCAGCATCCCATATGGTCCCCTGAACACCGCTAGGAATAATTCCTGAGAGCAGAGCCAGGTGTGACCTAAAAAGCAAAAAAAAATTGCATTTCCTCTTCCAGTTATTCGATATCCCACATATAAGGGAGATCATCCTGTCTTTTCATTTCTGACATCTTAATAGCATCAGGTAACACAAGATCTTCTACTGTGTAGGGATTGACAATAAGTCTTTGATGCTACTGCCTGTTGTGGACGTGACACATTTCTCAGCTGTTGCTATGATTGATGGTAGCATGCTTCGAGCATGGTATGAAGATGCTATATGATCAGTTTCACGCACTTTGCAGCCACTTTCATTGCAGAGCTTGGAAGACAGCTAAGTGGGCTGGGCACATGCTTTGCATACCTGAGACTTCCCCACATCTGCAGGGTGCAGGATCCCAAATGAAACCATCTCAAAGGTTAATTCATATTACAAAAATGATGCAACATTTTCTGGACAACTTAGGCACATGATACAATGGCATAGATGGTCCTGTTAATACTTTTACCTCTTCAGACTAAAGTTCGTCTGAATTTAGTCTGAACTGAAATAGATTGCTAAGCTCATACTACCTTCCTTTATGAAACTATATGTGTAAAAAAAAATTTGACCACACTTGCTGTGGTAGTGACGACTTATTAAAATGCTTATGTCTTGCTGCAAGCAAATGCTTTAAAAATTTTTTTAAATAGAAAATTACTGTCTACTTGATAGCATCTGCTTTAGCCTAGTTACTACAGATCCAAAATCTCCGGTGTCGTTAGGATTTCCAGAAATCGTCAGTACTTCCTCACAGGTTGTACTATAGACTGTCAAGTGATCCATATCAGATGGCAGTAATCTGTCTTTTGAGTGGCAGTTTAGAAATTGTATTCTCCACTTTTTATCCATTAAAGTGGATGGAGACTCTTTGGTGGTACAGTATTTGCAAAAGGTACCATCTATTTTGTTTTCTTTTTCTAATTTTTATTTTCATAAAAGTAGTTCACAATAGTTCATTACAGATATTCAAACACCAATCCCACCACTGAGCACCTTCCCACTATTTTATGCTGTCTAGTGTTCACAACCTTGCAAAAGGTTTGGAAATCTTACAGGAGCCGGTCCTTCATGACCCTTAAGCTTAAGAGCCTTTAGGTAAGGAAAAGTCTCATGTTCTGCCTTGATTCTTTTCTGAATCAAGAAACACCTTGATCTCTGTAGTAATGCCTGGGAGCATGACTCCATGAGAGCCCCTCATTGATGAAGGCTTTCATTTTTATATATGGTGTCATCTCAGCATATGTAGCAACCAACTTGGCCAATCATCACCTTTCCTGTTAGTCCAGTTGAGGGATGATTCTCAAGCTCTAGTAGGCCTTTACCGATAAATGTCCTATCCTGCAGATGCTAACCATGTTGCAGCCTCTCAAGTCAGATGGGTTAAGCTCAACCGATGGCTGAAAACCTTATCAGTTGTATACATAAAAGGTTGAATTGAGTAATCTGGGACGTAGGGTTCTGTAGTGGTCGACTTTAAGATTACATCAACTTCTTTTGCACTTTCGTCGAAGGCTTCAGGAGCCTATCCAAGTTCCTTGCCTTCATTATGGGGAACACCTTGTGATGAAAGTATATGAGCGCCAAAGGGTGAGCCACGAGGGTATATAAAGGCAAGAAATGATGCCAGTAGGAAGTGAATGGTTATGGCCACATTTTCACCAAGTGTATATTTAACCACTCTTTCTATATGGCATATCACCAGTACTGTTGCAGTTAAGACATGTTCTTTGGGTGGCAAAGCAATTCTTTGCTGTGAAGTCTACTGTTTACAGAGAATAGTCCATGTCAGCAAATGCTCTTTAAGAGACAACAGCAACTTTTGAAACATCCCAACAATAATAGGTCCAAAGAGATGCTACCTCAGGACTCAGCATTGTCCTAGATAGCTAGGTCAAATTTGTGACTAGAGTTAGATGGAAGAATTCAGTTGGTTTCCACTCTGAACTAAGGTCTTTCTAGCAGATTCTTGGCTTGGATGGCATGATGGGGTGTGTACACTGTGTTCCAAACTAAGACCACAGTTTGTGTGCACACTGTTCTGAACCAAGACCAAAGGCCCTGGCTTGATCATGGGCTTGAGTTTCTGAATTCTTGGTCACTGCACCTTCAGTAACCTTTTCTATGGCTTAATTTCTTTGTGGACCTCTTCCCCACTGTGCCCAGTTATCCCCAGATGGGGTTATAACCCACAGTTTGAGAAGCTGGGCCCTCGGTGACATGGGCTGATGTCAGGGAGCTCTCAGCCTAGAGTTCAGTGGGAGAGCAAGGATTATAGGGAATGGGAGGGCAGGGTGCATGTGTATGTGTGAAACAGCCTCCTCACCACAGGCAAGAACCAATCCACGTATAGCAAGTGTAGGAGAGCTTCTGGAAATGTCTTTCCCTTAGATGGGATTATTATGCATCTTGGACTCTTTTGTGCCAAACACAGAAAAGCTTCCTACTGCTTTCGAGAAAAATCGGCATTTTCACTCTGGAGAATAGCTCTCTCCATGCATTAAGTGATCAACACAGAGACAATCTCTGTGGAAGGAAGCCATCTGTGTGGGGGGTGTCCTTACCATTCGATCTGGTCCTAATTTTGCTGACAAAATTCCCTGCTGCAGTATGGCAGGGTCCAGGCCCCCTTATTAGCTGTAAATGAATGTGTGCATCCCGCTGGGGTGGAGCTGTGCTTAGCAGGGGAGGCCTCGCCTAAACTCTGCAGTCCTGGCCAGGGTCCTGTGGATGGGCCGGGGATGCTCCTATTGGAGACGGAGCATTGACGTAATGGTTAGACAAGAGACCAAAAGAGTGGGTGGCCCTGGGGGGTGGGGCCCTGGGACTTGAGGGCTGACATGTCTGTGGTGGAAAGGGGGGCAAAACCTTCACAGGGCTGGCACCTAGATGGGGCAGTCTTGTACAGGCCTCCAATTCCAGCTCCACAGTCTGAGTTCTCTGCCAGAAGCCTGCTTCCTCTCTGCTCCAGTGCGCGTGGGCACCATCCTCTGGGAAGCACAGCTTCGGTTTACTTTGTATTCCTACCATCTCTGTCTGCATTTCTCCTTCACTCTCTGCCTCCCTCTGTCCCTAGTTATGTGATTCTCACTTGAAGGTTGCTTTCAGGTGAATCTGTTGGGGGTCCACAGACCATGGGGCTCCCTAATTTAGAAATGCCACCTTTAGAGTAGCTCACCTCTTCCTGGATGCTTTGCAGTATCAGTTTGGTGTCTGGGGTTTAGCTCAGGACTCAGAGCCTCCTTCATTTGGATATTCCCACAGGCAGGGACTTCTGGTTGCTTTGTACTGTCTGGAGGAAGCCCAGAGTTCAGGAGGCGCAGAATGCTCCTGTTTTCTTGATGCATCATTCTTTCTGACTATCCTGTTTCTAATTTCTTTTCCAATTTCAGATTTTAAATGTGGGTTTGAGGCTTCTAGGTAGACTGTTATGCTACTTTTGTAGCCTCTTGGGTAGATCTTAAGCTCTTTCTACTTTGGGGAGGCCTCCCACACGGCGTTGAGGTCTGGGCACCTCACTGGGGATGCTTGGCCTGCTGGCAATGCCAAGGAGCGGAGGCTATGGCACCAGAATTCCCGGGCCAACCCAGTGGTGCTTGGGATACATCCAGAAATCTACGCAGGGGACCATGTCGTATTGGGGCTTGGGCCCTGGTCCTGTACCCTGAAATTCTCTTCCCCTGGCCCATTCGGCTCATTTCAATGAGTGACATTTTATTCCCCCTCTCCCGCCCCCTACACATACTTTGTATATTTGATGTCTTATAAGTTCCTTTAATTCTTGCAAGACCAGTTTGATGATAAATTCAGTCACTGTTTGGCTTTGCCACTTGTCTCCGTGTTAAGAGGGTAAGAGGAGAGTGTCCAGGTGGGACCCTATTTAGTGTTGAATTAGGCCATCCCAGAGCTTTCCACCCGTTCTGGATGATACTGGGGTTGGCTTTGAACCATGTTTTTCAACTGTGGTTCCCTTGGGACCTTGTTTCTATCCTGTACCCTTCACTCCATACCCCAAACTGGGGTTAGACTAGGGAGCTACATAGTTTGCTTGCAAATAGAACAGGTTTTACAATTTTCATGACCTGTACAAAATGACCTGTAGACTGCTTCTCGATCAGTGTGGCCGTGGTACCTGGCCAGAAAGGAGCTTTTCCCTCTGCTGTCCTGTTGCTGTTGGGGAAGCCCCCTCTGCCCATTATTCTGTCTTTATAGGTTAGGGTGAGTAAACAATTCACACTGGCTGCAACCTGAATACCAAATCCCAGTGTGAAAGGCCATGGGGGGGTTGCTTATCACCCCACAGCCCGGGTGGGGGTAGATTCCTTTGGTATGGAATTCTTTATCCTCAAATGGGGTTCTCCTAGACGGAAAGTTCCTGTGGCTGCTTCGGAGAAACGCCAAGTGTCCAAGACACTGATGGCTAGTGCTTGGACTCCCCAGGGCCGCATATCTGAGCAGCATGTCATGGAGCCGGAGAATCCATGTTATTACAGAGCTGCTTTGGACAATTCACAACCTCTTCACTAATTGCTTCCAGGGAGGGAAACAGTTTGCCTTTTGGCATTGGCCTAAGGCTTGACTTTTTCAAGAAACCCTGTGGTCTTACCTTGCCTGAGAAATCAGAATTCCTGCTACATGGCAGCTTAAACTTTCCTGAAGTCCTCACAGATAAAAAAACATTTAGTGGTCCTCTTCCACTTGCCTCTGAAAAAGTTGCAACTGAGTTAACAAAGCCACACAGCGATGAGGTGGTTTGCTTTGGACAGCCTATGTGTCTCTATGTTTAGTTTTTTTTTTTTTAAATCCTCTTTGAAAAACTGTCTGGTCATGAAGCACATTTGATTATATTTCTTTTTTCTTAAAATGTAGGATTATTGCTGTTTATTCAGCCACTGATTAAGCTGACTGAAACTGGCATGAACTGTTTTAATTTCCTTTCATGAATCTACAGATTGGTGCATGCACCTGGCTAGTGTTGTTGAAACCTAGTGCAGTAGGCAGTGAATACAGAATACTTGGAGCCATGTACAATAAGCCCAAAGCCTCTGCCTCTAGCTGAAGCAGCACCATCCCTCACCCAGGCCAGTGTGTTCCCAGAGGGGACTCTTTCTCATGGAGATACTATTGTTCAAAAGTTGCTGAACCTTTTAGTCTGTCTCCAGCTTTCAAGCACGCAGCAATTCTATGAATTTTTCCCCATGCAAATATCTACCATGAACTCACCCGTATTGTTGGGTTACCTGGTGAACACATTCACCAATTTGCGAAACAAACTTTGGGACTGTGTGATTAGTTCCCCACATTCATTTGTCTCTATGCTCGGACATGGAATTCCTCACAATGATGGATAAAATCTTTTAATGAGCTTGTGGTTAAAATAAGGCTGGCAAAAATCAAGGTATCCCTCATACTGTGGGACT
The DNA here is from genome assembly GCF_027595985.1 of Sorex araneus. Lineage (NCBI taxonomy): Eukaryota > Metazoa > Chordata > Mammalia > Eulipotyphla > Soricidae > Sorex > Sorex araneus. The sequence goes on from NC_073306.1 coordinate 146,369,290, forward strand.
TTCCCGGGCTTGTTTTGGAGAGTTCACTGATGGCTAGTAAGTCTGTCATTTCAAAAAAAAAAACAAAAAACTGTCCTCTTCAATGTGGGTCTGATTTCAACTTAACTTGCAAAACTTGAGTAATTTATCCTTATCTCAAGACGTCTCTAAGAGCTTCTGCAGCTTACAGGCATACAGGTGCTGGATAGAATGTGGCGTGGTACATACCAGACATACTACATGGCATACTACATCCCCTTTCCAAAATGACAGCATTAGAACTTCTGAACAAAGATCTCTCTGATGTGAAGCCCTGAGCACAAGTGTAAAGAAACCTCAAGGGCTTCCAAATTGCTGGAGACTAAAAGAACTGTGGACACACCCCCCAACACACACCTCTTTCTGCATTACACCGCCTGCATGAACAAACAGCCCCCAATACACAGAGCAGCAGCTGCACACTTGCTGGTGACAAAGGCGATTCAGCCAGCTTGGTGTGGGGAAGTGGGAGGGAGAAGCAAGCAGAAAGCACCTTTGACAGAGCATGCAGGCACCCATCCTCCGGGAAACACAGCTGCCATTTACTTTGTATTTCCACCATCTCTGTCTGCATTTCTCCTTCGCTCTCTGCCTCCCTCTGTCCCTAGTCATGTGATTATCACTTGAAGGTCGCTTTCAGGTGAATCTGTTGGGGGTCCACAGACCATGGGGCTCCCTAATTTAGAAATGCCACCTTTAGAGTAGCTCACATTTTCCTGGCTGCTTTGCAGTATCAGGAGACAGTTTGGTGTCTGGGGTTTAGCTCAGGACTCGGAGCCTCCTTCATTTGGATATTCCCACAGGCAGGGACCTCTCTGGTTGCTTTGTACCCATCTCTGGGTTACCTTAAATGTGTGATGTCCTGGATCTCCCTGGGCTTCAATGGTGGCATGCCTGGTTTTGCTGACTGGTCTGAGTGCTTTCCTTGCCCTGGTCCAGCTTGGCCATTTGATCCATGACGGGCCTGCTGGTGCCTGCCTCTTTTGTGCTGAGTTCAGTGTATCTAAATTCCTCATGGGGAACTTTTTCATATATTTTCATTTTGGTAATAACGACTCTTTTCTGCAAGCTAGATGATACCCAACCTTTTGCCTGGGTTTCTCTGTACATTCGTGGCATATCCTGGCTTAAGACATTTCGAGTCCTATGTGCATGAAACTGTTTGCTGCAGGGATTGCTGTACCAGCTCTACTGAGGATCACTGGTCGCTGGACATCTGATCCGGCTTCCTGCTAGAGATGCTGTGGCATCTGATTGACCGGTGCACGGGGTCTGCTCAGAGCTTTAGCACTAAATCAGCGTGGAGGCCAAGGCCTGGGTGCTGAGTGGCTGCTGGGGTTCCATGAACTTGAGCCTCCGTTAGGGACAATTGGAAGGTTATACCCTCCCCTTCTAGGCGAGTGCAAAGTCTGTTCTGATCTACAGGCTCTGCCCTGATTCCTTCAAGGGGTGCAGAGAGGAGGGGGTGACCTCTGAACTGTGGCTTCAGTCTGTGCTCCCAGGAGCAAACAGTGGGGATAGGGTGATTCAGTGAGTCGGATTGTCCTTGCAAGTGACCAGCAGGTCACTATGCTCCAGGCTGACCCGATGCCTCACATGGACGGAGCCAGTTGGAAGGCACTCTGGCTGCCGGCACCCCAACATGGCATACTCAGTCCCTGCCAAGGAATGACTAATGGCCTCCATCTTCCCTTACCCTTGCCGACATCCCTGCTCCCCCAAAACTTGGGAAATGGAGTTCTGTACCCCGGTGTTCTACAGTGAGTGCATCCCTCACTGAGTCCCCAAGTGTCAGGGACCCTCCCAGGCCCTGGCAACTCCCCATTAGAATGTTCCCAGAAGGTAGTGCTACACCAGCTGGCCCAGCCCACAGCATGCTTCCGGTCTGTCTCCTTGCTGTACTGAGTGTGGGGAGCTGGGTCCTGTTCTCTTCTCTGGAAGGACAGAGGCTCTTGGCAAGCAGGCTTCTGGGGTGGTGACACTTGTCCTGCGCTGGGCTGACCACTGGCTTCACAGCAGTTGTATAAGCAGTGTCTGGGCAACTGCCTAGTGTTCAATGCAGTTCAGCCCTCATGCTTCGCTCAGGTTTATGAGCTGGTTCTTGCTAGTCACGAGGACCTCTGGGCTGGCTTCTGCCAGGCAGTACACTCAGAAGATGAAGGGAAGCAGATCCGGGGTCTTTGCAGAGAGTCTAACTGATCTTGAAGAACACAGTGGCCCCTAAGCACTGGTCTGTAACGAGAACCCCAGAATCCTGGGCCCTGGAGAAAGTTGCATGAAATGTGCATGTGCAGGGAGGAATTTCAGGAAGGCCTTATGTCTGGGGGTGCTCCAGTAAAGCCGACCAGAGTGAGCTCCAGTTATGTTTCCCAAAGCCAAGACCCTTCATCAGGCTCCAGGATCTTCTCCTGAACACTCCCCCAGCCTCGAGGAGAGAATGAAACCAGAAGTGTGCGTTGCCTGAGCTGACATGTCAGCCTTCTCTCTGAGGAGGTGCTAGCGCTGTACCAGCCCTTCAGAACTGCACCGCCCCCCCCCCCCACCCCCTGCCTAGGGGCAGGAACCAAGGCTAGTGGAGATGGATTACAGGCTAGGAAGGACTTGGAGCCGTCCTCCTTTAGACTCACTTACGTAGGCTTCAAATTTTCTATGTTTTGCATCTGGTCTCGTCTCTGCTTGGAACTCAGTGATGACTACGGCTTCATACCCCTCCAAAAAATTCTTTAATCAGAGGCAGGAGCTATGGGCGGGGGGTGTGCATGATGATGTGCTCTGGAGGGCAAGCTTGCCCTACTGTGGGTGAAGGGGCAACATGCTCCATTCCATCCCCTGGCTCCCATAGGAACAGCCCAAACTGCTTAGGCACGATGAGCAGACTCAAATGTGCAGCTTGTGGAGATCTCGGCTTCTGTGGGAGAGTTGGGGCTACAGGGTTTGGGAGTTGCTGGATTGTCTTTCTGATCCCTTATCTCCTTGGTGTAGACTTGAGCCTCCCTGGAAATGTTGGCCAAAGGCATATGAGGCAAGGCCTGACAGGGCCACAGAAAGGGGACCCAACTTGGGAATTGCATGGTTTGACTCTTTCTGTGTATGGAGATTGGCTACCCTAAGTCTGCACTCATGGCTTTGATTTAGGACCACCTACATTTCCTGAGACAGAGCTACATTGGCTGAGGAACTGTCTCTGGCCTCTCATTGACTTCTTTTCTGTGGTCGTGGTGGACCCCGTGGTGGTTGCCCCTGGGGGCTCTATGCCAGGCCTCCCTCTTGATCCATGTTTGCTTCTGTGACCAATCAGACATCAGGTGGGTCCTGCCAGCCTTACCTGGGGAACATCTCCCCTGCCTGACTTGCTACTGGCCTAGAGCTGTGAGCTTTATGTGAGAGATGCTCCCAACAGCCCAGTTCCATGCCTGACCTGGGCTCACATGTGGCTTGGGAGCCAATCCGATGACCTTGGGCTCAGGGTGGTGTGAGGTTGGAGGGGAAGTACCTGCTGGGGAGTGGGTGTTGCATTGCTGGGTTCATTAGTCACTGTAGCTTCAGCCCTCATGCTTCGCTCAGGTTTATGAGCTGGTTCTTGCTAGTCATGAGGACCTCTGGGCTGGCTTCTGCCAGGCAGTACACTCAGAAGGTGAAGGGAAGCAGATCTGGGGTCTTCACAGTCTAACTGATCTTGAAGAGCACAGTGCCCCCTAAGCACTGACGGGTCCGGGGGGCCATGGAATGCTCCCCCGGGACCAGGGTACACACCTGCCAGTCCAGACACGGCCACCTTTCAGGCTTCTTCCTTCAAGAGACCTTGGGGTCACTGTTACTGCACTTTGATTTTTGCCCCCCAAATGAAACATGAATTCTGGCCCAACATGATGGAAGACATGGTGCCCATGTGCCATCATCTCCGCGGGCAGTGCCATGGTTGTTGGGTGTAGAGTGGCAGGTCCATCCATGTGGCCATGCTCTGTCCTGGGCTCAGAGGACAGTTGACCCAACTCCATCCTCATCAAGCCGGATTAATGTCACAAGTTTGAAAAGAGCTTCAAGCCTAAGAGTTCGGAGCCCCTAAATGTCCTGACAGGGAGTAGACACTTCCTGTGAGTTTGGAGTCCCTCCGGGGCATGACTCCAGCAACTGCAAGGCTGCGGAATGGATGCTTCCCCCATATGACTGAGGGTGGTGGTCTTCACCCTTGTGTGTGCCCCTCCCTCATCTGCTCTCGGCTCTGAACCCGAGGTGGAGGGCTGTGAAGGTCAGGATTGCTGAGCTGCTGACAGGGCTGGGCGTACTGGTTCCTTGCTTACCCTCCCTCATGCTCAAGGGCATGACTAATCTGGCATAGCCTGATGGAATGGGGGCCTGCATCTCAGGCTGAGGGCCCCTGTCACTCAGCTGGTGCTGTCCCCAGTGTCCCCATGTCTGGGTCATTGTCCTTCATATCTTGCCCCCTCAATCACTGGAGTGCCCAAACTTTGACACATGAAGGTGCCCCAGGGTATCTCAGTGCTCCTGTTCCCTTAGTGCTCACAGGCTGGCGAGTCCTTTGGGTGCAATGTCGCCTTTATTTGACCTTTATTCAAGGTAGAAGCAAGGCTGAGTCAGGAGAGGTGTTCTCAGCCTTGAGACCAGGGCCTGGGGAGATGCTCTCTGTCACTGTGCTTGTCGTAGTTACCCCAGAACTCTCTTGATGTTACACTAGGAACCCTTGTTGGAAGCATCTCTGCAGTGCATGGTGGGGTAATCCTTTCTGGGGCCACTGTCCTGACCTCTCCAGCCAGCGACATGCAAGATACTTTGTCCTGGAACTCCAGGCTTTTGACAGCCTCAGGTAGACCTACTGGGCCTACATTTACTCCACTGGGTCGCCTAGAAAAGTCCTCTCTGCCTTGGGCACAGCTTCTGCCCATTCATACATTAGTAGTAACACTGGAAGGGCAAAGAGGGTTGAGAGAAATGGGTCCTGCCCTTTCCCTCCCCCAGGTTAAACATGGGCGACTTCACTTGGCAGGGTCCTTCAAGAAAAGCGCTGAGCACATGTCAGAATGCCTGCCCCCGCCCCGTGCTAGGGGCCTCATGCCGGGGAACTGGTCAGGTGGTGTCCTCCTGGCTCAGGGCAGGCCGGCGCAGGAAAGCAGCAAGTCATGCCTGCCTCTGTTGGGGCAGTAGTTGAACCTGAGACCTCACCTGTGACTCTTCTTGGGGTGATTCTCAGCCTTCTCCAATGCAGAGATGCACTGGATAAGGAAGTCTTTCTGGGGCCAGGCCCTGCCCTTCCAGTGGACTTGCTAACAATATGGCAATAATCGTGGCTTCTGGGTAGACAACTGAGCCTGGGCCTCAATCTCTTCTAGGGCCAGCATCAATCATCCCATCCAGGGGTCCCTTCCCATTACCCTTCTAATTCCCCAAGGCCACTAAATCATGTCAGGGCTTCAACATGTAAACTTGGGATACCTTGTTGTCTTTTAGACTAACTTCTCCCTGAGCTGATTTTGGCCCCTCAAGTTTTGGGATAATGAACAGAACAGAGGGATAGAACAGCAGGTAGGGCATTTGCCTTGCATGTGGCCAAACAAGGTTGGATCCCTGGTCATCCCTTATGGTCTCCTGAGCACTGCTAGGTGTAGTTACTGACTGCCAAGGCAGGAGTGACCCCTGAACATCACAAGGTATGGCCCAAAAACAAAACAAAAAAGCTGTACATCTTTAAATGCTCAAATTTTTGTAAGTCATATTTGTGGAAAAATATGACTTGTGAAAGGTGAGCTTAACATGGAGTGCAAATCTTCATGCTTCCCAGATTCCGAGTTTGAGTCTCTTGATGGGTACGGCCAGTGGCATTAACTACAGCATGTTGGCCCGATTACTGCTGTTCCAAATCTGTCTCCCAGCAGAGAGGACAGCAGGGAGGGCATTGGCCTTGCATGGGACCCACTTGGATCCCTGTATCCTATATGATCCCCCTGTACTGAGAGGAGTAATTCCTGACTGCAGAGTCAGGAGTAACCCCTGAGCATCGCAGGTAAGGTCCCAAAAGAAAACCAGGTTCCCCAAACTACAGAGCAGTAAATTGCTATTCCCCAACCCAATCTCTCAATCTCTTTCCACTTGGATATTCTGATATTTCATGCATTTTGACCCTAACTGCTCCTCAACCTCCCCTCCCCCGACATATAATTGGTTTATGAGAATGTGAGATTCTGTTTCTTTCCTGGCTTAACAGTGTTTTATTCACGTTACAACGCTGTCTCAGAACTTTCTTCTTGGGTGAATAATCCTGTTGCTCTGATAGGGCAGTCTTCTCTAAGGATGGGTACTCGAGGTGGTTTCAACAAGTGGGCTCTTGTGAGGAACGCAGGAACACTAGCCAACAGGTACCGCAAAATGCCCATTTTGCTGATTATGGGCTGTTATTTTACACATTTTTCTTAGCATGTTGTGACACTATTCCATGAACAGTCCCTTCAGAGGGGGGACAAGATTGTTTTTCACTTGCTCTGATCCCATTAGATGGAAAAATCCATCCCAATACTCTCAGCCTTGAAATGAGCTGCTATGAGTCATCCACTGCTTCCTCGTTGTTGAATACAGGTGAAGTGCTACTTGCTAGTGAGGCTTAAGCATCAAAGTGTGCAGGGCTGATTCCAAACCAAGAAATTAATTCCCAGTATGTGCTGTTGGGGGCCAAAAAGCCAGTTGGATCACACGGCCCTGGGGCTTCCTGGCCCCATTTCAGAATGATTTTCTGTATGAGCTAGTGGACAGCTCTGAACTGTTGCCACATACCCGAGGCTCTTTCCAGGCCAGCCCTGCAGGACCTTGAGGGTATGCTGACCATCAGTCATTCTTCTTGGTTCCTTGTCCCCACAGAGAATCCAGAATTAGGTGCTTGTGACCTCTGAGAGCCCTTTGTGTAGATTCTCACAGAGGATGTTGCTGAGTAAACCGCCAAAGGCCACTTCTGAGTAAAGCACAGCAGCAGCCCTGAAAGTGGACATTGCCTCTCGAATCAAAGCTGGCTGTCCAGAGGGGTGAGCTCGTGGCCCATAAGGTCCCTGGATGCCCTGCATGTGCCCAGGAAAGAACTGAGAAGCCCTGGGTAACCTTGACCAACGCAACTTGGCATAGTGGTCTTGATTGTCTGCCACAGAGGAAAATGGTCCCCAAGCAGCAGGCATTGTCCCTGAGGGTGGTGGTTCCACGAGAAGTGTTAGTTTGGGGGATTGTTCTTCAAGGCCTGCTGAGTCCCCTCAGTCAGATTTATCACAGCTTCGAATCCGGTCGGTCTGGGCCTGCTGAGTGCAGCGTTAACACCTTCCGGTCCGCTGCTCTGAGTCCGCTGGTGTGTGGTGTTTGGGCTTGTGTGACCCGGGGCAGATGAAGTGTCCCTGTTGGCTGCTGGCAGCTGCCTCTGAGCTGCCTTCACCTTAAGGAGCTCAGCTCAAGTTCCCTTAGAGAGCGAATAGTCGAATTTGCTTTTGCTGCCGCCAATTTGTGCCATTTCACGGCCTGGACCAGGCACGCTCAGGCCACCAGGAGGCCTCTTCCTGAGCCTAGCTGAGAGCACTGAGGATGCAGATGTGGGACTTTGGCAGGGGCTTCCACGGAGGCTGAGGTAAAGTGCAGTCAGGAGATCTCAAGCGGCTTCTCTGCTGGGAGCAATTGGGCCCGAGTCTTCTTGGGGTGGTCTGATGCGCAGCTGCTTTGCAAAGTCTCCATGGGCCCTTCTAAGATCCAGGGACACTGCCTGTGTCACTGAGCATCAGAACCCTAAGCTGGGTGTTGTCGGTCCACATCAACACACCACGTCCTGGAGGCCTGCTCCGAGCTTGATCTCCTGGGACCTGAATTGAGATCAGCCCCCGCCGCCGCTACCCAATCCAGCAGGCCAGGCACGAGTCTGGCATCTGTGTGGTCATCCTGCAGAACACGGGGGAAATACAAGCCCTGGAGACAGACACTGGGGCTTTCTCCCATCGTGCAGCAGAGTCCAGTACCCCAGCCGCTGAGCGTGTCCGGGTCCAGCTGTGGTTCGGGAACCCTTTGGCTGGAAGGCCTAAGCACCCAGTTGGGCTGAGAGAGCTTCCCCAACAGACACTGAGGAACATGGTGGTTTGTAGGCTCTCCCCCCAGTTTCTAGGCCCCCTTTAAGCCTTCTGTGTTCACTTGGGAAACTCAGGGTCAGGTGTCCGTGAAGCCAGCCCAGGACCTCTCAGCTCCTTGTTCCGTGATGATGCACCATGGCCACTAGGTGGTGCCAGAGGTGGGGGTTGCCCTTGGAGAAGAGGCAGAGTACTTAGTCTTAGGGGTAATCAACTTGATTCCATTTTTGTTCCTGCGGGACAGTTCTAAATGCTATCTGTCTTCAGGGCAGGCCCAGGATATGGTGAGAGGTCTCTTCTGCATCTGTCAATGGGAAATCCTGGTCAGAACAGGCTGACCATTCCCTGTTGGCCCAGGGCTCTGCCATGAAACCTCCAGAGTCCCCAGGCCCCAGCTTTCGGTTCCAATTGGCTCATCATTTTGGATTAGGCCCCTGGGCATCTCCCTAGACCCAGAGACTGTCCTAGCCAGTATTCAGGACTTGTCAGCCCACCTGTGTGAAACAATGGGTGATGTGAGTCCCTGACAGGACACTTCAGCAACAGCTGTGATGCAAAGAGAGGGTGGATTAGCATGTCCTCCTTGTCCCAACCAACCCTTCACTAGGGAGGGAAAGTGAGCAGTGCTCAAATTCCCCTCGTGGGCAGAGTCTTTCGGGGAATTCTGGCACTTAATCCCACCCAGGTCCTGCTCCCGAGTGTAAAGATGCAACAGACCATACAGTTGTGATTGGGGCAGGATGTGGTGAGCTCTAAGTGACTCTGCAAGGTCACTGCAGAGCAGGGCTTTTGTCATTAGGTGACTGTCCTCCTAAACCTGAAGCTGGAAAAGGACCACAGGCTCTAAGATACCTAAAAACGGTATGAGTGCCTTGATGATCCCTGGGCGAGGCCCCCATCGTTCCAGGAAAAAGTCAAAAGACAGTTTCAGGCATGTTTAGGACCTCAAGGCAGTTAATGAGGGGATTGTTCTCTCCCCACGCCCACACCTCCCCCCATAATATGGCACGGAGTGACTTACATCTCAGGTAACACTGCTTAACTCTAGTAAGAAACCTAAAAGATGCATTATTCGAAGCTCTAGACACCCTGACTCCCAGTTCCTTTCTGAGTCAAAAGGGACAAGCCTCAGCAATACTGAGGCACAACAGTTTGTGTGACCGCTGCCTCCTGGGAGCCCCAACAGCTGTCACCTTTTTGGCAATTGCTAGGAAAGGAACTGAGCAGATACTGTTGAGTTGAGGACAGCATCTCAGTACAGATATAGGGATGCTTATGTCAGGCTGATGTGAGAGACCACACCACTTGACTTTTAAATCTTCCCAGAATACAGAGTGAGGACCTAGGGTCTCCTCTACCAAGACACACGTTGCTCAGGGACCGCAAAGCATTTACAGATGTATTTACTCCTAAAGCTTTGCCCCTGTCATTTGCCATAGATAAGCCATACTCGAACTCCTGAAGCAGAGCCCAAAGGCAACTGTGAGGGTCTGTGGGGGAGGATGTGATTCTGCAGCCTTCAGATACCTGATTATATCGCTAACCTCAGAGGCACTCAAGGGGTTGGTTTTTGTGTGCTGAAAATAGACCAAGGACCAAACACGATGGCCTCTCGGTATCTGTACTGCATAGTGTGATGCCTGAAAAAGAGTAAGAAGGAAGGTGCCTGCCACAGAGGCCGGTAGTGGAAATGGGTGGGAGGGATATTGGGAACATTGGTGGTGGAAAATGCGCGCTGGTGGAGGGATGGTTGTTCGATCATTGTATGGCTGAAACTCAATCATGAAAGCTTTGTAACCATATCTCACGGGGATTTAATAATAAAAAAAGTTGATCTTTAGTCCCTCAACTGGATAAAAACTACCTACTGGCTTCTCAAAACCTAATCTTGTGTGGGGTCCAACTGAGGTTCGTTCTGGCTAAGCTGGAAAGACCTTTTACCCACAGGGGCTAATAGGAGCCGAGGACGGATGCACAGGCCTATTCATGGAGAGCTGAGTGGCCGGGGAACTCCAAACTGTAGCTTTATAGCCCTAGCTTGACAGCATAAGATAAGGGCTTGAGGACTGCGGCAGTGGCAGTCATGGTCAGTGTCCTCAAGCTGGAGCCCTGAGGTCTTGGTTCTCCAGAGTGTCTGTTGAAACAGGCCACCAGGGACTGGGCAGCGCTGCTTGAGGCCTGTGCATGTGGAGACTGTTGCATCCTTTGTTGCAGGTTGTTGCCACCAGGCTCCTTGGTCTCTGCTGAGGATCTGCCTGAGCCTTCCCTGAGGACTCAGTCCTCCACTTCCCCCTAGATGGGAGTTTCTATTGGGGGGTTCCTGGGGCCATGGTGACTGTAGGAGTGGAGGAAGCAATGGGTCCGTGCAGGGAGTTTGTATCCTCAGGTGCCCCAGTGTTGAAGCTCCCCAGGACAGCACAAAGACCAGAATCAGATGTTTCCAGGAAGACTCCTGGGGCTCAGGTCTACCTACTGGTCATATTTAGATCCTGACTGATTGAGCTGCAGGAAACATGCCCTTTTCCTGCAAGGATGGCTCAAAGGGCACATCAGGGCAGAGAAATGGTTCCCTGTGCAGGCCTGGGGGTTGATCCTTAAGCGCTGTTCCTTGTACAGTGAAGGAGGTGACTATTCTTTGTAAACAAGGGGTAGTGCCAACCTGGCACTAAGACAGCACTGTGATTTACAAAGTTATTCAGGTTTGAGTATTAGGTATACTGTGTTGCAGCACCAGCCTTGCCCTGGTGTCAACTTCCCTATGTGTCCCCATTTCCTCCCAGCACCCCAAGCCTACTTCTTTGCCAGGTACCTTCTGGGGTTGGGATCTCTGCCTTATTTGGCCCTGGGGTTTGGCATTCTGGGGAAAGCCAGAGCCCTCCCACCCCCCTACACTGCCAATGGACCAGAGGCCCTTGTCCCCCACCACGGTTACCTTCCATCTGTCTCTACTTGCTTCCCTCATATTCTTTGTACTTCCCAGTATTGGGGCCAAGGGGGGCGGTTTAGGCATCTCTTTGCATGAAAGAATGCAATGTAGTATTTACCTAGAAAAGTGATCTTCTGTCCTCGTCCTTCAGCTTACTTCTCTTATGATCTATTTCAATTCTATCCAATTTGCAGAAAACATGGTTTCATTGTTTCTTGCATCTGCTTAGTATCGTATATATTTTAATTTCACATCTTCATAATATGCTTTTCTGTCAGAAGGTCCAGGGACTTTTTGTCTTCCTATGGACATCTGGTAATTCCAGGCCTTTTCAGATATCTGACTCTTGGAAAGCTTCAATGAATTTAATAGGACCTTCTAAGAAATTTCCCAAGCCCAATATTTGCTTCAAATCCTTCACAGAAAGGGGCATGGGTTTTAGTTGTCTTACAGTTCTGGGTCTGCTTGTGAGTGGAGGCAGGGTCTCGGCATTGGAGCATGGCTTTCTGAGGGAGCTGGTCTGGTAGGAGGAGGCAAACTTTAGGCCATGGGCTCTCGACTCTTGGCTTTAGGGTGCTTTGGAGTTCATTCTTCCTAACGGTGCATAATATTTGTGTAGATGTGCCGTAGCTTCTTTATCAACTTTTCTGTTCTCAGACTTTGGGTTATCTCCAGAGTCTGCCTAATGTGGATCGTGCTGCAATGGACATCAGCGTGCAGATGGTATTTCTGTTGTGCTTTTGGGACCCCGGGGTGCATACCCAGAAGGGGTATTGCTGCTTCAAATGGAAGCTCGACTTCTAGTTTCTTGAGGAATATCCGTATTGTTTTCCAAAAAAGCTGGATCAGTTGACATTCTAACCAGCCATGAATTAGAGTTCTTCACTCTGCATCACTCCCACACTGGTGGTGGTTCTTTTGGAAGTGTGCCAGTCTCTGAGATGGTATCTCATTGTTTTTTATTTTCATCTCCCTGCTACTAAGGGATGAAGAGCACTCTTTTCATGTGCGCGCTAAAGTGAATTTAACTGGAGTGCCAAACCTGCATGCTTACCAGACTCAGGATGTGCTTCCTGATGGGTGTGGCCAGTGGCATTAACTACAGTGTGTTGGCCCAACCACTCCTGCTCCAAGTCTGTCTCCCAGAAGTGAGAGTGAGAAGGCAGAGGGGAGGGTGTTTGCCTTGCTTGTGACCGACCTGGATCCCTGGAGTCCTCTATGGTCCCCTGTGCACAGCCAGGAGTAACCCCGAGTGTGGTAAAAAGGGAAGAAAGAAAAGCAGGTTCCCCAAAACCTGGAGTGGAGCTGTAATTGCCAGTCCTCTTCCCAGTCTCGGGATCTCTTTCTGCATGGATATTCTGATATTTCATGCATTTTGACCAGCTGTCCCACCCCTTCAGCCCTGGTTGATGAGAATGTGAGATTTTTTTTTTTTTGGCTTAACAGTGTTTTACTCACATGACAACAGTGTGTGAGAACTCTCTTCTTGGGTGAATAATAATCCTGTTGCTCTGACAGGGCAATCTTCTCTAGGGATGGGTACTCGAGGCAGTTTCAACAAGTGGGCTTTTATGAGGAATGCAGGAACACTGGCCGATGGATACTGCCTAAATGCCCACTTCACTTCCCTGATTGTGGGCCGAGGTATTTCCCGCATTTTGCTTGGCATTTTGAGGCACTGTCAGAGCATGAGCTGTCTCTTCAGAGGGGAAGGCAAGATTGTCATTTTAATTCACTCTGACCACATTAGATGGAAAAATCCAATGCGGTACGCTCAGAATTGTAATAAGCTGCTGGAAGAGTCAGCCTCTGCTTCCTAGCTGTCAAAGTCCAGCTGAAGCTCAACTTGCTAGTGAGAGTGAAGCATCAAAGTGTGTGGGGCTGGTTTCGAACAGGAAATTATTACCAGGATGTGCTGTTGGCAGCGAGAGCCATACTGTGTCTGCTTGCTCTCTGGGGGTTCCCACACCACTCAGTAAGGTTTTAGGATGAGCTAATGGACAGTTCTCCTGAGTCTTCATGGATCGTGTGTTGGTCCTTCCTTCAGCCCTTTCCAGGCCTGCCCTCCATAACCTCCAGGCCTCACTGGCCATCAGTCATCCTTCTTAATTCCTTGTCCCCACAGAAAATCCAGAATTGGGCATGTTTCATCTCTGAGAATCACTTTGTGTAGATTCCCACAGAGGATGCTGCTGAGTAAACCACAGTAGTCGACTTCTGAGTAAAGCACAGTGGCAGCCCTAGAAGTGGACCCTGCCTCTTGAACCTGACTGCCTGGAGTGGCGAGCTCATGGCCCATGAGGTCCCTGGATGGCCCTGCATTGTGCCCAGGAATGGCACAAAGTTCTAAGGTTACAACTTAGAAGCCCTGGGTAACCTTGACCAATGCAGCTTGGCATAGCGGTCTTGATTATCTGCCACAAAGGAAAACTCCCCAAGCAGCAGACATTGTCCCTGAGGGTGGAGGTGCCACAAGAAATAATAGTTTGGGGGGATTGTTCAAGGCCTGCTGAGACCCCTCACTCCGATTCGTCACAGCTCCGAATCCAGTCAGTCTGGCTCTGCTGAGCTGAGTGTTAACACCCTCTGGTCCGCTGCCCGGAGTACACTGTTGTGTGGGGTTTGGGCTTGTGTGGCTCAGGTCGGATGAAGTGTCCCGTATGGCCGCTGGCTTCTGCCTCTGAGCTGCCTTCATTTGAGGAGCTTGGTTCAGGTTCTCGTTAGAGATCGAATATTGGAATTTGCTTTTGCTTCTGATGCTTTGTGCCATTTTGTGACTTGGACCAGGCGCACTCAGGCCACCAGGGGGCCTCTCCCAAGCTCAGCTGAGAGCACTGAGGATGCAGATGCAGGGCTTTGTCCGCACTTTCCCCGCAGCCTCCCTGGCAGCCTCTGCCAGTCAGGAGACCTCAAGTGGCTTTTCTGCTGGGAGCAATTAAGCCCGAGTCTCGTTGGGGTGGTTTGACGCGCAGCTGAATTGCAGTTGCCACGGGCCCGTCCATGATTCCGGAAGAATGCCTATGTCACTGAGCATCAGAACCCTAAGCTGGGTGTTGTTCGGTCCAGATCACCATGGCCATGCCCTGGAGCTTGATGGTCTGGGACCTGATTGAGATCACCCCTGCTGCCGCTACCCAATCCAAGCAAGGCACCGGGTCCTTGGCATCCATGTGGTCATCCTGCAGAATATGGGGGAAATACAAGGCCTGGTGACAGCAGACACTGGGGCTTTCTCCCATTGTGCAGCAGAGTCCAGTACACCAGCTGCTGAGCGTATCCGGGTCCAGCTGTGGATTCAGGGACCCTTTGGCTGGAAGGCCTAAGCACCCAGTTGGGCTGAGGGAGTTTTCCCGTGAGACACTGTGGGGAGAGCCTACAAACCACCATGTTCCTCAGTTTCTAGGCCCTCTTTAAGCCTGTGTTCACTTGGGAAACTCAGGGTCAGGTGTCCCTGAAGCCAGCCCAGGACCTCTCAGCTCCTTGTTCCGTGATGATGCACCATGGCCACTAGGTGGTGCCAGAGGTGGGGGTTGGGCTTCCAGGGAGTTAGGTTCTGTGGCCCTGGGGTGATTCAGTCACCCTGAGAGAATGTCCCTCCTGCAACCTGCTCCTGCTTTCTTGAAATCTTTTTTTCCAGTGTGAATTCCCTTACGATGGTTCACACTAGTCTCATCTCTTCATTGCAGTAGATCTTGCCCTTGGAGAAGAGCAGGGAAAGCAGAGTACTTAGCATTTAGAACTGTCCCGCAGAAATAAAAATGGAATCAAGTTGATTACCCCCAAGACTATCTGACATTACAGATGCAGAAGAGACCTCTCACCATATCCTGGGCCTGCCCTGAAGACAACGAGAAATCCTGGTCAGAACAGGCTGACCATTCCCTGCTGGCCCAGGGCTCTGCCATGAAACCTCCAGAGTCCCCAGGCCCCAGCTTTCGGTTCCAATTGGCTCATCATTTTGGATTAGGCCCCTGGGCATCTCCCTAGCCCCAGAGACTGTCCTAGCCAATATTCAGGACTTGTCAGCCCACCTGTGTGAAACAATGGGTGATGTGAGTCCCTGACAGGACACTTCAGCAACAGCTGTGATGCAAAGAGAGGGTGGATTAGCATGTCCTCCTTGTCCCAACCAACCCTTCACTAGGGAGGGAAAGTGAGCAGTGCTCAAATTCCCCTCGTGGGCAGAGTCTTTCGGGGAATTCTGGCACTTAATCCCATCCAGGTCCTGCTCCCGAGCGTAAAGATGCAACAGACCCTACAGTTGTGATTGGGGCAGGATGTGGTGAGCTCTAAGTGACTCTGCAAGGGTCATTGCAGAGCAGGACTTTTGTCATTAGGTGACTGTCCTCCTAAACCTGAAGCTGGAAAAGGACCACAGGCTCTAAGATACCTAAAAACGGTATGAGTGCCTTGATGATCCCTGGGCGAGGCCCCCATCGTTCCAGGAAAAAGTCAAAAGACAGTTTCAGGCATGTTTAGGACCTCAAGGCAGTTAATGAAGGGATTGTCCTCCTCGTCCCCCCCTACTCCTGCCCCGGCCTCCCCCGTAACAGGTCACAGAGTGACTTACATCTCAGGTAACACTGCCTAACTCCCAGTATCACTTGTATCACTTATCCTATTATTCATCTACTAGCTTGAGCGGGCACCAGTAACGCCTCCATTTGCCCCTGTCGCGTGTTAGTATAGCCCAATGACGTCTGCTTGCTCCAGGAACACGAAGAGCCTCAAACCATTTATTCAGGGTCTTGGTGATGAAGTCTGGCCATCTTTTAGGTGGGCAGCCATGCGTTATTTTGACGTCCCATGGAATCTAGTCGGTAACAGCTCTAGTTCAGAGGTCGTCTCTGAATTGCATTACGTGTCCAGCCCATCTGATTTTTGATGCCTTGGCAAAGGAGACAGCATCCCTAATTCTTGATTGTTGGAGGTCAGAACTCCGGATTTTTTTTCTTACTTCAGTGGAATGTGACACTCAAAGCATAGCTCTTTCAGTTCCTCTTTGGGATACCTGAGTAGCATTCTCATTCTGTTTTTGTAGGGCTCAAGTCTCTGAGTCGTATGTTAGTTCAGGAAGAATGGTGGAGTCAAAAAGATGTGCTCAGAGCCAGAGATTCTTTGTCTTCTTAACTACTACTTCGACGCTCTTGAAGGTGTTCCATGCCGCTCTCTTCCTCCTGCGCAGTTCAGGTGCCAGGTCATTTGTCATGGTGAGTTCTCGACCTAGGTACACATAAAACTGTTGCATTCAGAGATGTTCATTCCGTTGAGGGCAAATGGAACAGCAGGAACTAGTTTGTTTCCCATGAACATTGTTTTGTGAGATTCTTAACTCCCAGTAAGTGACCTAAAAGATGCATTTCTCACAACTCTCTACACCCTGACTCCCAATTCCCTTCTGCTTGGTAGAGGAAAACATCAGCAGCACTGAGAGAAAACAGTTGGGCTGGCCGCTCTTTCCCAGGAGCATCAACACTGTCACATTTTGGAAAATTTCAATGCAAAGGAACTTAGCAGACCCAGTTGAGAAGACAGCATCTCTGTACAGACATACAGAGAGATGCTTATTTCAGGCCCATCTGAGAGGCATCTATGGCTACACCGTTTGTTTTAAATCTTCCTGGACTGGGGGATAAGGACTTAGGGTCTTCTCCACCAAGGCACACAATGCTCATAAAAATGCTATTTAGGAGAGGCATTTAGTCCTAAAGCTTGGGACCCTCTCATTTGCCATAGGTAAGCCACGGTCAAACTCCTGAAGCAGCGCCACAAGGCACAGGTGAAGGTCTCTGATCTGGAAAAGGCCAAACAGATCCTCTGTGGCCAGCAAGTTTCCTTAGTACGAAGAAGCAGCTCTCCCTGCTCACTTATCTCAATCAGGCTCACAAGCTTAGGCTCGCCCACGTAGTTCAAAGTGGGGCCATGGTTCTGCTGCCTGCTTGCAGGGCAGCATCGAAGGACTCATCCTCATGATCTGGTTGGGAAACAACAGGTAGTGCCAATCCTGGCATTATTTAAGAAAGCACTGTGATTTACAAAGTTATTCAGGTTTGAGTATTAGGTATACTGTGTTGCAGCACCAGCTTCGCCCTGGTGTCAGCTTCCCTCCTCTGTGTCCCCATTCCCTCCCAGCACCCCAAGCCTGCTTCTTTGACAGGCACCTTCTGAGTTTACTTACAGGGGTTGAGATATCTGCCTTATTTGGCCCTGGGGTTTGGCATTCTGGGGAAAGCCAGCGCTTCCCCCGCCTCCTGCACTGCCAATGGACCAGAGGCCCATGTCCCCCACCCGTTACCTTTCCATCCACTTCTATTTGCTTCCCCCTTAATTCTCTTTACTTCCTAATAGTCCGGGCAAGGGGGGTTATAGGCATCTGTTTTCTATGTTGCATTTCTTCATGCATTTACTCTTAGAAAAGCGAGATCTACTGTGCTCATTCTTTGGCTTACTTCCCTTAACATGATCTATGCCAATTATATCCAATTTGCAGGAAACTTCATGATCTCATTGTTTCTTGCATCTTCTTAGTATTGTGTATGTATCACATCTTAACTCAGTTTTCTGTCAGAAGGCCTAGGGTTCCCCCCAATGGATATCTGGTAATCCCAGGCCATTTAAAATATCTGACTCTGGGACCATCGAAAGTTTTTTCCCAAGTCCAGTATTTTGCTTCAAGTCCTTCACAGAAAGGGGCATGGGGTTTTAGTTGTCTTTTGGTTCCGGGGCAGCCTGTGAGTGGAGGCAGCCATTGGAGCATGGCTTTCTGTGGGAGCTGGTCTGATAGGAGGAGGCAAACTTCGGGCCGCGGGCTCTAGATTCTTGGCTTTAGGGGACATTGGAGTTCATTCTTCCTAACAGTGCGTAGTAGATGTGCCAAAGCATCTTTATCCATTCTTCTGTTCTCAGACTTTGGGTTATTACAAATAGTGCTGAAATGGACATTGGAGTGCAGATGGTGTTTCTGCTGTTTTTTTTTTTTTTTTTGGCCCCTGGGATGTGTACTCAGAAGTGGTATTGCTGGTTCAAATGGAAGCCTGATTTCTAGCTTTTTGAGGAATATCCATATTGTTTTCCAAAAGGCTGGACCTAGGTGGCATTCTAACCAGCCATGAATTAGAGTCCTTTTATCCCTGCATCACTCCTGCACTGATTGTTGTGGTTTTGGAAAGTGTGCCAGTCTCTGGCATGAGATGGTATCTCATTGTTTATTTGCACCTCGATGATGCTTTGGGATGAAGAGTACTTCACGTGCCTACTAAAGGTGAATTTAACTGGAGTGCCAACCTGCATGCTTCCTAGACTGTTTTGTGACTCCTGATGGGTATGGTGTGTGGCGTTAACTACAGCATGTTGGCCACTAACGCTATTCCAAGTCTGAGTGAGGGGGCAGAGGGGAGGGTGTTGGCCTTGCATGTGGCCAATCTGGATTCCTGGTGTCCTATATGGTCTCCTGTACACAGCCAGAAGTAACTCCAAGTGTGAGCCAAAAAAGGGAAGAAAGGAAAAAAAAAGTTTCCCTAAAATCAGGATGCTTTATGCCCTAAATTCCCTATGCCATTCCCCTTCCCAGTCTTGGGATTTCTTTTCGCATGGATATTCTGATATTTCATGCATTTTGACCAACTGTCCCACCCCTTCAGCCCTGGTTAATGGAATGTGAGAATTTTTTTTTTTTTGGCTTAACAGTGTTTTACTCACATGACAACAGTGTGTGAGAACTCTCTTCTTGGGTGAATCATAATCTTGTTGCTCTGACAGGACAATCTTCTCTAGGGATGGGTACTAGAGTTGGTTTCAACAAGTGGGCTCTTGTGAGGAATGCAGGAACACTGGCCAAGAGATACTGCCTAAAAGTCCATTTTGCTGATTATGGGCTGAGTTATTTCCCGAATTTTGCTTAGCATTTTGAGGCACTATCACATGAACAGTCCCTTCAGAGGGTGGGCAAGTTTGCATTTTTAACTCGCTCTGATCCCACTAGATGGGAAAAATCTACCTCATTACTCTCAGACTTGAAATGAGCTGCTAGAAGATTCACCCACTGTTTTCCAGCTGTCGAAATCCAGCTGCAGCTCAACTTTCTAGTGAGTTAACTGCAAAGTGTGCGGGGCTGATTCCAAACCCAAGAAATTTCCAGTATGTGCTGTTGGAGGCCAAGAAGCCAGTTGCATCACATGGGCCCTGGGGCTTCCTGGATCCATTTCAGGAAAGTTTTCTGTATGAGCTAGCGGACAGCTCTGAGCTGTTGCCGCTTCCCTGGGGACTTTCCAGCCCAGCCCTACAGGACCTGGGGTATGCTGGCCATCAGTCATTCTTCTTGGTTCCTCTCCCCATGGAGAATACAGAATAAGGTGCATGTCAGCTCTGAAACCCTTTGTGCAGATTCTCACAGTGGACACTGCTGAGTGAGCCATCAAAGGCCACTTCTGAGTAAATCTCAGCGGCAAGTCCTAAAAGTGGACGCTGTCTCGGGGCCGGAGCGATAGCACAGCGGGTAGGGCGTTTGCCTTTCATGCGGCCGACCCGGGTTCGATCCCCGGCATCCCATATGGTCCCCCAAGCACTGCCAGGAGTAATTTCTGAGTGCAAAGCCAGGAGTAACCCCTGAGCATTGCTGGGTGTGACCCAAAAAGCAAAAAAAAAAAAAAAAAAAAAAAAGTGGACGCTGTCTCTCAAACCTGGCTGCCTGGAGTGGCAAGCTCATGGCCCATGAGGTTCATGCATGCCCTACAATGTGCCCAGGAAAGAGCTGAGAAGCCCTGGGTAACCTAGACCAACTTAACTTGGCATAGTAGTTTTGATTGTCTGCCGCAAGGAAAATGGTTCCCAAGTAGCAGGCATTGTCCCTGAGGGTGGAGTGCCACGAGAAGTGCTAGTTTGGGAGATTGTTCTTCGATTCCTCTCAGTCCGATTGGTCACAGCTCCTAATCAGTCAGTCTGGCCCTGCTGAGCACAGCGTTAACACCCTATGGTCCTCTGCTCTGAGCAACTGATGTGTGGGGGTTTGGGCTTGTATGGCCTGGGTCAGATGAAGTGTCCCGTGTGGCTGCTGGCCTCTGCCTCTGAGCTGCCTTCATCTTGAGGCACTCAGGTAAGATTCTCGTAGAGGGCGGCGAATAGTCGGAATTTGCTTTTGCAGCCTCTGTTTGGAGTGGCCTTGCACAGTGGTCTGCGCATGCCCAAAAGGCTACGAAATGGCACAAAAGTTCAGCCGAGAATGCTGAGGATGCAGAGCGAGGGGACACCAGGGAGAAGTCCAGTCTAGGGCAAGGGACATCCATCTGGCTTATAGCTGTCATACCTCCAGGCTGACTCAACCAAATATGTTGCAGTGGAAGGGACAGATTTTTAGTTCTTGGCCTGTTGAAATAGTGCACCAACCACCAGGAGTCTTCAAGAGGCAGACTCTTGTCACCTTCTGTAACTGCCGCCTCCATTGTGGAGGCAGCTACACCATCCTCCCTAGTGACCTGAGGTCATAGAGGCTCCACATCCCAGGTTCTTTGCCTTCTCTGCTCTCTTGTCCTCATTAACAAGATGTTAATGGATGTTCCCAGTCTGATTGTATGTGCACTATGCAGATGAAGTTTGTGGAAACCAACTGATGGGACTCTGTGTAGAAATGGGTCTTAATTATCTGGATGCTTACAGTGGATTTGAATCTTTGGACTTAGACTATGAATCTAGAATAAGTACAGCAAGCAATTCCAGAATATTGTACTGTTTTGCCTCATTGAATAGAGGATTCCTCCAATCAAAATTCAGTTGGTAGTTGGGTCTTACTGAAACCATTGAGAATTGGATCCCCTCATATCCCACAAATGAATGCAGTCACTCTATACCTGTCCCTCTCCTTCTGACTCATTTGCCTCAGCACGATAGTCTCCATGTCCATCCATTTATAGGCAAATTTCAAGCCTTCATTTTTTCCTATTATCTGCGTAGCATTCCATTGTGTAGAAGTGCCACGGTTTGTTTATTCTTCTATCTGTTCTTGGGCCTTTATTGTTTCCAGATTCTGGCTATTGTAAATGAACAATTCGCATGAACTGCAATGAACATTGAAGTGGGTATCGGGTTTGTGCAGTGTGTTTTGGGCCACCTGGGTATATTCCTAGAAGCGGTTTATTGTTGGGTAAAATGGAAGCTCAATTTCCATTTTTTTTGAGGGATGTCCATATTTTTTCCCTGAAGGCTGGACCAGTCAGCATTCTAACCAGCAATGAATTAAGAGTCCCTTCTTCCTGAATCCATGCAAGCACTGGTTTTTGTTCTTTTAGATGTGTGCCAATCTCTGGTGTGAGATGCCATGTCATTGGTTTTTTATTTGCATCTCCATGATGCTTAGGGATGAAAAACACTTTCTCATGTGCCTGCTAGAGGTAAATTTAACTGGAGTGCCAAACCTACATGTTTCCCAGACTCTGGTTTTTGCCTCCTGATGAGTACAACCTGTGGCATTAACTACAGCATGTTAGCCCAACTACTGCTACTCCAAGTCTGTCTCCCAGCAGTGGGAGGGCAGAGGGGAGGGTGTTTGCCTTGCACGTGACCAACATGAACCCCCGGTGTCCTATATGGTCCCCTGAGCACTGCCAGGAGTAACCCCTGAGTGTTGCTGTGTGCATCCATAAAGGAAAAAAAGCAAGTTTTCTGAAAACCCAGAGAGATAACTGTCATCCCCCTTCCCAGCCTCAGGATCTCTTTCCGCATGGATATCCAGATATTTCAAGTATTTTGACCAACTGTCCCACCCCTCCAGCCCTGGTTTATGAGAAAGTGGGAATATTTTTTTTTTGGCTTAACAGTGTTTTACTCACATGATGTGACAATGTCAGAACTCTCTTCTTGGGTGAATAATAATCCTGTTGCTCTGACAGGACATCTCTAGGGATGGGTACTCAAGGCGGTTTCAACAAGTGGACTCTTGTGAGGAATGCAAGAACCCTGGCTGATGGTTACCGTCTCATTGCTGATTGTGGACTCAGGTATTCCCCACATTTTGTTTGACATTTTGAGGCACTGTCAAAGCATGAACTGTCCCTTCAGAAGGGTGGGCAAGATTGCGATTTTAACTTGCTCTTACTCCATTAAGTGGAGTAACTCTGTCTTGAAATAAGCTGCTGGAAGTGTTGGCCTCTGCTTCCTAGCTGTCAAAATCCAGCTGAAGAAGCAACTTGCTAGTGAGAGTTAACCGTCAATGTGTGTGGGGTTGTTTGCAAACCAAGAAACTCCCAGTGTATCCTTGTTGGCAGCTGAAAAGCCTTGTTGCATCACAAGGGGCCCTGGGGTTCCCGGCCCCATTTCAGGAAGGTTTTCTGTATGAGCTAGTGGACAGCTCTGAGCTGCTGCTGCTTCCCTGGGGCTCTTTCCAGTCCACCCTACTGGACCTCCAGGGTACACTGGCCATCAATCATCCTTGGTTCCTCTCCCCATGGAGAATCCAGAATTAGGCACTCATTACCTCTTAGAAGCTCTTTGTGCAAATTCTCACTCTGGTATTATCTGCAGTAACTGCCACCTCTGTTGTGGAGGCAGTCACACCCTCCTCCCTACAGTTACCTGAGGTCATAGAGGCTCCACATTCCAGGTTCTTTGCCTTCTCTGCTCTCTTTTCCTCATTAATATAGGATAGGATATTCCCAGTCTGATTGCATGTGCCCCATGCAGATGAGGTGTGTGGAAACCAATGTTCTTCAGAGTCAATATTTTGATATCATAATGAAAGCCGAACACTGATTTTATTTATATGCGGAGGTATGTTTAGAGTTCTTAGAGAAACAGTTGGAATTTTTGCCTAATAGCAAGCCAAAACTTAAGTTTTGTAGAAAGAAAACTTGAGTTTTAAAATTGTCACTTTGCTCAGGTTTTTCTCCTGCCCTGTGATCAGGTATCACTCCTGAAGGTGCTGGGGAACCATAAATGGTGCAGGGGAATGTGCCTCTGTTGGCGTACAAGGCAAACACCTCTGGACTATCTCTCTGGCCCCTCTTCTTGAATTTTTAATTGCAGATAGGTTTTTATATCTATAGGGTACTTATGAATCCTCCATTGCACATTCAGAAACATTAGTTGGCCAAATTTTTCATGGTTCTCACCCCACCTCCATTCATTTGTGACCTACAGTTTCAGAAGCTTTGAAGGGGCCAGAGAGCATGCCTGAGGGCCCAGGTTTGACCCTTAGCACCACATTGTCCCCTGAGCATAGCCACAGGTGGCCTCCAAATAGCAAAACCTTTGCTAAAGACCCTCGGGACAAACTGCCTGTTGTGGGTGTCTCACCCACATAATATTGAGTACCCCCAAAGGAATCCTAATACAACAGAGGTCTATGTAAAGTTTATTGTGACATGTATCAACATACCCATCTATCACTGGGCTTTAGTTTGCTCTCCGAGGCTTAGGGATCTCCCAGTGAAAACAGAGCTTGACTAGGTCGCACATCTATGACTGCTGATGAACCTGACCAGAGAATGGTTGCATTTCCCTACTGAAGAACTCCTGCCAGAAGTTGTGATGCTCCTGTTTCAGTGCTTCCCGACTGATCCAGTGCTTCCTGAAATTTATCAGACTCCTAATAGCTGCTCCCCTGGGACTCGTTCCTGTAACAGCGTCAGTAGTGGTTGTAGCAAAAACTCTTCAATTTTGATCCAGACATTTCATTTCTACGGGACTAAATGACTCATAATTGGTGACTCTCATCTACCCCTGGACAGTGCAGGACAGTTGGACACTACTACAGGCACTGCTCTAGGTCCAGGGTTGGACTGAAATCTTAGTACAACTAAGACTGTATTATGTTTGGAATTGTTCCACTATTTCAAATTTTGTGTTTTTAAAAAGAAAATAGGGAGATGTAGGATAGCATTGCCACAGGTAGCTTAGGTTTATTTGGGTTACTCCCATCATAGTATTCCCATTCCTCTGGGGGGAAAAAAGAGCTTGAGCTGAAAGGTACAGATTTACCCAGATTCCAGTATTATGGGGACTCATGAGGGAGGATGGAGCTACTTTTTTTCCACTGAAATGGAAAAAGGCTTGTCTAGACTTGTCTGGGACTCAGCATAGCATATTCCCATATAACGTGGATATGGATCTATTGGACCATGTGTCTCATGACCTCCAGACTCTAATAGGAGTTAGAACCACAAGCTACTCACTGCTCCATTCTGCAGTCTCTGCGCAGGTCCATTAACTGGCTTAGAGTTCATCACCAGTTATAAATAGGTTGTCCCTGGCAAAATTGACTTCTTGCGCTTTTGTCTCAAGAGGAGAGGGGAACAGCAGACCACTGAGACATGAGTTATGTGGGTTTGTTTAATCCCATGAGATCAGGCCATATGCGAGTAGCAAGACTATGGGTGTTTTAGCTCAGACGACTTGCAGATCCCTCTCTTGCTTGAGCCTTACCTAGAAATAGTTTGCAGCAGTCTGGGCTCTAAGACAGCAGTGTGTATAACCCAGAGACCTGCCAGTTTTAAAGTTAATTTGTGGTATAAAAAACGATCACAGGACCAGCACGATTCTCAGACAATATTGATGTTCCTTCAGAGCTCATAGCAGGCATCAGCAGTTAGAATCTGGGACAAGACTGTGAGTGTGTATGGCTGACATGGCTCTGAGGACTGAAAATTATCAGTTTGCTTTGTCAAAGAGGAGTAGCTCTAGATTGGCAGTTTAATGCCAGAAGGGGAGTTCTCAGTAAGAATACCACATCCTGAAAAACAGAATTCTGAAGTCCCCTGTCATGACACTGATTTACCCAGGTTTAACCCATCACAACTGATACGGTAAACTCTGCCTTTGAAGGCCTGAGTGCAAGGTGACATCCCAGAACTTGAACAACAGGCAAGATGAAAGAGAAGTCTGATACTGGTTGAGCCGTGAAGTGCTTAGTGTATTCTGTGCTGGAGGCCATCCCAGTGTCTGTTTCACAAATGAACAGAATTGTGTTCAAAGAGCATTCGAGGACAATTGCTCTCTTCCAGGCATAAACTCTTGGCACGTCATTTCCAATTCTTTTGTGGCAGGATACTGTTGTCCAGATAATGTTCCTGAACAAGAAATGTAGGTTTCCTGAGAACTGGGGCCTGGCTGGACAGAAGGAACAAAAGACTGTCCATTTGACTTTAACAGTGGGCCTAGATGTTGGAAATTTGTACCAATGAGGGGAAAGCCTGCACAGCACCTGTGGGACCATAGCCAAGAATGACTTCTATAGTGTTGCTGCTTTCTAGAGATGCCACATCCACCTTGTAAATCCATGAGGAAGATGTCATCCTGGAAGTCAGTTCTTCTGGCCAGCGTGCAATTCAGAGCGTGGAATGATTGTTGACCCAGTGAGAAGAACTCAGGCAGGAAAAAGGTTCTAGTCTGTGTTTTGGAAGCCCCCTCCACTGTGGATCAAGGTGTGGGCACCTTCTGAGCCAACACAACTGACTTGGCTAAGTTTCCTTGACCGCTATGAGGTAACTGGCACTGCAATACTCAACTCCAACTCTGCTTGCGCCTTAGTCCCCCCAGATTGTTCCTAAGAAACAAGAATCGTGCTGGCAATGATAGGAATCCTTGTGGATTCCAATATGGGCTACAGGAGCGGGCCAGGGGCCAGGGAGGGTGTGGTCCTGGCCAGAAGGAAGGTGTCTGATCTTACAGGATGAAATGTTCTCGTCTTTGTACTTGTCCATGGTTTGAGAACTGCCAAGTCCTGTTGTTTACCTGTTCTGAAGCCTACAATGTCCTCTAAATGGACCAGACAAAGGGAGTGTTTAGCACGATTCTGTATCCTAGACCGGTGGCCGCCCCCCAAAATATGTCAGTGCAGAGGACTCCACCGGCCTGGTCCAGGCTCGCTGACAGTGAGCCCCTGTTGGCCAGTGACAGGGCCGCCTCTGCCGCGGAAGGCAGCTGTCCGGCCTGTGGGTTGAACTGGGAGACTGCAGCAGCCTCTCCCACTGAGGGCCAAGGCCCCTGGTTGAGCATGAGTTCAAGTAGCAGCCATGGGGTCGCAACAGACTCCTCCCCAGGGAGAGTTTGGCAGACGTAAATGGCACTGGGCTGAGGCCTCTGGGCACTTGGGTGCCGTTGTCTTCTGAAGTGCTACCGTGAGGCTGCCTCACAAAATTTTCTTTGCTGATGAAATTTCTTCCTACTGCCTCCGTAATGACTCCAGGAGGGACAAGAGCATAGTCTCTGCGTCTGTGGGCGTCCATTGCCCCTGCTAACATCAGAGTGAGAAGCTCTGGCTCTGTAGCTCTAAAAACAACTCAGGTTGCTTCTGCATCTCTGAGACTTTTCCTAAGAGGCGGTTGTGATGCTGCATCATCCACCTCTTTATCTGTTAATTGGAGAGAGATGACAAAGAGACTGCAAGTCACAAAAAGAATCAGTTTTTCTCTTGCGACTGTTGGCTGCTTGGGTTTGGAAACTGTACTGGGGCTGAGTTCAAATGTCCTGGAAATCTTTGGGCTTTCAGGAACAGGGAAAGCAGAAGTGAACACTCCACACACAGGATGACTGGGTAGGAAATAGGGTTGGACTCAGGCATCCATGCAGGCCTCCAGCACAAAGGGACAGGTGTCTCTTGTCAGATGCCACAGTGTCACTGAAGGTCAGTGTCCCCAAACTCTCCTCATCAATATGTGTATACAGGTAACAGTGCAGAGCAGTGGGGGGCTTTGGGGAGGCCTGAACAGGGGGAGATTGAAGGCATCTTGTCTTACCCTGGGTATTTGAGACTTTTAGATCATGTTGGGGTACAACGACAGCTTTTTGTTCATGAAGTCCAACACAAAGATTTTATAAGGTCTTTGACCACTAGTTTCACTGTGGCAACTTCCAGCTGTGGAATGGAATCTGCCTGCAAAATGTGGCCAGAAAGCCGAGGGGCTGAGGTCTTAGCTACGGTCCAAGCGTCAGGTTCTAGAACTCTTGAAATGATCTCCAAAGGAGAAAAGTTACATAGCTGCCTTAGGGACTGTGGCCAGGGAAGTTCCCTGAGGGAAGTCAGTACTTCCCTGCTCTGCTGCCTCCAGTCTGAGTTCGTGCATCATCCTCTGGCCTGCGCCTCTCTGCCTCTTCGTGGAAGGCACATGGGGTACATTTTGGGGTGGGAAAAGAGGGGTCCTGGAAGGACCAAGATTGCTGTCCTGGTTTAAGCCCTGTGACCTCTGAAAAGGGGCAGCTTTGGCTCCTATTTACTTCTCTAAATAGTCTCTAAATTGTTAATGCATTGGGCAAGAGAATGGGGAGAAAGCAACTGGCCTGTGACGTCTTTGTGCATGCTCACAGACGGCAGAGCATGGGGGCAGATGCTTGAGTGCCCTTTGCTAGGCCTTTTGTCTTGGCTCCTCTATGCTTCATGGCATGGATATCTCAAAGGTTCAAATTCTCTTCCCTGTGCTCTGGGACACACCGAAGGCTGCTATTGTTCAGGCCCTCTCTTCCTAAAATACCAGACACTTTGCTCAGCAACCTCAGAACTGTTGACAGTCTCAGATGGGCAATTCTCGGGGATCTGCACCATGATGAAAGGAGTTTTGGCTGTACCTCCAGCCTCTGAAAATTTATCAGCACCTCCTAAATGACTCCTAGAGATTTCTAAGTTGCTATTCCATTGCTCAAGTAGGCGATCTAGATGGGACTGTAGAAAAGTCCCTCTAGCACTTACTCTTTGGAACTGCACAGCTGGCCAGCAGGTGTCCCCTTGGCAGGCTGACAAACTGGTCTGGTGCCCAGAAGGACTTGAATCTTCTGTAAGCAGCTTGAGGACTGAACTGTGTAGGGATAGATTCTCCCTGCGCCCTCCTGAGCACCTTTCCTTCTGCTACTGGTGAAGGTGGGAAAATGCCCCAATGGCAAGGCGGGTGTGCCCAGCCCAGCACCCTCCAGCAGCCCAGGCTGAGCTTGGGATCTCAGTTGAGCCCCTTGCCTGTTGTCTGAGTGGACTTTGGTTCTCTGGTGCACTCAAATATGAACCCATACTGGGACACACGCAATTTCTTTAGCCAATGTTTGGAACCTTGAATAACCCATGGGGACAATGAGGCTGGGTATAGGATTTGTCATTCCTCTTAAGATACCTCCGGCAGATTGTAGACCCTAGGGCAGATTTCCAGATGCTCAGCAGTGGAATTCCTGGGACCTCAGCTCCTGCCCAACATGGCCCTCTGGGAGAGAGCATGTCCTGCTTCAGAATGTGCAGGCTATTGTTTCCAGCAGGTTCTACTCTCAGGCAGTTTCCTTAAATATTAGCTTCTAGAAATGTAATATCCATTCACTGCTTTCCACCATAATGTGCGTCTAGTGGGAAGGATGGGATATTGCATATCACTTCAGGTTATGATTAGATCGATTTTGGTCGGTTTAACTTAGTGTCCATTAGTTCCACTTACCATACGTTTTCTGTGTCTGAATTTTGACTCCAAAGTGTGATAAAATGATGCGTAGCACTCATTCAAAACATACTCCGTCCTGTTCAGACTACTCCATGACTCTCAGAAATTGCTCTCCCAGAGCGGCCCTGCTCAGGCACACAAGTGGTCGAGCTTAGAGCAACAAAACGAAAAAAGCACTGGTCTTATTTAATGGCCCAGAATTTTTAGTTCATATTTGCATAAGTCAAAAAATTTTTGTGATGTGTATTTTTGTGCAAAAAAATTTTATTCCTGCAAAAATATTGGCATAAATGCCAATTTGATGTTTGCAAATATCTAAATGTTTGATTCTGTAAAATATCTAAGGTGTGTCCATGCAGTCTTGCTCATTTATCGGTAAATCCTGGTGTCCGGCATCTGCACCCAATCCTGATGCTATCTACCTTGGACCCTATTTGGACATTTTCCCGTCCTGGCTGCTCTGGCTCACTGGCAGGCTTTTCTGCTTTGCGAATTCTTTAACTCTTCATCTAATGCTTCCTGAGGTCTTCATGTGAACAGTAGCTATTTGAATCTTTGGCTCAGCCCAAGTCCCCTTCCAAACCGCTTGTTTACCACCTCTCTGCAAAGGAGGAGTTCTCTAGTGTGGTCCTGGGGGGGCAGAGCCTGAAGTGATATGTAGTATCCCAGTTTTCTGGCTGCTTGTGAGAAATGCCGATTCTCAGTCCTGGCTCAGGGACCTGGGCTGTGAGAGCTGCCACACCAGTGTTCTAAAAGATGTTCCAGTGAGTAGGGAAAGGTTTCCTATTGACTGTGGATGCTGAAAACCCACCTCCCCCATCCCTCCACCAGTGATGTTCCAAAATACACAAAGTTCTGGCCAACAAGAATGAAGTGAGCCAGCTGCTGAAGGCTCTGGGCTAGACTCTGCTGTCTTGGAAAAAGAGCTGATAGGGGGTGGTTGCTGCTCTTTGAAACTCTCTCATCTTTTAACTCTAAGCTGAAGGGTGAGACCACATTTTGGTGTCCTTTCTGCAAAGAGGTACCACATGCCTGATCCCGAGAGTCCTAAGGCTCGTGGGAATATTTTTCTTGGCTGACTTCCTGAAAACCTGCCTGTGGCAACAGAGAACAAGGCTTGCTCAGCTTGTGATAGCTGGGCCATGGATAGAGGCAGCTCTGGTACATGGAGACTTTTCTAGCATCTGTGGCACTGGGAGGGAAATCAACATTCTTTCGACTGTTTTCTCCTTCTCCTGGTTCTTGGCATGAGAGAAGGCGCTGGAGTCAGTCCAGGCCCATAGACAGCTGTCCTCCAGCAGACCTTTCTGCTTTGACATTTGCTCAGTGACCAACCCAGAACAGAACTGGGAAACTGCAAGAGAGTGGCCAGTGGGGCTGGCTCAGTCCCGTTGTCCTGGATCCTGTCTTTTGGCAGCTTTTCCAATGTTTTATTATGATTATTGATAATAAACATTGCCAGAATGGTGTGGCTTTTGGACACTGGCCATGTCTCACTTGCTCCAGATGTGATGGACAGAAGCTCTTGTTCTGTTCTAAAAACAACGGCTTCTGTGTGGGCAGGGCTCACAGTCCTCTTTACAGCTGTGATGGGACACAGCGTCCCCTGCCTCTCTCTCTGTCCACATCAAGATACAACGACTCTTTTGTGGAGCAGTAGTCTCAAAACGTGCCACCTGTCTTTCGTTGCCTACAGTTTGCAACTTGGCAAAAGCTCGGGAAATGAGCAGGTGCAGGATCTCCGTGTCTAGGCCACTGAGGTGCCTTGAGCTATGGAAAGCATCCTTCTCCATGCTGCTCCTGAA
Source organism: Sorex araneus (assembly GCF_027595985.1). Classification (NCBI taxonomy): domain Eukaryota; kingdom Metazoa; phylum Chordata; class Mammalia; order Eulipotyphla; family Soricidae; genus Sorex; species Sorex araneus. Next base: position 146,399,534 of record NC_073306.1, read on the forward strand.
GTCTCTTCTACACTGAGAAATGCACGCATTCCAACAGCCCCTCCTGGAAGGGTAGCCCCCTTGGAGAGGCCTTCATTGCTGGGCTTCAGTGGAAGATAACGTGGCATTTCTGCACACGACAGCAGCTCACCTTGAGTGCCAAAGGCCTTTCCAGTCAGCCCAAATGTTTCATGTCCCTCTGCGTTTACGATGGTAACATCCAGTCCTTTGGATGATAAGCAGGATGCTGCTGCTTTGAAGTCAATGGCTGAGTTGAAGTCGACGGGTGGGGGTTGAATACCAGGCCGGGAAGCTGTGTATAAGGCCTTAACCCTTCTTTCGACTTGAGACAGATGGGTTGTTTCGGTTCTCTGATCATGTAGTACGTGGTTACTCGGGCACCTTTTATAATGCTGTTGACACCTGGTCCAGGTTTGCGTCCTGGCGCTGCCCAGGTTTGAGGTTCTTGCGCATTCGGCTTTCCCCTATTGTGTTTGAGAAATTGATCAAATTGCCTCCCGGTTCTATTATAGAGTTGTGGGAATATGGACAACAAAAAATTGCACAACTGCAGAGTTGCCGCATCCTGTGGTTGGTAGAGTAACTGGCTAGACTTGGCTAGAGCGATGGCTGACGTGCCCACAATGTTTTCAGGAGGTGGCAAGAATATGACTTTGTCGTCCAGATTGCCTATCTCCAAGGTTAGAGCTATTGTGTCAGCATTTCCAATGTTAAGTTGGCTTCTGGATGGCCTCTCTGCGTGTCTGGCCTCTTTCCTTAGGAAAGCAACTGAATAGTCCTTGAGTTCCTGGTGGGGTTGTGGTTGGGCAGAGTCAGGCTTTGAGTGGGGCGGGCTTAGGCAGCCATATCCTAATTGCTGAAAGAAAAGTTGAGATTGTAGATCAAGTTCTTGGTGCCTCCAAGCAGGAACTGGGTCAGCTCAGTGAATCTTCTTGGTGTAGGGGACACCTCCACCCTTCTGAGTTCTCCAGGGCTGGTTGAGTAGTCAGACCAAAATCAGACAGTTTTCAGAGGAAAACTGAGACAACAGTAGAGGGACACACACTTTGGGGATGGGGTGTTCTATCTGTGAAACACTGCCAATAACGGTATAATAAACTACGGGGCCTAAAATCAAAAACCTTAAACTGAATAATGGTCCAGGAACTCCAATGGTAAAGAAGAGCTCAGTAGTGACTGAGGAAGATACACCACCCCCACCCCCAGGGGCACCAAGGAGAGGAGGGGGGAGGCTTCACCCAGAACCAGAATAGGTGAGATTCTCAGGTTTGTAGAGAAACTTGCCCCTAGGGAACTTGGTCATAGCCCCAAGCTAAGCTGATCTTCCTTCAGATGGGAAGAAGCCCTCCTTTGATCAGGAGGACAAACCGCTTCATGACCTCCATACTTTTGCTGATTTAAGAGCAAGTACTTTTGGGGTCTCAGAAGCATGCCCACACATAACAGACCCCTGCTCAGCTCCCTTGGGTCAGTGCCTGGACCTCTGCCACATGTTTCTTTTGGGAGAGGAAGACCTTCAGCATTCAGAGGAGTGGGCTAACCAGTGAAACTCCCCTCTGTCTCCACCACAATCATGGGTCTTCTTTGTGGGGGTGGGGGGAGGTACTAATACAGCTTATTATTTTCATGATCTTGTGCAAAAGCCGTGGCCCTTGAGCTCAATTGTGTTAAGAAGCAGCCACCCCATGATTCTGAGAAATTGCTCTGCTGAGGAACCCCAGTACTTGCTCTTAAACCTAGTTTGACTCTTGTACTGTGCTGGATGGATCTCAGATGCTGGGGGGGAAAGGCAGGTTCTAGCCTAACTCCTGGGTGGACACGGCAGTTGGGCAGATCGGGTCATCTTACCTTTAGCTGACCCACGTGGATTGAGAACGTGCCGGGCTGGGTTAGTGCAGAGTACCAGACTGTGGAGAGCCCAGATTCTTCTGGTCTTGTACCACATGGGATTCGCCAACTGCTCCTTGACTGTCTCCATGGGGTTGTGTCCTTGAGATGGGCTCTGAGCACTCACAAAGTTTCAGTGGAGTAGGAAGGATCGGCCCACGAGTTTTCAGGAGCACAGCAGATCCTCAGTACAATGACTCCCTCTGCTCATCTCTCCCTCCCCCGGGGAGCACTGCTGCTCGTCCACTACGATGGCCCGGGGCGATGATCTTGACAGACAGGATTGTGAGCTATAGGTTTTAGAAGGAATCGGCTTCTATTTTAATCTTGTCTCTGGACACCATGTAGGAGACCAAATCTCCCACCAGAGTTGCCTCTGACCTGAGTCCCAGGGCGTAGCTAACAACATTAGCCTTGAAGACCAGAGCCTCCTCCCGTTCTACTGATCCTCTCAATGCCAATTCTGGGAACTACCCCCACACAGAGCCTCAGTGAACAAGCAGGCACTTGTAGGCCTTAACTACTCAAGACTAAGCTTATTTCTGCAGCTTCCAGTGTGATTAGTGATTTCTAAACACATCATTCAGAACACTAGCATGAGGTTCCAGAGATCAAGTGATGGCCCACACTGGAAGCGCAGGGACAACTTGCCAGGGGGTCATGGCTTACTGTCTTAATGCATATGTTGGGGCGATAACCCCGCAGAGTTCCTACAGAGGAAGGGAGCCGAGTTGACCTCCTAGAGCTTTGTCATTAGAACTTGAGGCACCAAGCCTGTTTGCTGGATCCCACCAGGCAGCCACAAGAAGTAGGATTTCTAAAAGTCTCCCCATCTCCCTTACCCTCACCATGTATCCAATGGTCCCTCTGCGAGTGGTGGGATGTCCCACTTTGGGAAGTCTGAAGCCCTCCTCATCCCAGTGACTACTAAAGATGTTTCTCATGCCCTTCAGGGTAGGGTGGGAAATACTTGCTCCTTTGTACAGGATTAACAGTAGCATCTTAGGACAAAAGTCTTCCTTTGAGAAGTCTCCAGACATAAGGTAGTTGCAGCATTTCACAGGACCCCTACCTCACACCTTGCAACTTTCTCATGCTTTGGTTTGGTTTTTCTGGGTGGATTGTATTCCCAGGGTTATTTCAAGGTTCTGATGATGGTGGTGGAACTTACTGCCACCACCCTGTCTTGGAACTCACACCTTGGGCTAAACTCACCTCATGGACTAAACAGCTCTTCCAGTTGTGTATAAAAATAAAAAGAAAAGGCGCGGGCGAGGGAAGGGACGCCTCACCGCACCGAGCCAGGCACAGGGCCTAGGGCAGCAGCTGTCTCTCCCGCCACCCGAGTTCGGTAGCCTCCGGCCGCTTCCCCCACCCCGGGGAGGTTGATGGCGAAGATGTAGCAGGCGAAGGAAGGAACGGAGCCATGATGGTTGGTCTCACTTGCAGTTTATTCCAATCTTCCCTCTATACACTCTTCGTCCTCTATACACTTTCCGCCCCCCCCCACCTTCTCTCCGAACCCCTTTTATTCATCATGGCCCTTCCAAAGGGCGCAATACATTGACGTCACCAAAGGCACCAAAAGATCTTACAGGAAGAACATTGAGGCAACATAATTCTCTTGTATCTGCAGGCCATTAATCTAGGTTAATCTTCTAGCCCCCCCCCCAAAGAAGATACAAAACCAAAACCGAAGCCTTCATTGGGCTGAAAGCACTCGGATTTACATCCCAAAGACCTGGCTAGGCTGTAGCAAGAAATCTACATGTCAATTACAAACTAGACAGCACCTGAAATTTACATCCCAAAGACTAGGCTGGGCCAGAGCCTGGAATCTACAATGTCAAGTCAAGCCTGGCTAGCACCTAAGATCTGCAGGTCAAAGATCAGCTAGGTTTCTGTGACAAAAGGTTTGTGACAAAACTCCAGAAGGCAGCTGGAAAAGGGGAAATATTCCAACACAGTTGCTCCTGAGCACTGTCATTATCTCGACACAGTCTTGACTCTCCCCAGGAATTCCCATTCCTGTGCCCAGGTGGGCAGCAGAGCAGATTCTGATGGAGGCAGGGCTTTTAGGTGGCACCAACCACGCAGTATGGGCGAAATGGCTGTAACAGGGACACCCACACAGGACGGGATCACTCTGAAGTTGAAGCACTTTGTCCTGTGTGGCAGATAGGAAATAGCTAGTGTTTCCTTAGGGAGAAACTGTGCTTTCATGAGGGAAATAGCAGCATGGCCGGTGACCTTAGGGCCAATCAGCCTTCAGTCGGGCACTCTGACTCCCATGTTTCCCACATAAGGACAAAGAAGTGGGACTGTTCCAGTAGTCACTTGATGCCAGTTGGTGAAACAACTTGATGAGATTTGGTGTCTCTGGAGTGGAGGTCCTCGTTGTGGTCATGTGCATGAGTAACCCGGGTCAGCATCCACAGGACAAGGCTGGCCTTACATCCAAAGATAGTCTTTTGAGATGGCGGTGGGATCAATATGTGGAAAGGAGCCTCTTCTCTGAAGTCTAGGTGCCAGATTAAATGAATAAGTTTACAGAAGACAAGTCCCCTTCCTGCCTGGTCCTCAGCTCTCCTGACTTTCCACTTCTAGGAGAAAATAAGAAACATCCAGGGTAACCTCCCATGTCTTCCCTTGCATAGGATATACTTTGTCTTAGAAGCTCATTGGGTGTGAGTTCAAGTGCGGGTGTATTTGGTGGCCACGAACCATTCCCCAGTTGGCTGGGGGTATTATGAAGGAATGGGGTTACAGGCTGGTTTGTAATCAGTGACCGATCGTTTATTCAAGTCTCACAAGGTTAAGGAGAAATCTTGAAGGGTGGGGGCACACATAGGTGTGGTTGAACATTATTATAATAATAAACAGATGTAAAGCATTTTCTTCAGGGGAAGTTCTTCTAGGAGACTAAATCAATTGCTGGGGTATTCAGCACTCTAGATTACTAAGAACTGCTCAAGGACCAGATTCTATCTAAGGGCGTATTGCTTTCTCTTCCTTAGCTAGTACTTCAAGAGTGGTTCTTCCTGGAGACCTCTTGCTATAAATCCCAGACTACGGTCCTCAGGCCAGGTTAGTGTTTTCTAACCCCAAGAGTAACTGAATAAGACGAGTTCTTATTCAGTTACTTCCTTTTGGGTCATGAAAGTTTGTTCCACGACCATGCTCTTCTTATACTTCTTATGGCACTTAGCCTGTCCCTTTTTGATGCCAGGGTAGCTTGTGACTTGTCCTGGGTCCATCCAAGTCCCTGACTGGACCCTTTTGGGGGTATTATGATGTAATGGCAACTGAGGCTTAAGTGAAGTAAATATGATGGGTGACCAGGAGTAAATATTATTCAGAATCAACTTCCATGTTACAAAAGCACAGAATTGTGGGTAGGGCAGTTGCCTTGCACGCAGGCGACCTGAATTCAATCCTTGGCATCCCATGTGGTCCCCCAAGCACCACCAGTAGTAACTGTTAAGTGCAGAGCCAGAACCCTGAACATTGCTGGGTGTGACCCAAAAAGCAAAAAAATCACAGGAGCATAGCATTGTCTTCCTGTGTCTATACAAAAAGGATATTGCTAAACCATGCAACAATATGGGATTAGCAGTGCCTAATGGAATTGTGTATGCCTCGGGAGCACTGTGATGGGTACAACTAAGCTCCCTGCAGGGGAGCAAGGACAAACCAACGTTATCCAACATTGCCACCTGGAGGCTGAAGCCTGTTACTCAAGCCCTGAGGAGCATAGAAGATCCTCAGCAGTCTAGTGAGCCAGTGCAGTACCTCCAGGGTTGAGACTTTAAATGCTACAGGTTCTTTGCTTCATCTTTTTCTTAGCCCAGTTGGGTGTCCTGGGCATCTAGATACCCCTCTATCAACAATGAACTGATGATCTGAAAGTGAACCATGTCCCCACAAGTCCAACCTTCCCTTTTTTAGTCTGTAAAGTTGAGGGCCACTAAAAGTGGTGATGGCACTGTAAGAGTGAGAGTAGGGCAGATTCTGCCTCTGTGCCATGGGAAGCCACCTCAAGATGGAGCCTGGGCCACACGACAGCTCCAACCTGGGCAAATCTCACTGCCCTCCCTCGGGGTCCAGGCCTCCACCAGCGGCTCTCTGTTGCCCTGTTGTGCTGTGCTCCACTCTGCTCTCTCCAGCTCCTCTAAGATTCCAGCCATGTGCCCGGGTCTCTTCTCCTATCTCCCATCAAACGATTTGGCGATCCCAGAGTCCCTTCTGCAGTCTGTGTTCTTAGGGGTTTGTGCAGGGGAGGTTTTGGAATGTCGCAGCCATGCTGCTGGGCTCTCCATGGTGGTCCATTCCCAGATTCTTGTGCCTCTCTAAAGGATCCTCTGGGACCATTTTCTGGAAGCCTTCATCAGTGAGAATGGAACATTAATTATTTGAGATAGGGTATCTTAAATGCAAAGATGGCAGCCCGAATCCTCTGCTATATATGTGACTAGGATGTCTTTGACTGCAAAGCACAATGGCACACCAAGTACATGTAGGAGGGGGCAGGCGGTGTCGGACAGTTTTGGGTTCCATTAAGTATCATCACTCTCCTGGTTTGAATTGCCGTACTTTCCTATCATAGTAAGCACTGCAGAGTTTAGCATGGCAGGGCATCAGGGAGAAGATTATGTCCCTAATAATAGAGCCTGCATAGAAGACAGAACAGCAGCAGAGCTGAGGAGAGAACCTGAGCATTAAGTGTGTAGGTGTTACAGCCTTGAGGGAGCCAAGCGGCAAATCTATGGTTGAAAATGGTTCATGAAAGCCCTGCATAGGGTCTAAGTCAGACTTTCGCTGTCCCAGAGGATTGTCACTGAATGGGCTCTTACCATGAGCCTAAGGTGACATGGCTCTGCAGTTGACCCTTGCCTTGTTTATTGCCCGCCAGCACACTCAGAAGTCAGCACAAAAGTCAACCCCCGAAGTGCTTCTTTTGCATCTCTGTCCAACAGACACTCTTTGTGCCTGCTACTTCTTTATAGACTCCTGAGAAGATCAGATATACCCCTCTAGAGAAAACGGGGGAAGCAGGATCAGTCTGCACCAGACCACCCCGAAACAACCCTGATCTGGGAAGTTCAGCAGGGTCATGCAGGCTTAGTAAGGAAACTTTCTGGTGACCATCCAGCCAGAATGAAGACTATAATTTAGTTTCAAGGGACGATAACTCCTTTCTCTCTGCTTCCTCCTTCCTATCCCTGATTATTCCCCTCTTCTGGTTGGATTACCTGGTGCCTTCCAGTTAGCCTCATCATGGATAGGACCGAGCCATTGGTCCCCAGATCTCAAAGGGAAGTTGCAGTGCTTGTTTTCTTTCCACGACTAGCAAAGAGGAACCAAGAGGTGCTCGCCAGGCTCCACTGAGTTCCTGTGGGCCTGTGTTCTTTACCATCTTATCATAGAGATTTGACCAGCGAACCTCTCTTGCCTGCTAGTCCCAGGACACAAGGAAGCCCAAATGGCCCTGGGAGAGACATTTGGTCCTAGGCTCTGCAGGCTTCTATCTGTGGAGTTTGAGGCAACTGGAAGATATAAGCAGCTCATGTAAGTGGGTCATTGAAAAATGAGGTGACTCCTGCTTTTGCCCCTTGATTCCAGATTCTCTGGAGACAAGCTGCCTTATAGATGTATGTGAATCCGTGTTGCTGCATGTAGCTTGGGAGATGCCCACTCATGCTTAGAGTGCCATCTGTGGGATGGGGCAGAAACTTGGAAACTGGTTGAGTGAGTCCCATGCAGGGAGGGCAGAAAGCAATGGGAGGAAGAGGCTGGTGGCTCAAGATTGGCAGATGGAGCTTGAGAGCAGAGGGACATTGAATTGAGAATGAGAAGCCTTGGATTGGAAGAAGTCCTGTGGACACTTGGCTGGTTATGGACACCCTGGCTGACAGCCCCAAGGCAGAGACTGGACACGACGAGCCTTGAGTTTACTGTTCAGTGTTGCTGCTCCTATGGTCCAGGTCATGTCAGCTGCCACTTCACTGTGTAGACTCAATATCCCAAAGGGCAACCTGCCCTCAGGCATTCACAGCCAAAGGCAAGGACTGTGCTTATAACTGGAGAAGACCTTCATCCATGTAAAATGTCAATGGAAGGAAAAGCTTCCAACTCCATTGTAAAAAACACGCAACCCGGAGATTCTTCTTGCAGCGATTTATTCAGAGACCTTCTCATGCAAACGGAAAAGAGGAGGAACGAGGGACGAACGAGGAGGAACCCCCTAGCTAGGCAGCTTCCCTCCTTATATACCCCTCGCTACTTGCTTACGCCCAAGTGTCTGCAGCTGATAGACTAGTTACAGCTCGTGGCGTGACAAGACATCCTTATTCCTTATCAGGTGTTGTCTACGAAGCACGGTGCAATTAACAAGAAACAGGTGTCCACGAAGCACGGTCCCGTGGAGGCTCTCCACACTCCATCCCACTAGGTTCTCTGGCTGCATTGGAATCAAGAAGCTTTAAGCCTTCAAGAAGGTCAGCTGGGGAAGCCAGTCAAAGGGTTGTGACCATAGGAAAGCCTCCAGCCACTGATTGGTATGGCCTGAGATGCCATACTGGATCTCATGGTTATGGACTCTGCCCTTGGAATAGGTGTCTGTCAGTTACAGGACAGCTCATATTGGCGGGGCTAATGCCTTCATCTCTGATACTGACATCTCACCTCTCTTAGCTTCTACAGGCATGAAAATTCACATGCCAGGCATGTCTCTTTCTGTTGATAACATACGGGGTCCTGCAGGGTAACAGGGCCTGCTATCTTTAGTTTGCTGTCAGGTGGCAGGTTGATTGCCATTATGGGGAACATCAACTCTGCACTGAACTTGAGGTTTCGGCACCTGATCCCTGTTGCTTATAAGTTACCTCTTCAGAAGTGGTAGTTCCCAGATCAGCCATGATGTGTGGAAGGCTTGGCACTTGTGCCCACGGACAGCAGCTCTCTCTGCAGCTGTGCGGTGTTCTCAGCCATGTTAGTGCTATCCACATGAAGGATGCATGGATAAGGCTGATGTTGACAGGAAACATCACTTTGTCTTCTTGACCTATGTCTTCTATTGTCATACTCTCTGGTGGTGGGGGCACTTAATTTGTAATGGAAGATCTTTCTGTGTCCTCACGAACCCTCCACCCCAGACTGCCTTGTCTCCATCTTTAATCTCTTTGCCCAGGTCATGTGCCCTACCCATCTTTTAACCTTAGGTCACATCTGTTTCCACAGAAGTAGCTGAGTAAACAATGATCCAGTGGCTCTTTAAGGCCAGCTGATACAATTCTGGAAGAGCAGACCTCCAGTTTTATCTATTTGTTCACATCTGGAGAAGGCTCATCTATAGATTGAGCTGCCCTTCTCCCCTCCTTGTGATGACTTTTACAGATGGGCATCGGGGTGAGTTGATGGCAGCGCCCCAGGAGTATTCTGTACCTGCTCAAAAGTAAGCAGGTATAAGTTGGCTTGTGTCTTCTGGTCTGGGGCTCTCAGTTACAATGGCTTTCCAAAGCGATGTATCACTGGTGGGCCCATCCACACTCCAGTCTTCATGGGTCGGACAGAGCCAGCTGACATGGCAGTGTTCAAGGGTGCCCCATGGTTTGGTAAACTCTTTACTGACATCCAGTTCCATTCTAGGAGTCACGTTTTAGGAGTCTGCTGCCCTTGCAATTCATCCCCCCCCCCCCACCCCTGACCAACTTCAGGAACCCTCACCTCCTCATTGGGGCATTCTGTAGTGTCAGTTTGGCATTTTCATCCAGTGCTAGAACACGATACTATAGACTGTGCTGGGTGTACAATCCTACAGGAACTAGAGTCAAGTTGCATCAAGATTAGTACCCCGTGGTCTAAAATATCTTGGTTCTTCCATAGTATTGATCTAGCAGCCACTGGACACATAGCGACTGACGGTGGGGACCAAGCAGTGAGCACGGTAACAGGAGGGGCCATTGTGTGTCCCTTCAAGTGGGTGAGGAGGAGGAGGAAGCCCAATGCATGCTTCTGTCAGGAACATGGGAAACAAGGTTTACTGCATGTGGTGGTTCACAACTGAGGCAGGGCAAGCACCTCTAAATTCCACAATATTGATGCTCCAGTGGGAGCACACCAAATTAGATGGGAAAGTGATAGAGATGCGGACACTTGACTAAACTCAACAAACAAAAACAATGCAGAAGACTCAGCAACAAACAGCTTAGTTAAACGTCGACTTACAGTGCGGGTAGACTGAAAAGTCAATGGTAGATGAGGAAATGGAAGGAAGAAAACGGAGCTTAGAAATGGGGGAGGGATGGTCCCTAGAATGGCTCTGAGGCAGAAGGGCAAAGATGTCTTCAGCTCTCATTGACAAAACTCGCTCAACCTCCTCCTCCTGAACCATATAGACAAGAGGTAGGATGGTTACCAGCATCAGTCAAGTCTAACGGGCACATTGGAGCTGCCATTTGACTCTTCTGGGACTCCTACCATGTCACCTAGAGGAAATTCTGCAGACGCAGAGCTTGACACATAGCATGTCCAGTCACAATGCCTCAACAAGAAGCCACAACTTGAGTAAAGCTTGGGTTTTGAAATGTTGAGCAAGCTTCTTCAGAGAATGCTAAAGTGTGGTCACTCTCACATAGGCTGGATCTCCCACATCCTAGGTGGCCTGTGATAGTATCCAGCTTTGATCAAGCCCTGGCCAAACTCTTCTCTAAACTGAGTCTACTAGAATATCGTGCTCTGCTTCTTCTATACCTCCTGTCCTCGAGACCTCCAGGAGAGCACAGGAATAGGCCAGGAAGGGCCTGGCCCCACTGAAAATGTTGGGGAAGCATAGAGGCTGGTTGTCCTTGGACGGGGTTCTCCTGGCTCGAATGGACCCACCACCAGCTGAGCTTGTGTCGAAATTTTTAGGTTCTAAAAAACGTACCCTTTCTCCTTGGAAGTAAGGAGAGTTGAGTCCTTGGGGAAGTCAGTGAGTAAAACCTCTGTCCGCTGGTGACTGAGGGCCAGGGCCTTTGACCAGAGGCATCTTCCTGCACCTCACAGCTCAAACTCTTCTGGAGGTAGCGTCCTACTTTTGCTTCCATTTTCTTTAACTTTTGCTTGCCTCTTCTCCAGGCTAGGAGATGCCTTGGATGACTTCTCTGAAAAGCCTCCTTCTGAGGGCCCTCTGGAAAAAAAACCCTTACTGCTCTTTGCCATCAACTGCCTTCTCCCATTACTTCAAACCTGTCCTTGTGTGGGTCTGATTCTGCAGGCAGCTGGCATGTGGCAGAGCCCTCCCAAGAGGCTCGTGGGTTTCCTTGGCAGTCAACTGGAACTCTGGATGGGTAGGTGCCAGTGATGTAACAGCAGCAGTTTCCATGGAAATAGGAACACCCCTGTTTATGGCACAGCCCCTGGTCTTCATTGGCATGTTTGATGTTCTGGTGTGGCGCTTGACTAATTCTGACCTGGAATGGCCTTTGTGAACTGGGTTTCAGCAGGCCCGTCAAAGCCTCAGGCAGACAGTGCCTGATTGTCTCTCAAAGTCTCTTGCAGAGTCTGACAGCAAGTCCAGAGGCAAGAGTCCAGTGGAAGAGGCCTCTTGCTCCCATGTTCCGGCCATCTGTACTTGACTTCCTCTTTGGTGCTGTGTGAGACAGCATCCCTGTCTAGGCTTTGTGTCTGCTCTTTTGGAAGGCCCAAGGGGGAGGGCAGCTTTCACATTCTGAAGCATCTGTGCTGGCTGCCCCAGTCACTTGGCAGCAGCCAGACATGGAATTTCTTTAGACTGTTTTGGCCACATAGACCACGAATTGGTGATTCCTGGTGGGCAAGAGCGAGGTTGCGGCAGCTGTCCCTCAATCTAGGGGAAAGGAAGGCTTGACTAGGTTCAGGTCACTGATACGAAAGGTCTGAAGTTTCTGAACTCCTAAATGTGGCTGAGTTATCCAGGGTGCTTGGTGCTTGTTTTTTGCTGTTAATGAAGCCATGCCTCCAGTGACCCGGTCAGTGTGGGGGAGATGCTCCTCTAACGGTTCTTCAGACTAGTAAACTTGGGCCACAAGGGTGAGCTGTTGATTATCCTGAGCAAGGAGAGATAACAGTAGTGTGATTATAACTCGCTCTTGCTGATCCACTTATCTTCTGGACTGAGACCAGGCCAATGAGGTGGAGACGTGGCCATGTTGCTCATAGTCTGTTGCTCACAGAATGGAGAATAAGAATAGCTTGGTGTTCCTCACTTTGGAGTTTCCTGTTTCTCTTCCTTTTTTTGTCTATTCCCTAATGCTTGGCCACACGAATGCTTCCTCCACAACTGCCACCTTCTGCATTAGCAAGGACAAGAACAGGCTTAGACATGCTAACTGTAGGTGCTCCCTTGTCTAGTATGCCAGGCTTTCCTGCGTGGATGAGCTTGACTTCCCTTCAACATGGACACACAATGTCGTGTTAATTAGACATGCTAGGTCATATGAACCGGGCACATAAAGCACACTCATCAGGTCAGACTGGAGTTTTAGACCCACTGGAGAATTCCTCAGTTTCCTGCTCACTCATGTTGAGAGAATCACCTCCAGAGTCTGGAAATCTGCTCTGTGGAGTTCATAGCAAACTCCTGGATACTTCAATTGTCTTGCTGGCCACATGCCTGTCGCCCTTGTTTTTGGAGCAGGTTGCAGCATCTGGGGCTCCAACTCTGCAGTGAGTTGCTCTGCAGGTGTGTGTGGATTCTGAGCTGTGTCCACTGAGAATTAAAAATGTTGATGCAGAGGTTCTAGTCAGAGCTCTGAGCAAAAACTTGTTTGAAATCAGCAGATAGCTGGTGCATGCTTGAAAATGCTTTACCTGTATAACTGGGTGAAGTTGCTGCTATCTTTCCCTTCTCCATTGTGTCCAGGAAAGCAGACTAGATCTGGGTACTGTGCCCATTTTTATGATAAAAAGTTAAAACTTAGCATGTGCAAAGTTTCTAGGCTAGCCCACCTTTACATTCTGAAATAACGGTCCTAAGCCAGTCCTGACGCTTCCTCTCATCTGGCTGATGCCAGTTATCAGTTGGTGGCATTCTGGCCTGGAGTGCAGAGTAGAGGCAAATGGCTCAGTGTGACCACAACAACTTAATTCACAAGGCCCAGCTTATAGTAGAAGTCAGAAGGATGTGAGAGTCTGGGAATGAATGTCTTCATCGAGAATGAGATTTGGCAGGTGACAGTGATGAGACAGAGCTCTTATATCTTCTGTGTTCATTGAGATGGTCTTAACAGAGGATGCGGAGCAACTCAAAAGTGTAGGGGTTCAGAGAAGGGAGCTACTCTAATTGGTGTCATTGATGTGTTCTTTGCGTTTCTTATTTAGATGTGGCCCCGAGATCAAAGAGTCTATGTTTGGAAACTCTCCACAGAAAGTAACCAGAGAGGGCCCTGCTGTTCTTTACTCTTTAGAGTACTTTGTACCATAACTTGCTGATCTCCTGTGAGAATAGCTATGTCTTTTCCTACAGGAATAACCAAGAGGGCGGGCTCAGTCTGAGTACATCTCACTTCCCTCATTCTGATATTACTTCTAGTAATAAAAAGGTTGGGAGCACCATTAACTTAAAGATAAAATAATCCGTGGTTTTTCTGACCAAGAAGTCAAATCAGGGGCAGGATATGGACTCTTAAATTGTCTTCTTTTTTGTACCACAAGTCTAGCCCACATGGGAAGGTGGGACAAGAGATTATTCCTTCAGCTGAGGTTTTGCTCATCTAGGACTGTCTTAATTTCTTCAGTTTTGAATATTACTGGAGAAAGAATTGAGTGCTTCTTCTAACGCCTTGTTCAAATACCCTCTGGTAATCAATATTTAAAGAGAAACTGACTGCTTCCAAGTTTCTTCCTTCCAACACACTAAGATGTGTCTAGTTGTGGGTGTCCTTGAGTTTATAAGAGTTGGAGACCATTTTGCTTCTTGGATGTGGTATATATTTGTAATAAAACTTGGAGTTTTCAGCCATTCAGATCTTTCCCTTTCTTTCGTTGGAGCTACATTATTTAGATAATGGGTGTGCTTGGTGTTCTACAGCTGTTGAAAGCTCTTAATTTATTCTTAATTTATTTTCTTCATACTATAAGCCTCAATAATCCTCAGCCTTAAACTTTGCCAATTTGCTGTGGAGGCCTTCCTGGTCAGCAGTGGCTGAGTAAGTTTAGCTCTCTTCCGGTGAGGTGATGGTTCTGACATCATGTCACAAGCTATGTTAATAATGAAGTCCTGGTCCATGGGTCCAGGGAAGCATTCTTGGAATCTCCTATGTACCAGATGGAGTCTCCAAGTTCAGCACCTGAAACTGATTCTAGTGGCTATGTATGGGCGAGTAATTCCTTAGCCTGCACCTTGCAAGCTGCTTATAGATTGCTTTCCTCACGAGCTGCCTGCATGGACAGACTATTCCCACGCCGCTCTAATCTTCCTTCCATTCGGAGGAGGCAAGTTCTAATTCTGGAGAGAACTGATCCCCTTCTCTCACGTTTGCCGAGACAATGGGCTCTAGCACCAGCCCTGCTGTTAATGTCAAGGCAACAGTCTTCACTTGCCCATCTTTCTCCTTCCTCCCACAAGGCTATGCAACTTCTAAGAAATATCTTCCTGTCTCAACCTCGAAGACAGAATGCAGGGGCTTGGCTTCCTGTGGCAAGAGCTTGGGGCTGGAGCGATAGCACAGCGGGTAGGGCGTTTGCCTTGCACGAGGCCGACCCGGGTTCAAATCCCAGCATCCCACATGGTCCCCTGAGCACGGCCAGGGGTAATTCCTGAGTGCAGAGCCAGGAGTAACCCCTGTGCATCGCGAGGTGTGACCCAAAAAAAAGAAAAAAAAATAAAAATGAACTTAATCCTTGGAGGATTTTTAAAAAAAAAAAAAAAAAAAAAAAAAAAAGAGCTGATGGGTGTCCTCGTGTCCATTCCAGGGCTTCTGTCTCCGAGTCCTCCATGGACTATTCAGTGGGACTGGACCCCCTGGAGGCCCAGCTCATGTGGGAGGTGAAGGTCATTTCTCCAGGGTACATGGATCTGCCCTAGTTGTTTCTCATAGGTCAGCATCAGATGCTACATCTGGGAAATTGCTGGACGAAAGCACAGGGCAGAGTAGATGGAGGGAATCCAGAGAAGAAGCCTCTCCCTTCCTTCCGTGACTTTGAGAGCAATCTAGCCCTGTCTTAGCAGATCTGGGGGAAGAGCTGCTCATGGTCAGTACTGCCACCTCTTGCAGCCAGGGCTCTGTGCTCTCATAGAAGACTATGAACTCCAGCCAATCAGCTAGGCCTTGGGATCCTGGGATGGGGGCTCCCCTTGTCAGCCCGAGCTGCCTCTGTGGGGCACAAGGTTGCCGGCCATGTTCCTGGGGTGCAGTGTCTCTAGAACAGTGCTGGACAAAGCTGCTCAGGGGTGTTGGGAGTCTGGAAGTGGTCCTGTGATCAAGAGGAGGTGCCATGGCCCTCTGTCAGCAAGATCTTGGTGAGAAATGTATGCTTATTCTGGAAGTTCACAGCTCTCCTGAAATGCCTGATCTTAGCTTCTCACAAAGAACCAAGGGACTGAGACAGCCCTTGGTTTGCAGGGGTATAGTATTCTTGAAGTTTGTGTCACCTGTGTGTGAGAGGTGTGGTTCTAGCTGAAATGGGCAGTAGAATCCTATAAGAAAGTGCTCTGGACTGAGTTCTAACCACTGGGAGATAATGCAGTGGTTAGGGTGCCACAGACCCAATCAAGGTCTGAATCCCAGTTCCACGTGGTTTCCCCTGGGTGTTGTCAGGTGTGGCCTGGTGACTCTAGGGCACATCTGGATGTGGCCCAGGTACCTCTGGCACTGCTGCGCCCAAAGAGCATTGCCACTGTGGGCCCTGTACTGCACTGAGAACCCAGTTGTCTAAGAATTGTCATTGGAGGTCTGGAGACTTTGAAAAGAATTATTGGGGGGAGTGCTCCCAAGAAATGCTCAAGGTTTTAAACTGTGTACTGTCCAGTAATACTGAACATGAATCAGTAAGCCAATACTTCATGGTTTACTATTTAGTCTTACAAGGTATACCTCTTCATTGGAAGTCTAAATTGGATTTAAAGCAGTTGGCTCTAGGAAGAAGGCTTGTGTCATTTGAAAATTTAAAAGCTTTTCAAATCACTCTCATGACTATTCAGTCCTCACTGGTACAGTCCTTTTTCAAACTATAATCTCTTAGGCACCTTGGTTCTTTCTGCTATGAGAGATGACTTAGAGCAGTGTACCTGCACTCCAACTCTAAGCAATAGTGAGTCAGCACTGTGACTCCCTCTTTTTCCTCGATGATGCTGAGGCTTGAGCTATTCCTATCTGCTACCTCCTCCATACTGTTGAAGTGCCTGGCATCTTCAGAGAATGAACCAATTCCTGCTTTTGCATCATGGTTGCCATCTGTTCTAGAATGATACTCCAGGGTCCATTGTCATATCCTGGAAATTTCAGGAATATCCTCAAAACCCTCGATCCTTTTGAAGGCAAAATACTTACCTAAGAAGGGTCATTTGGAGGGATCTATGATCCACAAGGGCTGGAGCGGTATACAGCAGTAGGGCATGCACCTTTCACACGGCCGACCCGTGTTCGATTCCTCCGCCCCTCTAGGAGAGCCTGGCAAGCTACCGAGAGGATCGTGCCTGCATAGCAGAGCCTGGCAAGCTACCCATGGCATATTGGATATGCCAAAAACAGTAACAATAAGTCTCTCAATGAGAGATGTTACTGGTGCCCGCTCGAACCAATTGATGAGCAACGGGATGACAGTGACAGTGATGATCCACAAACCCAAGCACCTCTGCATTGAGTTTCCTTCTGAATTCTTGAGGATTGGAAAGTTGGAGCACTTAGCAGATGAAGTTCTACCTGATGCCTGAGTCAGTCCACTCTGGAAAGGAGAGAAAGGAGGGTTGTGTCATGAGGAAAAGCTTCTGGGATCAGTTCTGCGGCATCTTTCTCTCTGTAGTTCACTTCATTCCAAGCACAGAAAGGTTTAGCTGGATGAAGCCTTCTCATAGCTGCCAAGACAGGTGATCCCCGTGTTCCTCTGAGCATCAAGGGGTCTGTGTGGAGCCGAGAAGCAGCCCCGGTGCAGCATAAACTAGGCCACATGTATGGCTGTCAGGGCATCCAACCGGAGAATGGCAGCATCCCCCTGCTGAAGGACTTGTTACAGAGGCCATGATGGGCCTCCTCCCGATGGTTCAGTGAACTGCTAATAGTTGCTCCCATGACACTCATTGCCATCATCACTACCGCTGCTATTGCAGGCACAGCGCTTTAAGCCTCGGCACACAGGCATCACTTTGTCCACATGTGGCAAAATGACTCTCACCACCTCTGGACAGCGCAGGCCACAATCAATCATGACACCACCGAATGATTGGACACTATAACAAGTGCTTCTCTGGGCTCAGGGGCGGGTTGAAACCTTGGAACAATAAACGACTGGTGAGTGGAATAAGTTCCTCTTTCTGTGTCACTCCCCATAGATATAATCAATCTGCACATACTTGGGACCAAATTAGATATGAAAACTTTGCCTAGGGTGGTAAGCCAAGGAAATATGACGATGTCCAGGAGTAAATTATTTCAGTCAGTTAATTCCCATATTACAAAAGCATGCATTAACTGTCTTCCTGTGTCTATACAAAAAGGACATTGCTCTAAAATATGCTAAGGACACAAAGGAAAGAGAAAAGCAGTATTTCACTTACAATACAAAATCTGAGCAGCCTTGTGGCCTCTGTCCCCTCTGCCCACGCTGTGCTGGGGTGGTTCTGCTCTTGCGGAAACTTTCGGAATGGTCCCCGCATTCCGACTGGGAGCCAGTTCCTGTGGTTTCTGCCCCATGAAGAGAGTGGATGCATGGCGGCTCCTCCAGGCCACATGGTCACGGGCTCAGTCTATGCAGCTCCAACCCGAGAAGAGCCTCTCTCTCAGCAGTATGGCCTTTAGGACCTTGGATGGGGTCTGACTCCCTTGCTGCTCCTTTGCATCCTGTCTGTGCTCAGGACGACTGGGGTGGGGGTCAGGGCTGTATTTCCAGAATACCCTGAACTGAGAAGGAAGTTGGAATATGTTTCCTGTTCCCTGAGCCCACGGGTCCCAGGGGCGGGGAGTGGAGACACAATGTCAAAGACTCTCTCACAGGGGCTGGGATAGGTGTGGAATTGGAGTGTGAACCAAACAGCTGATATGCTAGAGCAAGTGAGGGTGCATTGGCCAGTGGGTTCCTGTTTTACAGGGGTCACAGCGGGTTGCTCAGGGGCCCGAGGATGCCACTAGGAAAGCAGTCTCGGGATGCAGTGCTAGAGGGACTGCATGGGGTAGACATTGAACTCAGGGCCTTGAGTGGGTGAAGCAAGACCCCACCCCTGAGTACTGGACTCCTGCTTGTGGCCCCGAGGCTGAGAATGCAGGTCCCAAGGTGCTTGGGCTTCTGGTAAAAAAGCAGGAACTCAGGTCCAAATTGCTGATACCTGTGTCTGTGGGGTGCCCCAGTCCTGTTAGGGCACAAGGCTCTTATCTCAGTAGGTCACCCTAAGGGGTCAGGAGTGGGGCAAAGCAAAGAGCAGCCACCCTGGAGCGTGGTCTTGCATGAAAAGCTTTGCCAGCTGCAAGCACCAAGAATGGCCTCACTTCGTGGGTGCTGCCCTCAGGGTGCTCTGTCCCCTCCCAGTCCCCTATCCATATCCCTGCGGCGCAGAGACTGTGCCTCGGTCACCCTTCCATGGAGTGGCAGGCTGGCTTTTGTCCAACTGTGTCTCCCAACGAGATGCAAGAAGGCGTTTGGAGAACCCGACTAGCTCACCTCGGAGTGCTCCTGCAGCCCGGCCCACTCAGGCCTTCCTGTGGACTCAAATCTCTGTTCCGGACATGAGAGCAGGGAGGATGCCACAGACCTGGATCTTAGGAGTGTGGACCTTAGGGGTTTCCCTCGGGCACGGGTCTCTTTTGAGTTCTTTATCCAAAGTTGTGTTGGGGAGGTGAGGGGGTTGAGATCATCCATGCCAGAGCAACCATTCTTCAGCAGGATGATCGCATATCAGCGGAGTTCAGGGGAAGTTTGTTTCAATGCAGGAAGCAGGTGGCCTCTCGTTTTTTGGCCAGGCAGCAAATGAGCATAGGAGACAGAACAAGGATGGAACTGGTGACAGCGTTGGTCCCTGGCCACACCGTCCTCTGACTCCTCAAGGCACTGACCAGGACATTGGCCAAATTCTGGGATACCAGTAACCCTAGTGTCACCCGCCGAGTTCCCTGGCTCCAGAGGGATCTAACAAGCCTGGTGCATTTTTGCTAAGGGAGCTGTATGTTGCTTTCCAGTCCACGTCTGGCTGAGCTGCTGTTGGTTCTTACTGAGTTGAGAGTCACCCCCGTTCCTTGGTCCTTTGACTGATGTGGAACTGGCTCGAGTGTCGTGGTGTACGAGCTCAGAAGCAAGACTCCAAGGCTCTAAGTTGCTTTTCTTTCAACAAAATTATGTTGGAGTACGCACTGTTCCATGCACAGCATGAGTCTTTTTCATTGTGACACATGAGCACGTGGGCCCTAACAGGGAAAGCAGAGGAGCTCAGTGGGGGAGCCTCTTCTGGTAGTGGCACTGACCCGTGGTCCTTGCCTTCCCTCTGCGTTTGTGTGTGTTGAGGGGTGCATCCAAGAGCAGTGGGTTTAGGGGGAGCTATCAAGGGGCTTACAAGAGTGCTGTCCCCCTGGGCCACCCCTTGGCACTTCAGAACTATGGCCAGGTTTGTTTCCTCCAGTGGAGTTAATGATTCTTCTGGTCAATGATTCATCCTGGTATTCAGTCCTAACAATCCCATGGATCTTTTTGGAAGCAAAAGTAGCATGTATGTGCATCATCATGACTGGGGAGATTCTCACCAAATCCGCTCACTCGCGGGACTACGGAGCCCCCATACCCACTGCTATGGGCTGACTTGCTGCTTGTACTGAGGAAGGGACCTTGACAATGACCCTCCTGTCTCACTAGTCAAAGGCTGAGACCCTCCCAGTTGACCTCAGTAGGGAGTTCCCAGTTTGAATGCTCTCCTAGAATTACCCCTGACCTTTAGAACCACCTCCACCAGGAAGTCTTCCTTAAGCTGCCAGAAATTGGCTTCGGGGCAGAGGCAGGAGAGAGACCAGCCTCTTGTCATTCCAAATTCTCTATCTAGGAGCCCAGGCTAAGCACCCATTGCCTAAATCTTGGGGTGTTCCACTTGATAGCCCCACAGACATGTGTGTCAAACATATTGACACTGTGCAGTTACATGTGGCTATTTCCGCTTCAGAATCCTTGTACTGCTCTGGATGCTCTCACCTAGATTTCTGAGAGACTGTGCCCACAGGCCATGGGGACAAGGCTTGCTTCAAGGATTCTGAAAGGGGTGTCCAGGTTGTTCAGGAGCCCAGTAGATAGGGAAGTCTCTGCTCTATTTTCCTCTCTGGTGACCGCAGAGCCTTGGTGGAAACAGAACCCAAGAGACCCTTCAGCACAACTGTCTTCAAGTCACCCCCCAGCTCCTTCCAATGTGACTGACTCATCAAAGTCTCACTCTGAGGACTCGCCAGAATTGGCAGAACCAAAGCAGCATTTCTGTGTCTTTCTTGAGCGTCACGTCATTGGTGCCTTCCCCAGAGCTTCCTCCTATGTTCAGCTCTCTGCTGCTAGTATGACCCACAGTTCCTGGGTGCCACCGAGCAGGGAGGTGGCCGTGGATGAAGGTGACTCACGGGGATGGTAGGGAGTGGTCTTCAGACACCAATGGGAAGGTTGCTCCTCCTTGGAAGCTGTTGGGGATTTTCTCAGGGAATGAAGGTTCCAGATGAGGGTGGATGGTTGCCAGAAGCGCTTCCAGGGTAGCCTTTGGTGACTGGGGAGAGGATAATTGGGCTTCCCTCTAAGGCAGGTGACCTTGAGCACAGGTCAAGGGCAATTCTCACAGCCCTGCTTTGGAATCTGGTGCCACAGCCAGTGTGGCTCTGGCATGTCCTGTATGTGACCCACACCATCCCCACTTCTCATGAGAAATACATCTGAGCTGTGCCCACCCCCCTGCCCCAGTGGTCAGTGATTGTGACAGTGTCAGTAGGCTGTGACTGTCCACAGAGCAATTGTGACAACTGAGGGTTCTTGAAAGTGAATGCCCATGCCTGTGGGTGGGAGTGGGACTTCTGCTGTCATCTCTGCTTCCTCTTGCGGCCCCCAATGTTTGCGTGTTCAGCTGTGTTCGACTCTAGACAATGAATGAACTCGCTTACCAAGAGCCAGACCCACAGACACCATTGCCCAAGCCGGGCCAGAACGTCTGCCTGGACTCTGGGTACCCAGTGTGCGGTCTCTGGCCCATAGTGGCCGGGCAGCTGTAGGATGGACATGAGAATCCCTGAAGAGCACAGCAGCCCAGACCCGGGAGCTCCCACAGGGCGAGGGAGACAGAGCAAACTCAGCCAGGAGTTCCCTAGGAACTTGACATAGATGTGGAGCCTGGGGGCTTCTGCAGTACTTCCCGGCTGGGGAGGCTCCGGGGAAGCCTTCACAATAGCTGGGGGACAGGTCTCTGGCTGCTTTGGAGTCAGTGGACAAAGGCTCTGTGTGTCAGTGGCAACTGTCATTGCCATCTCTCACACTTTCTGCCCCATGTGTCCGGCCCCCACCAGGTCCCAGGAACCTGGCATGCTTTCCCCAGCATCTTCTCGAGCCAGAGGGAGAACTTCTCTTCTGGGAGTCATTCTTTCCTCCTGAGGGCACGGCTGTGTTCAGAGTCAGCGGCCTCGAGTGCAATGGGTCTTCCGAGTAGCCTCATGGTCTCTGCCCCCTCTGCCTATTCTGTGCTGCGGTGGTTCTGTGCTCTCGGAAGCTCTTGAATGGTCCCTGCATTCCGACCAGGAGCCAGTTACTGTGGTTTCTGCCCTGTGGGGAGAGCAGATGACGGCCACATGGTCAGGAGCTCTTCTCGGGTTGGAGCTTATAGACTGATCCTCTCCCTTTAGCTGCGTGGCCTTTAGGATCTTGGGTGGACTGTGACTCCCTGAACATGGGCAGGATGCAAAGGACTAGAGAGGAAGACTGGGGTGGGGGGCAGGACTGTACCTTGAGTACACCCTGAGCTGAGAAGGAAGTTGGAATCCGTGCCCTATTCCTGGGCCCAGGGGCCCTGGGACGTGGGAGTGGACATGGTATGGAAGACTCCCACAGGGGCTGGGACAGGTGTGGATTCTGGAGTGTCAACCCCTGATGCTAGAGAGGCTGCGACAGAGAGGGTGCATTGGTTGGGGTCACACTGAGTGGCTCAGAGGTGTGAGGCCACCACTAGGAGAGCTGAGTCTTGGGTGCAGTGCTGGGGGGTGAGGCAAGGACCCCGCACCTGAGTACCGGGCTCCTCTTTGTGCCCCCAAGGCTGAGAATGCAGGTCCCGAGGTGTTTGGGCCCTTGGTAAAAACTGAGCAGAAATCCAGGTCCAAATTCTCTCAACCCTGCTTGGAATTTCTGCTGCCACCCTCAGTGTGGATTGGACCTATGGCAGCCCAGATTGTGACCCACAGTCATCTCCACACCCCAAGGGGAAAGGCAGTGCCCCCCATCTGCCCCAGAGCTGTAGTATCTCTCAGTATGTTCTGACCGTTACAGGTTGTGACAGTTGCAGGTTCTCGAAAGTGCACAGCACTGTGTGTCTGGGTAGGAATGGGACTGTGCTCCCTCTTCTGAGGCCCTGAAGTAGTCCCGGTTCAGCTGTTACTGTAATCTTGCTCTGAAGTCCCCTTTGTTTCTGGTTGCCAGAGCAATGTTGGCAAGTCTCAGGGCCTAAACCACACCATCTCTATCTGCACCAGCTCTGCACAGCCTGGGGAGGGGATGGGCCATGAGCACAGCACCTCTGCTCTCTGTAGCGTGGTCCAGCTGAGCTCACGAAGAGGCAATCGGACTCAGTCGTGGGTAGGACCACCAAGTCCCGGGCTCCCCTGTTGCCCTCCACACTTGGACTTGCAGGCCTTTGGGCATTTCCTTCACCTGATCTGCCTCATGCATTGTCTGTTGGAGCCCGTAGCCAGTTGTAGCCAGCTCTGTGCAGAATGTTTGTTACTTGTGTGTGTGCGTGTTAAGGTGGACACAAGCCCAACACATTATCTTCAGACAGAGCCTCTCAATAGCTCCCTTGACCTTATCTCTTGATGGAGGCCCTTTAGTTTCTTTGAGAGCTAGTCACTGAGTGGCCCCTGCTTCTCTTGATGGATGGACTCAGTGAGACCAGATCTGTAATTGAGGGGACATCACCCAAGGTTGGAGACATTTTTAACTTAGCCCAGCTCTGTGCTCTGAAGTTACTTGCTATAAGCAAGATGCCTTGCTCTAGAACCTTCTGGCATACCTTTATTCTGAGAGTAAGAATGTCCTGAAAATCTGGGGTTGGGGGCTGGCTGGAGGGTGGGGGTCAGGAGGCAGAACTGCTCATAAAACTGCTCATAAACAAATGTCCTCTCTGGAGCCTGTGCTCTCAGGGGTGACCTGGAGCCGAACTGACGTGACAAGTCAGTTTCACCCCGAGCCCTGAGCCAAAGGCATGTTCTTGAGAGACGCCTCTCATTATTGCTGGTCATTCCCACCGAGTCTCTTTCTGACTTATTCTTGGTGCTGGTAATGCATTTTCTTGTCATACCCTGTGCTCAGGATCTGAGATAGCTTTGAGAGAAATCCAGCACTGGCTGCAGCTCTGGGTAGGAAGGAACTGGCTGCCCTGAGGAAGCAAAAGGGTCAGCTGTGAAATGGCCATGGGCCACACTGCTTGGTTCAGGCTGGTAGCACTGAGTTTGGGGTGCCTGAGGTCAAGTCCTTCCCACAGACCCAATTTTCCGAGAAGGAAGGTTTGCAGCTGCTCTGGGGAGCAGAGTGGTGAGGATGTCAGTGTGTTCTGGTGTGGATCTGAGATTCTTCCCCAGGGCATCCAGAACAGGTCCAGGTGGGCAGTGACCTGGCTTCGGACTTGGGCTCTGTCTAGTTGCAGTAAAAGGGTCCTGGTAGGAGCTCACGTTTCACTGATGGTTGGCACCTAAACAGTCCTCCACCAAGAACAGAGACTATGGAGATGACTGCTCTGTCAACTCCTGTCCCTTTCCTCAGTTACTTTTAGGTACTAGGCTTACTGCACAGTACATCCTCCCAGGAGTTGGAGCCCCCAAGGAGCTGCAGGATGTAGCAGCCTCATGGTCTGGAGGTCAGAGCTCTGATGGCTGGAGCTGAGATGGTTGTGCAAGACTGTGCAAGGATAAGGGTGCAGGGAGCACCTCAAAGTCCCTGCACTTCATTCCTGAGCCCCATCTCTCGAATGGGTCCCCCCTAAAACACCCCAGTGAAGACCTTTTCAGAACAAAGATTTAGGGATGCAAACCCGGGTTTGGAAAAACTTGCCACACACCCAGGTGGCAAATAAACAGGAGCTAGGAGAGGTGCACCCCCCCATCTCCCCACTTGCCCACTTTCCAGGAGCAATGCTGAGCAGGGACTCCCTGTGGGTACTTCGGGAAGCGGTACTGGTGGAGGGCCTATTGGGGGTACTAGAACTCATCCTTTGGCTAACTAGGGCCCGGGCTGGCACCTGTAGTGTCAGCTTCTCATTTCTCTTTGCTTCTGTGGGTGTCAGCCTTCAATGGGGGGCAATTTGCCCAGCATGTGGCAATGTCCCAGAGAGTCCTTTCCAAAACCCTTAGCCACATTGGGCGGGGTCGGGCCTCCAGGGAAAGGGGGCATTGGGGAGAAAGCATGTTTGTCCTTGTCATTGGATGCCTCACCAGCTCTCCCCCACTTTAATATTTCAGTTTGAGCCCCACGCCCCCCCCAGCAGCACTCAGGGCTTACTTGTGCCTCTGCCCAGGGATGGGACACTTAAGGGCCTTGCCTTGTACAGCCTATGGGCTCCCCACAGCCATTAGAACCCTAGAAATATCTCTCTGGCCCTCTCCAGCTCCTCTTAAGGGGGTTGTGTTGACTTTACCATCTCATCAGGTGCTTCTTGAGGAAATGGAATGCATCAATGGCTGCTAATGACCATGAGGCGAGTGACAGGGTCCAGTCTTATGTGGAGCTGAGTACCTGTGGTGTAAGGATGCAGTGAACCCCAATCTTTCTTCCATCCTGCAGGAATTAGATGATCGGTGAGCAGAGAGGAAAGTATATCCAGAAAGAATGTCTGGTCACTGTTGGAATGAAGCAGAAATCCACGGAAATGGAGATGACAGGGTGCCCTCGAATCTCTCCCGGCTGAGTCTCTGCTTTGGTTGCCTCTCCAGAAGCATTGTTCCATGCTGTCCTCTCCAGGAGAAACTACGGGTGACTGGCCTGAGAAAGGGCCATGGAGTGGAGCCTGGATTCCCACAGATTACCTTGAAGGACCCCCTGAAGCCCAGTCTGGGTTGGCTGGAATAAGGTTTCCTCGCTTTTCTCGTTAGCTAAGGCTGGAAGTTCAGTTCTGGCCCCATGTTGTGTGCTGTTTAGACCCTTCAGCATTCTGTCCTCACGAGAAGAATGGCTTTCTCCCTCCTTTCCCTCTGGGAGGCCGAGTGACCACCTCCTGAGTAGGTAGTCGTTCCCAGGAGTCTTAGCAGAGAGCCCCACGTTTTCTCAACTGAAAACCTTGACCCTCATAAGGTTGATAGGAGCAACAGTCCTAATGCAAGAGCACTTAAAAGGCTCTGCACGATCAGGTTCATGATAGCAAAAATTTCATGGATGCACCAAAGATTCTAGACCCCAAAGAACATAGAAGTAAAACTCTGCAAACACAGAAATGTATGCTCCAGAGAGTCTTGAGCACGATGGAGTACAGAATGGAAGGAATTTTAAGAGGACCCTAGAAACTTGAGTTAAGGGCCCCAAGGGTTTGGTACACCAACCCAGATTTGGACAATGATGGGTCTTATTCCCCTTACCCTGAAAGAGCATCCAATGCGGCATCACTGGGAAGAACGAGTAAAGAGAGGCTGCTAAAATCTCAGGTCTCGGGGCTGGAGTGATAGCACAGCGAGTAGGGCGTTTGCCTTGCACGTGGCCAACCCGCGTTCTAATCCCAGCATCCCATATGGTCCCCTGAGCACCGCCAGGGGGTAATTCCTGAGCGAAGAGCCAGGAGTAACCCCTGTGCATCGCCGGGTGTGACCCAAAAACAAAACAAAACAAAACAAAAATCTCAGGTCTAGGGCGCCCGCTTGAGAAATTTGATGGTCAACGAGATGATAGTGATAGTGATGAGAAAGTGCCCCAAACTGATCAGGGACTCCCTCTAATTGTCATGTCCCACACCCTAATATGGTCTTTCCCCGGAAGTGCTAATGAAGTGAACAACCCAGCTGAGCCCGCAGCACCATGGCCTGTTGGGATGGGCACACTTGCCGTGGGGGCAGCCTGCTCCAGTTGACTCCACATGGAGCTATGTGGTTTGGCCTGAAAGGCCAGCCAATGTGTGAGGGACAGCCTGACTGTATCGGCAGAACTGCAACCCATGAGGGTGTGGCTGCTAATGTGCCCATGAGAGGCATGCCCCAGGGAACACACCTTGGCCCACAAAGGTGAGGGTAGAAAACTACTCAGTAGGAGGCCAATAGTTAACCCTGGCTCCAGTCCCCATCCCCACGAAATCTTACATAGGTAGCAAGAGATCCTAAAAATATAGGTGGCATAGCCAAAGGGACAATTGACATTGAAAGCTTGGGACCAGGGAATGAAAGTAAACAGCTAACAAGTAACAAGGAACTGGGTTGGAAAGATTCAATAGGAAGTGAAGAGAGCATCAAGCAGCTGGTTCCCCAAGGGAGAGGGCTCGAAGAGTGGAGTGTAAGGACTCCATGCCAGTAGGTGTGATGCTAAAGCAGCACAGAAGCTGCCCCACTTAGAAAGCAAAGCTAATAACCCCGAAGACTTGACTAGAACCAACCATTCTGCAACCTCCCAGGTAAGCACTTTAGAGAGGAAAATGTTGAAGGCACTCACCGAACTAAAGGAAACAGTCCAGTCGTACAGATAGCCAATGAAACACAAAAGGGAGAAAATTAGATCAGAAGGGACAGGATTGATAAACGGGGGTAGTTGGAATGAAAAACTCTATGGAAGGTCTTAGCAGCAGAGTCACAGCAGCTGAGGGCAATATCAGCTCCAAGATGAGCTTCAGTAAACCTAGATAACAGAAAATGGGGTGGGGGGTGTCTCAAAATAAATAGCAGACTTGAGAATGTTGGGACGGATGAATTCAAGAGGAACAATTTATCAGTGTCCCAGAGGACCAGAGTTGATTCTGATGGAGAAGCAATAATGAAGGAAATCACAGCTGAAAAATTCCCAGAGTTGAGGAGCCCTTGCACCCAGATTCAAGAGGCCTGAAGGGTACCACCTAAGAGACCCCCCAAAAGCCCCAAGACACATCCTAATCAGAGTGAAAGCCAAAGATATAGACTGTTGAAAGCAGCAATATCAGGGAAGGAAATTACAAAGCAATGTCCATAAGATTCACAGCAGATTTATCAAATGGGACCCTTTGGGCCTGGAGGCAAAGGGGGTGTAGAGTCAAATGAAGCCCAGGAGCCAGTGTCTCAGAATTGACCCCGGAGCGTTCAATATCCCAAGTCCAGGCAGCATCTGTGAGTATGTGCAGGCCCTGTGGGATCCATTCCCTGGGCAAGGGAACAAGCCTGCAGGATCTTTTACACTCTAAGAAGTCTTAGACTCACCTCCTCTCTTTTGTCCCATATTTTAATTAACTGTTCTCACTGATGGGGTGTTTCTGGTCTGTTCTCAGTCTTTGCTGAGCTAGGACCGACTCAGGTGCCAGGTCGTCCATTGTGTTCAGTTCTTGACCTAGGTACACATAACTGCTGCATTCAGAGATTTGTTCTGTTGAGGGCAAATGGAAAATCAGGAACTAGTCCGTTTCTAATGAACATTGTCTTTGTGAGATTCAGCTCAGCTGCAGTCTGACCTTTCCACACTCACAGTCGAAGTCTGCCAGCATTTGTGCCACTTGGCTAATGTTTGGTGTTATTAGAACGATGTCACCAGCAAAGCAGAGGTGGTGTAGTTGCCAAGCATCTATCTTCACTCCCATTCCTTCCCATTCCAGTCATCACATGACATTCTTGAGGGTGGCCTGAAAAGTTTTGGTGAAATGGTGTCGCCCTGCCAAACCCCTCTCTTTATGTTGATGATCATTCCTTGTAGAATGGTGAGATCCTGGTGGTGAATTTGTAATACAGCTCATGGAAGATCTTGATGTACTGAGATTGAACTTATTGGAATTATCCAGGGTATTTCTGGAAGGGCCTTCCTTTTCTGAACTGCTTGTGTTTATCTGGGGTAACAGTCATGTGGTTTCCCGAAGAGTCCCCTTGTGTGGTATATAGGCAAATGGGATAGGAAGAGAAGACTCCCGCATCCCACGACACCTGGCTGACTCCAAAGTGTTCCTCTGTGAAGTGTCACCTGGATAGCGGGGTCAGGACAATGCACTCTGGCTGTGTGCTTGCACAAAGTGTGTCTCTTCCTCCTCCGTCCAGGGTCCTCCTTCCAGTGACTGACCACACAGCAGAGGGTGCATCCAGGGTGTCCTCTGAGATCCAGCAAGAGCTACTCTCCTCTCACAGACATGAGTTTTGTCTGAGGGGAGATTAGGGTTGCAGGTAGAAGAGTGTGTCTCTGACAATGAGCCTATGCTGCAAGGACAATGACAGGTCTCTTCCGGGTGTTAGTCATGGTGTCCAGGACATTAGTCCTCCCACCTTAACCTCAGAGGTGCCATGGAAGGCGGCTCAGAGTTAGCCTCAGTGCCTCATTAAGGAGAATGGGGTGCCAGGCTTGCCAAAGGAAGGAGGGGAGACTTCTCTTTTCTTCCTTCAATGACTAAATCTTATTGCTGTATTGAAAACAGTGAAAGTTCGCTGAGAAGCGTATTTCAGTACAGGATCTAGAACCTCTCTCATTGTACTGGCTCTGACAAAATCTCAAGTCTGGATCAACAGGCAGAGGGCCTTGTTTTGGGACGTGTGGGGGCTAGACGAGCTGCTGTGGGAAGGGACTGCGAGGGTGTGGGGGCCACCACTCGGCTTCCTGAAGTCTCAGCAGGCAGGTTAGAGCAGGGGCTCAGCGCCAGTCCTTCCAGTTAGCATGGGTGCACTCCCCTCTGAGCACTCTCAATGCTGCTTTGTGACATCTAGAGCCAGAAAATGTTGGGCATCAAGGTAATACTCAGGTGGGTCCTGGAAGTTTAACTTTCGGGTTTCCTGGGATAGACACTCGAGACCTCTCCTGGTTGTAGCCCATGACCTCAGGGGTCCTCATCTTTTCCACACCCACCAAGTCACTGGTGCTTTCTGGGGAGACCCATCTCCCCTCAGTCGGTCAGGAGAAGTCAACATGAGCGCCAACCTAGTTCTGAATTTCCTGTTCTCCTCCTAGTCTGCTCTTGCATTTTACGTGGTTTTTATAGTGGAGAGTACTTGCTGTGCCACCTTCCTGTCTTGGAGAGATGCTCCACGGAACAGGACATGGAGAGCTGAGACCAAGTTTCTCATCTGTGAATCTTCTGCTACCAAGGATCTTAGCCAGCAGAGGTGGGTGGTCACACCCAGGTCCTCACATAATTAGGTGTGTGCGCTACTATGGAGCCTTATCTATGACCCCATCTAATAGTTTTATTTGGGGATCACACTCCACTTGATGTCTCCCAGCAGTGCTTGTGAAACCATGATCATCGGGATCAACAGGGATCAAACCTGGTGCTTCAAGCTTTCAATCCACCTCTCTGATCCTCTCAGTGTTTTTGACTGAGTGTCTTTTCCCCTAACGTTTATGGACTATCATAGATTAAAGAGGAAGTGGTTGGCTTTCCAAGTCACACTTTCTCCTTTGCTTGAATACTACTTTACTCCAGTGAGAAGGGGGGTGAGAAGGGTCCTATGCCTGCCCGTTTTCGGTGTTAATTATCAGTGTTGACATGTCAGGCACTGTCCTTGGAGCCATCTAGGAAGTCATGTTTATCTGCTGGCATCTTGGGCGTGCATCTTTGAAAGCCAACATGTACACCTGTGAAGGTGACCTACAGAGAAGTTGTGTTCTGTTGCCAGCTTGGCTTCCGCATGGAAGACTTATCTTGACAAACTCTTATACTGCCTAAGGCAGAAGATCTTCCACGTAGGCCACGTAGGAGCCTGTATTCCAGAAATGTCTTGCACGAGTACCTGAAAGCCACATGAGCCAGCTTGAATAAAGACACCACACTTAGCTCAGTCTGCCGGTAGGACGATGGCAGGACATGGAAGAGAGACAGAAATGCTGATTAACCTTGAGGATCTTGCACTCATTATGCCTCTCAAGAAGGCTCCTTATTCACTATACTTGTGATGGAAGTTTTGAGACCTTCCCCACATCCAGAAATTATAGAGCAAAAGCAGGAACTTTGCCATAAACTTGGAGAAAATAGAATCAAATAGGACCCGTGTGTTCTCTATCGATCTTTGTAAGAAAGCAGACATACAAAGTAGTTGGCATCTGGCTAAATTTGTATGTAGGTGGATGCTGATGGAAAGTTAAATGCTCCTGGGATCCTTTGCTATGGGAGATGAGCAGACACTGCCCACTCTGTACCAGATGTGAAGGGAAATGATGTAGATGAGGCAGAGTAAGTTATTTTGCAGAAGACAGTCCTTGTGAGAAGGCGTATTTCACCCAAATGGGTGGGAATGAAGGCATATTTTCTTATCACAAAATCCTAGCAGATTAATTTAAGATGAAAATGTTTCACAAATAGACATTTCTGCAAGGAATGACAGATTTGCCATCCAGGAGATTTCTCCAAGGACTTTCCCCCTGCTAACCTTCCTGCAGAGCTTAAAGACTGTGCATGGGACTGACCTAGGGAGCAGCAGAACAAGGGTGGGAATTCGATGGTTCATTAGGTTTCCCATGAGCCATCTTTTGTACAGTGCTTAGGTCCTTGCTGTCTCCAGTCAGCTGGGGATAAGTAATGCCGACTGACCGTGGGACATGAGGGAAGTGATAATCAGGCTTACTTGCAAGAACACTATCTCCCTCTTTCAACATCCTCTCATCTAGCATGAGCAGCGAGAGGTGACCCGCTCTGGGTAAGGCAGTGCAAAAGCAGCATACCTTGAGCATGTTTGAGGTATCTTCTTTGTGATTCCTGGACAGACTTCCAGCATGGAACTCCCGTTCCATCCATGGATAGGCTATATCTGGGGGAGAAGATGTCCCCGAGCTAGAAGTCCTGGCTACTCAGATTCAGCACTTGTCCCTGTGTTTGGTTGATGCAAAGGAACATTTCTCATGAGACCCCAGGCTGTTGAATGGGCGGAGGCCCAGAAGTGGTCTGAGAAGGCTTGTCTTGGTTCAATACCTGCATGCTCTAATTTTAGTGGTCCCTCTCATTGATATCTGTGCCATGCTTTGTTCCAAACAAAGGCCTCAAGAGGTACTTGGAAGCACCTGCCCTCTGCAGACATGCTCATG
This sequence comes from Sorex araneus, assembly GCF_027595985.1. Classification (NCBI taxonomy): domain Eukaryota; kingdom Metazoa; phylum Chordata; class Mammalia; order Eulipotyphla; family Soricidae; genus Sorex; species Sorex araneus. Next base: position 146,430,947 of record NC_073306.1, read on the forward strand.
CATTCCACAGAAAATACTTTTTTTTTTTTTTTTTTAGTGGCAAAGGCACAGAATGAGCCCCTATTCTGGTTCCACACTGACTGGTGGTTCCTGTCCCCTCTGCTGAGAAGAGATTCCTCTGAAACTTTCCTCCCATCCTTAGCCCGTTGATGACTCTCATTGTTGGCTGCCGGAACTAAGGCCCTTGCAGTTCTGATTCCTGGAAATAAGCTTGTAGCTTTTATGGGATAGTTCATGCTTTGTTTCTCCAAAGATTATATATATATATATTTCATATATTTTACACCAAGAATCTACAAATGTGTTGAATTATACAAAACTGCGCCTGGTGCAGTTTCCTAGAAACTCTCTGACCAAAAACCATGGCAATGAAGAAGAGAGATGATGGCTATGTGCTCCAGACAGGACTAGAAATCTTAAACCTGAACAAATATTTTATTTTTATATTGGACCACCATTAGGGACACAGTTAAAGCGTTTGAACAAATATTTGAAAGTCCATGACCACTTTTCCAATAGTCCATTGTGTGGAAGATGACCTGGAACTGAGTGATTCTTTTTGGTGCCCCAGCTTCTAGGTACTATAAACCCCTCAAAGGGAGCCTGTGGATGTTCCCGAAGGGGGGCAAATATTAGTCTGGAGTTGATCTCCCTCTCTCTGGCCCTGATGTTTTATCCGATCAGTTCTATTGAAGCCTGGGGTGTTGGCCTGGGAATGTTGCCTGACCCCTCACCCCAAGTCTGAGTGAAGAGCGAAAGGGTGGTGTCCTGAGTTCTGGGCCTTCTGGCCTGGCTCAGATATCACTGAGTTTCATGTTGAGGAGGGGAGATGCTCGACGCTGCTTGGGTTGGTTTCCCACAGGCCTCTGGAGAAAGGGGCTTCATGTGCCCTCAAGCCCCAGCCTGGAACAGTCTAGACTTCTCTGTGCCAGTCACCAGGGGTGTTACTGAATCCTACTTCTGAGATTGGCTGCTGCAGTTTCCTTATCTGGATGCCAGGGGAGAGATGAGAGCTGTAGTTTCTCTGGATGGAGAGTATGTACTGGAAATCTACACCCTACTGGAATTCCAGAATTCCACTCTTGTCTGCTTTTTGCTCTTCAGCAAGTTGTCATGGGGTCCTTCTGAGGTTCGACTCGGAGTCCTAAATATAATGTCTTAAAGAGGTGGGCACTTGGGGTGATAAGCTATTCAGTTTGTGTGGTCTAATGACCTGGAATTACTGAGTGGTTCTTTTTGGTGCCCCAGCTTCTAGTTACTATAAACCCCTCAAAGAGAGCCTGTGGATGTTCCCGAAGGGGGGCAAATGTCAGAATATGAGGTTATGGGTCTGGATCATGAAATAACTCTAGAGCAAAAGGCTAAAAATGAACTTTTCTAGCCCGTGTTGTGAGGCTCCCTGAGAATTAAGATGTCCTTTTCCCTCTGTGACTTCTAAAACTTTTACTAACAATAGAAGCTCTGTTATTAATGGAAGTCTTGGAAATCGAGTCTCAGGATTCAGAAAGGGCAGGCTTCCGGCTGGCCCTAAGGAAACGTGTTGTCCAAATTGACTGTCAGCCCTGGGAGAACTTGGCCTCTCCCAGGAGACCAGGGTCGGTGTGTGACATCTATCTGGCTCCCTCACAAGTCACTCCTTGTACGAGGTGTTCAAGGGACAGTCATGCATGTCTGTGTTTAAGATACATCTGTCTGAGGGGGAACATTGAGTCTTCCTGGATGACACCCCTCCAGTCTTGTCCATAGTTCAAGATGTTTCTTGATCTGAACAGAAGGCCATCAGCCTGGTGGATAGTCCAGCTGATTCAACAGTCTAAAGATCTTCTGACGGAACCAGAGCACAGCTATATTAAACACTGAACTCCCATTGCTAAAGTACGTGGTGACTTAAAAAGTTTTTAGTTGAATCACAGTGACATACAGTTTTAAGGTTGTTTATGATTTGGTTTCAATTGTATATAATATTTTAGCACCCACCCCTACTTGGTAACTCTTGGAAGTGGTGATGGAACACCAAATCTCGTTGGACCAAGTTAGTGCTTGAGCCCTCTCAGTGAGGGAGGAATCCAGACATAGGACTAGGCTTCCTTTGGATCTGAGTGGTAACTGGGGGACAAATCCTCAAGTCTGCCCCAACCCAGTCATTCTCTTGGTTGAGCTCATTGCCAGGCCTTCTTCCATAGCCTAGAGATGCAAGCTTCTCAGAGCCCAGTGACAGAGCCTTAGCCCATAATGGACTCTGGTTCTGCCCACCCCCCCCCCAATGCCCCACCTGAATGGGTGTTCTGGAGACCCCTGACACCCTACCTGCTCTCATGTTCAGACAACAGGCTCAGCCCTGCTGACACTGACCACGCAATGTCTCCCATCCTCGGGTGACCTAAATGAGCATAAAGGTTTTCTGAATTCTGCTTTGCATGGAAGAGGTGAAGCCTTCTCTGGGACCTGGGCACTGACTGGTCTCCGTGACAGTGACTTTCTTTCCCCAACTGTTGCTGGGAAAATGGCTGGAATCCTCTGAGTTCTATAGCCTCCAGCCCAGGAATGGTCTGATCTGCTTCATGGGCTGGTGCAGCTCCTTCTGCCTGGGGACACAGTTTGATCTGTCCTGGCTGTTTTTCAAACGTCATGAGTAGGCACTGCCTCTTGGAAACGTATCTCTGAGTGCAGAGGGGCCCTGAAGAAAGCTGCTGCTTCCCCTGATGCTTCCTGGGACAACCCAAGCAGCTCCCAAGGGTTTTGAGAGCAGAGTAGAGGGAGAGCATCACTTGGGCAGGAAGGGTCCGTGTTTTCTAGCCAGGACCAGAATCTGAAGTGAGTCTTGTCTCTCTGTCAGTATCCTGACGACCATCCCCGGGGGTGCCTGCACGGCTGCCTATGTTGGTTCAAGAAGAACCCACAAAGGCCTTGATGGTCTCTACCCAGAATATACCATGAAGCCAGCTTTGAAAATAAAGCCAGTAGTCTGGGTTTGGTTCCAGAACTGAAAGCCATGCATATCCCGGACTGAACTTTTGATGAAGCCAGCCCTGGGGCGTGGTGAATTCGAGAATCATGGTCACGCTTGTGAGTCCAAAGCCTTCAAAACAGAGACCCATCGGGCCAGGCCTAGTGGGAGAGCAGCCACAGCTGGAAGCTGTACCGGGCTCCATTCTTGGCCAGCTAAATTTGGTGGTCTGCTGCGTTGTGAGGGTGACCAAACTGCCTTGCCCTCAGAGGTGACCTGGAGTCCCTGTGTCACGTTTTTGTTTATTTTCATAAAGTTGTTCACAATAATGGATTATAGTCAATATTTTGACACCAGTCCTACCACCATTATACCTTCCCAGGACCATTATTTTGAATATTCCCGCCACCCCTCAAATCTGCCAAAAAGGCAGATGCTAGATAATTTACTTTGTATTGCTTGTTGTGAATAGTATAAGATATCGCATGGCTGCAAGAGTAGCCATGTGTTCCTGAAATTCTAAAATTTTAGATAATTAGGGTCTGGAGAAATCTCTGCAGCAAGCTGCTCATTCTGTGTCTCTGGATCATGGCTGTTAAGCAGCTTAAATAGCAGCTAGAGGCAGTTCGTGGGCGTGACCTCCAGGGTCCCATGGGGACAAAGAGATGAGGACTGGCCCGTCCCCTATCCCTTGAGGCCTGGAGTTTGCCATCACTGATTTCGCATACCTGAACTTCTCACTGGGTTCTGGAAGTTGGTAGCCACCAGGATTCTTAGGGAGCAGGTAAAGGGACGTGTGTCACATTTCTTCACAGAACAAATGGCATCACTTCGTTGAGTAGGGATGTATGTCTGGCTCAAATACTCATGATTCCAAGGCACCAGGATTTTGAACTCATTTGCTCTTGTGTGGTTCTTCAAACATTACATACTGTGGCTTTTCAAATATCATACCTTAGATGAAGAACTGTTGGCATTAGGACCCATGGTACTGGACTTGAGAGAATTAATGGCAGCAGCGGAAGTCTGAATATCCAACGTGTTTACTAGTGGGGAAAAGCTGGGAGCAGGCAGCTATGGAGCAGAAGGTATGGAAGAAATTGGGGTAACCACCCATATCCACTTCTTAAGGAGGTGATAAAAAATTCAGGCGCAGGAAAGTTCCATTCCCTCCTTCCCCCACCCCACTTGATCTCCACCTCCTCCTCTTCTACCCTTCTAAGACCAAAAAAACAAGTCATAGAGGGACTCCAGATAATGCTCAATGAACTACACTGAGTGAAAAGTCAGAGCGCAACTCCAATACCATCTTGGGGACCTCTGACCGGAGCTGGTCAGCTTGGGGGTTCCCAAACAAGATTGACTCAGCATCTCTTTAGCAGGGCAGGGAGTCTTGCCTGGGAGACAGTAATCTGTCCCTGTCAGAACAGTAATCTTGGTGGAAGCAGGGTCGCTGTCTGAGGAAGCATGAATTCCCTATCATGGCCTCATGACATCACGGTAGCCCATCTGGGGTCGACTGGAATAGATTTTCTTTTTCCCATTAGCCAGGGTCAGGTGATTAAATTCTGATAATGCTATGTGAGTTATGTCTGATGTTTAGGGTTCTATCTCTTGAAAGAGGAAGGACACTGCTATCCTTCAATGACCCCCTTAAGTCAAGGCTAAGAGAGACCACCTTAAAATCTGGCAGAAAGGGTGTGTGGAATGTTCTTTGGATGCATTTTTGCAGTGGTCTGGGCCGATCCAGGAAAGAGTCACTTTTACTTCTTTAGGCCCTGAGTTATGTTTGAAGGGAGAGAAGTGAAGTAGGAATTCTAAATAGCCAGGCGTCTAAGCAGACCCCAAAGACTCTGAACACAAGGTGTACAGAAATCAAAAATCTTACTGAGGTCATTGAATATTTAGGGGCCTGAGCACAATAAGGCTTATGAAAGCAAGAATCTTAATGGAAAGCGCCAGAGATTTCCAAGAACACAGTTAGAATCCTTCTTCCAATTCCTAACTCCTCCTGACTAATTACCTCTTTAGCAGGGCAGGGAATTCTCCCCCAGAAGATTATTGTCCTGATAGGAGCAGAATATTTTGGTGGAGGTGGGGATGCTGGTCTGAGGAAGGGAATCCCAGAGGAGGAGGCCACTCTAAATGAACCCCCCAAACTTGTTCTTGCTTCTTTCTTCATGGTGTTCTGAACCCTTGAAGCTTTTTAAAATATTTATTTTATAAAGTAGTTCACAACATTTGACCTTTGAAGTTTCCTGCTTTTTGGCTCTGCACTCAGGAATCCTGGTGGTGCTCAAGGGACCATATGGGATGCTGGGAATCAAACCCAGGTCAGCCGCGTGCAAGGCAAACGCCCTACCTGCTATGCTATCGCTCCAGCCCTCATGACCTTGGAAATCAAAACTAGTTTTAAAAACTTCAAACATATGCTTTATTTTTTTTCTAGAAATATTGCATGTCTTCACTATTTCTGGAGCTGCATATCTGGAGCTATCTTAATGTGGGTGATCTAGATTTAAGTCTGTTCTTGTTTCATTTTATTTTTGTTTTCTTAAATGATCCAATTTGCATATTTAGGCCATTCATTATTTTTTTCTTTTACTAGCTAAGAAGGACAATTAGCAAGATATTTAAAATATACACTCTTCTGTATATTTTTCACTGGGTACATAAGGCACCATCTTCTCGGAGACCGTGAACGGTTAGGCCAAATCTAACTATCTGAGACGGACCTTTGTTCCTCACAAGTGTCACTGTGGCACCCCCATGCAAGTTGGGGGGCTAAAATCACCTTTACTAATGACAGATGATTGGAAACAATGTGTCAGTAATAAGAGTAAACAGTGACTTGGACCCTAAACAGAGCTGCTGTGGGCACCCCCCCTTCCCTGTGAGGACCCCAGAAGGGAGGAGAGGGGAGGCAGCTGGGTTCTCAGAGCAGGAGCTGAGCTCGGCTGCCATCGCTGCTGCCCTGTCCAGGGACAGAAGTTCAGAGCACAGAGCCAACTTCCCTCCAGGAAGGAGGTCGAGAAAGGGTTATTTCTGTTAAGTCAGTTTAAAGGAACAGGATCGGTCTACGTCCTGGCTGCCTGTGGGAAGGAGATACAGATCCTTGGGTTGTCTGTGTATGATGTCACAGGCTGGTCTGAAGTTAAGGAAGCTTGCCCTCCACCAGGATCTCTCCCGCCTGATGGCCCAGGCATTAGTTATTAGATAGTGAAATCCCCAGGGTGTCTGGGGCACTCCATGCCTGCAAATCCCCAGATGGACAGCCTTGGGGAGGACATCCCCGTGGAGACCTTCCTAGACCCAGGGCCTGGGATGCGTGGGACTGACCACCAGCCACAGGCAGCAGAAGTGACCTGGGACCCAGAAGCTGTGCCCTGAGCTCATGGGGCACTTTTTCTGAGGACACGCTTTGCTGCTATGGTACCCAGCACAGAACCGAACCCGGGCATGTGTGTGTGTGTGTGTAAGGGGGGTTGGGTGGGGAGTGGCGACTCTTCCGTGTCCACTTTTGAGTTGAGTCCCTCTCTCTGCTGACCCCAGCACACACAGTCCTGGCTCTGACCCCAACCACAGTTTTCCTTCACTTCGGCTCACGGGGGCCTTAAAGACTGTCTGTCCGAGACTAGCACACATCCAAAAGAACAAAAGCAACCGCTGTTGGAGAGGATGTGGGGAGAAAGGGACCCTTCTTCACTGCTGGTGGGAATGCCGACTGGTTCAGCCCTTCTGGAAAACAATTTGGACGACTCTCAAAAAATTAGATATTGAATTCCCATTTGACCCAGCAATACCACTGCTGGGAATATATCCCAGAGAGGCAAAAAAGTACAATCGAAACAACATCTGCACATGTATGTTCATCGCAGCACTGTTTACAATAGCCAGAATCTGGAAAAAACCCGAATGCCCCAGAACGGATGACTGGTTGAGGAAACTTTGGTACATCTATACAATGGAATACTCTGCAGCTGTTAGAAAAAAGGAGGTCAAGAATTTTGTAGTCAAGTGGATGGGCATGAAAAGTTTCATGCTGAGTGAAATGAGTCAGAAAGAGAGAGACAGACATAGAAAGATTGCACTCATCTATGGTATATAGAATAACAGAGTGGGAGACTAACACCCAAGAACTGTAGAAATAAGTACCAGGAGGTTGACTCCATGGCTTCGAGGCTGGCCTCACGTTCCGGGGAAAGGTCAACTCAGAGAAGCGATCACCAACTACATTGTAGTCGAAGGCCATGTGGGGGAAGGGAGTTGCGGGCTGAATGAGGGCTAGAGACTGAGCACAGCGGCCACTCAACACCTTTATTGCAAACCACAACAGCTAATTAGAGAGAGAAAACAGAAGGGAATGCCTTGCCACAGTGGCAGGGTGGGGTGGGGGGGAGATGGGATTGGGGAGGGTGGGAGGGACACTGGGTTTACGGGTGGTGGAGAATGGGCACTGGTGAAGGGATGGGTTCCCAAACTTTGTATGAGGGAAGTATAAGCACAAAAGTGTATAAATCTGTAACTGTACCCTCACGGTGATTCTCTAATTAAAAATAAATAAATTTAAAAAAAAAAAAAAAAGACTGTCTGTCCCACTCCCCAGCTCTCTCAGCCCACTCACACTAACTTCCATATTGACTTCTGCTTCCCCAAGGACACAGATGAACATGGGTCTAGGATGCTTCCATCTGATGCTCCCTGGCTCAGTGCTCCAGGAGGAGGGACGGTGGTCTGGGGTAGTGCTTCCTAGTCACATGGCACCATCATTTAAGCTAGTCTTTCCTCCCTTCCAAGGGACTGATGCTCTTAGACACTTGACAGAGAACAAAGTTCCCTTCCAGAAACTGAGAGGGAGCAGAAGTGTATGGCCTTATGGAGGGAAATGCCTTGACCCCGTGATTCAGGCGTCAAAAGCTTGGGCACAGGGCTGCGGGGCGGGGGGAGTCAGGTGGGTTGGCAGGGTGCAGGCTGCAGCTAGGACATGTGACGCACCATCTTGGGAGAGCTACAGCACGGGCCTTGGGATTCCAGCAACGTCCCTGCCGCTCTTATCTCAAGGGACAACATCCGTGGTACAATTGATGAGGGTTGTTCTTCGGTCCTGGGAAGTTGTTCCTGGCCAAGATGCCAATGGCACTGCCCTCTCGGGGCCATGGGTGGCTCCAGAACCAAGGGCAATTCCCACACGCATATGCAGCAGACAACGGGACATTATTCAGCAAAGTAAGGGCCAGAGTCCAGTTCATGCCTGGTGCCTGGGGAGGTTGAGCCTCTGAGTGGGCATCTGTCACATAGTGGCGAGGGGGTCTTAGCACCACAGGCTCTTATGGAGGAGCGCCCCCTGGCGTCCCTGAGCCGCTCTAAGCTAGCAGCCACTGGAAGTCAGATGCAGAAAAGGTTGGGCACAGGGCTGTGCCTGAAGCATCTCTTGCTGGATCCTCCGCACACATCAGTCTGATCGTTGCATGTAGGTTCATAGAAAATGCCATAGACAGGATGGCATTTGCCCTAGGAGGAAAAAAAGCCTCTCATTTCTGCTCCTTGAACTGTTGGAAACTTGCTTGCGTTTATAAGCATTCACAGGGCAACAGAGGCTGTTCTCACATGGAAGATGTGGACTTGTATCACTTGTATCACTTGTCATATCGTTGATCTTAGATTTGATCGAGCGGGTGCCAGTAATGTCTTTGTTTGTCCCTGTCACGAGCTAGTATAGCCCAATGATATCTGCTCACTTCAGGAACAGGGAGAGCCTCAAACCTTTCCACACTCGTGGTTGGAAGATGTGGACAGCATTTGGAATCTGACACTGGGCTTGGCATCTTCTCAAAGCGCTTGCAGAGATCAAACAAGCCACTCCAGTGGGCTCCCTGCAAGAACCCTTCAGCCCAGGGCCCTCGTTTGGGGCATCCTAGAAGAATCTAGCTCTCAGGAAATCAACTTCTGTGCCCAGGTAGGAATTGTTCTCCCCAGAGGGAGGGAACCCTCTTCAAAGCCACCAAGTCTTGCTGGTATAGTCTCAAAGTAGAACAGAAGGTGGCTCTCAAGCCTGGGGTCTCTTTTCCATGTGGGTCATCTCGGCCCTGGTGGCAGGGGGGTGCAGGTGAACATGCTGGAGGACAGGAGCATCCACTTACCTGCGCTCAGGGAGGGCAGAGGAGACAATCCTGAATCACCCAGGACCTGTGCCATCTTCTGCCCACTGGGAGTACCAGGGTATTTAGGCTCCTGGGGAGGGCTGCTCAGGGCACTTTCTAACTCTCAGAAGCTCTTAGCCCATTTCTGGCAAAATTGAAGCTAGCCTTCCTCTTGTGTTTTCTTTCCAAGATTTGTTTTTCCCCCTGGGCCTCTGAGCAGTTGCATATGGTCTGGGCAATGTCCTGTGCGGCTGAGCCCAGCACTGTCTTGGCGCTCTCTGTCCCCAGCCAGACTTGTGTAGGTTAAATATTTGTAATATCGCTGTGATTTTTTTTAGCGACACTTTGTTATAATAGGTCACCGAGAATGCACTTTTCCATCACTCGCAGATACTGCCGGAAGCCCAAAGGGCAGCCTCCTCTGCACGCAATGCTCTGTGTGGACACAAGAGGGCAGCGATGGTCTGCGTATAGTTGATTTTCAGTCTGGCCTGCGTTATCTCACGAGAACTCGAACAGGACCGGGGAGTAGGAAGGTGTTGGGGATGCTGAGAGCATCCCAGGGAGAAGCCAGAACTCGGGTGGGAGGCTCAACCCTCACAGAAGCTTCTGGAGAGATCCTGGGCCGGCACTCAGAAGGCTACAAGATCCCTGAATCTGTGATCACACCCCTCAGTGATGACCCTGTGACCTGTCCACCCCACCCTCCATCCCAGAGGGCGCAGGGCTCTCTGCATTGGCAGCCTCACTCAGAACCTCATGGAGCCGCTGTTCCCAATGCCTTTTCCACACTCAGATGACCCTAGGGGTCAGAGCATAGACAGCACGGTGGGTTGGATGCTTGGCTCGGACACAGCTGACCTGGGTTTGATCTCCCGCATCCCTATGGTCCCCCGAGGCCAGTCAGGAGTAACCCCTGAGCACTAATGGGACTGGCCCCCAACCAAACCCCTCGCCCCTTAAAAAAATGTCCCTAGTTCTAGCAGCTTCCAACAGCATATGGCTGCTCTCTCCAGAGAGGTGTAAATTAGCCTGTCTCTGCTTCAAAGCCCCAGCTCTGCTGCGTCCCAGGCTGGACTCAAACACTTGGAGATCATGAGGTTGTTGGCCTATTGGTGCCAAGACCTCCGTGCTGATCAGATGCCCTAGTCCATGCTGTGGTGTCATCCACAGCTGCCAGTGTCCTTGAAGCCTCTCAGAACCTGAGACACCCCAACTAGATGGTCTGCGTGGCCCCAGGTACAAAACTTGTGGTTGTATGGTTTAGCACTCCAGTGAAAGGAGTCTGTGCCATGACCTATTCTAACCTCTTCTGTCCAGAAACTGCTCTAACGTGGGAGGCATCATGGCCTTGCGGATTGCTGGGCTTCATGGCCCCTCGGGATGAATCGTGGCCCCTCAGGACCTCCATCCCTGGCCTCACAGGTCTGCTGGCACTCTGCTCTTCCAAGAAAGGGCACTGTTGCCGAGCCTTGCTCACTAAACAAAGGAGAGCTCAGCGCTGTCCCTGCACACATGCAAACAGACTCTTCTGTCCTCTCGTGGTGCTGAGGATCGAATCCAGACCTGACACACGAGCCAAGTGTCTACCAGCCTCAATCTTTATGTTCTTGTTGCTTCTAAGCACCAGTGGCTCATGAAAGCCCATTCCAGAGGCCTTTCAGAGAGCGGGGGTGACTCTGGCCTGCTGGTCAATGCTTTCTGATGCTGATGGCCACTGACCCAGTTGACTTGTGGTCACGCCAGTTCTAGTAGCTCCCATAGCTATGCTCACCACTTTTAAAAAAACTTCTAAAAGTTTTAGAAAACTTCTAAAACTTCTAAAAGGATAAAATAAACGTTGATGGGATTGAAGTTGTTTGCCGAATTTGGACAGATGTAAATTGTATTTGCTGTGACTTTGTTGAACCCATTTCATAGTGAGTGGAGCCTCTTTATCAGGACATGGGAGCAGGAGCATGACCGTCCTGATGCAGACGGTCTGGCTGCACCCCCAGCGCTTAACTCTGTGGGGTGATTTGTGTGGCTCACCCCGAGGCTCAACGCAAACTAGAATCTGTTCTGAGAGCTGTGGGCCCAGGAGCTCTCGTCTCTGTGGCAGTCCTCACATCCTTTTGACTTCTGATGGATCCCTGGCATCCCGCCTTCCTAGGTGCCAAGGAACCTGACTCTCCTGAGTCATCTCCGCCCCCCATAACAGTCCCAAGACAGCGCTGTCACCATCCACTGCCTTGGTCCTTTTAGCACCAGCGACAAGGCATGCACTGGGTCCTCCACGGACATCTGGTTAGACCTTCTGCTTAGCTGAAAACACCATGACCAAGTGTCTATACTGCTGACCATCCTGGGCTGCAGGGGGAGAGCACTGGTCCTGGGGCCCTCTCGTACCTGCTCCCTAGTGCTTTCCCACATGCCTCAGAGCCTCTTCCTGCCCTGGGACAGATAAGAGGAGAGATCTCGGCTAAGTGAGCTTTCCCAGGATCCTTAGGGGCAGTATAAGAAGGTGCCCTCAACCAGGTCCCCCGTCTGGCAGCAGTGCCTGGCCCTGCTGTGGTCAGCCAGCTGTGTGCACGGCAAGGATTCGGGGTCCCTAGCATGTCTGTGGCACGCTCATGAGTCTGTATGGAAGGAAACGGGGTCCAAGGGGCCTTTACCTGTGTCTCCCTGGAAATGGGAAATCCCGAAGGGGAGACCGCCAGTCTCGTCAGCCAGGGCTTGATCTGGACGCAGGTGCAGAGAAGCCCTACGAAATCCCTTTTCCTTTAATATTCTTTGTTCTGCTTTCCCCTTCTGCTCTTCCTTTCTAGAAAGTTGACTTCCCAGGAAGGTGCTGGGGTACATTCGATTAGTCCCTGTGTGGGCTTGTGGGGGCCTATATTCCTCTTTTCTCTTGCTAATTCCTCATGTCAATTGTTTTCCAGCCCCTGGTTCTGGAAGAGTAGTAGATCCACATTTCCCTGGAAATGGGACATTCTCTCCCTCCTGAGGGTGAGAGCAGCTCCTGTCAGCTCAGATCCAAGGTTAGAAGGTCTATTTGTCTCTGTGAATGGCTCCTGCAAAATTCCTTTTTACAATCCCCCTTCCCTCCTTTTGTCTCTCCATCCCCAACTTGTTATCTTTCTAAAAACTCTGACTCTGGTGGGCAGGTCCCAGGCTCCAAGACTCCAGACATTGAGTGCGACCACACTTGTCTCCAGTTTGTCTTGTGCCCACTTTACCGCCCATCTGCATGAAAGGGCTGGGAAGATGAAATTCTCCCTGGCAGAGGAAGCGCCCTTGTGGGCGTCAGCTAGGGCTTCGAGTGGGTTCTGTTGGCTTTCCCTTCCCAGGCAGGCAGCGGGTGAGGCAGGATGTGCTCAGTTCATCTCACACCTCTTGTGGATTGTAACAGGCTGCACAATGAATGCACCATGTTGCTCTGAATGCAGACTCACAAGCTGTTCTTAAGCCCATGATTTTCTGCATTGGCTTGGGAAAGTGATATCTCATAGCCCGGGGGCTGGGCTGGAAAAGTCATTGGGAAGGTGTCAAAGACAGTACTGAGGAGAGGTCGCCAAGAACCGCCCTGGTGTCAATTCTGAACAGGGAAGGAGGAACAACCCTTGTTCCACTGGCTGTGCCTACTTTAAACAAAAGGAGACGGGGTTAAGGGAAGAGCTACAGTGAGTGGCCCTGATGGCGGTCTTCAAAGCGGTCTTACCGGGGACGAAAGCATGGACACTTGCTCCAACCTGTGGCTAGGGGGCGCTGTGGATCACACAGCTATTTCCCATTCTGTGCCGCCAGGTATTTTGAGTTTCTGGAGATCCCATCCCCCAAAGCTTCCAGGACTTCCCATCTGGGCTCTGCCTCCATGCGAGCATGATCAGAGCCAGACGCAAAAACGCTCCGAGTCAGAGCCCGGCGTGGTTCTACAAGTTCCAGGGGTAAGAGGGTGTGTCACAGACTCAAGAGGCGTGCAAGAGTCTCATCAATTAAGGGTGAAGGCAGCACCAGCTCGGCGCCCATCCAAGCCAGCCTCCAGGAGGCATTTTTAGAGGCCGTTGGGACACTCGGGTGATACCGAACTGCTGATCTGTGTGAAGGCCTGATTTCCTTTTAGAAAAAGTAACACATTTTCTATGGAGCCTAGAAAGTTCTAAAGCTATGTAGCCCCATGGGCTGGGTGTTGGAGAGGCTGGGTAGACTAATAGGCATGCTGACCATGTGAAGACTCTTGAAGGTCAAGATTCAAATGCTAAATTCAGCACTTCACTGCCAGAGGCCGGCAAGTAAAGATTCCATGAGAAATGGAAGGCCTTAACTGAGTGCATCCTACCTCAGACAAATTCAGTACCTCCTTGAAAGACTTGGCTTGGGGGTGGGTGTGGCTTCCTGCTTGATGGTGTCTTGAGAGGAGAAAGGCTGGTTCTGAACTAAGATACCCCCCCCCCCCGCCCCCTGCCTCGTGGCTTGCCAGAACATAGCTGGGGATCTCTGACTGGGAAGTAGTTTCTGAGCATTCACTTCCGGATCTTCCCCCCATCCCCTGCCCCCTGCCCTCACCCTTGGCAGAAATGGACAGGTCTTCTGGGGACCCCCAAAGCAATGGACATGGCGAGGGGGAGCTGTGTAGGAGCATTTATTACCACGTGGGTGGGGAAGAGCTGAGACACGCCCATGCTCGCCCAGGAAAACTGTTCCTGAAAATGATTTTATACAAAGCAGTGGGGCCATACCCAGGGCAACCTGAGATGTAGGCCACAGCAGCTATGGCATTGGTCACCAGCACTTACGTGAGGGACTGAACCCCTTAAATGGAGGTGATGCCTGGGGCTGTCTTGAGAAAGCTCAGCTTCCCCATCTTTTAGGGCCTGAGGTGTTTCCCTGAAACAAAGGCCCTGAATAAAAGTGAAAGCAGGTCATCCAAGGTCAAAGTCCTTTCCCTTGGAGGGAGGAGCTCCTTCAAGAGGCTTATTCACAAAGGCCTCCACCCCAGCTTGGGAAGTTTGGAAGAAAAGGTCTTTTAAAACCAATTTTGCGGGGCAGAGCGGTAGTACAGTGGGTAGGGTGTGTGCTTTGTACATAGCCGACCCGGGTTCGTTGCGGTCCCCCAAACACCGCCAGGAGTAATTTCTAAGTGCAGAGGCAGAAGTAACCCTTGAGCGACGCCAGGTACAGTCTACAAAGCCAAAAAAAAAAAAAATCCCCCCAAAACCAACATTGCTAAAGCCTTGCTCCTCATATGGTCCCCTAAGACTGCAGGAAGGCTGTGAACATGGCAGGGGGCCCAGGACTGTGCTGGGCAGACTTCCTCCCCAAGCCAACCTCCCCCCAGCTTTTGGTGTGCTCCCCCAAATTCAATTCATCTCAGCCAAGTTTCAGGCCTGCCCGGATTCCGCTTGTATAATGGACATTATCAAATTGGTGGATGGAAGTGGCTTCCAGGACTCGTCCGCCCAGGGGGCTGCAGGCGGAAAATGTGCTGAGTTGTAGCGGTTGCTTGTTGCCATGGGATACCGTTGCCCACCTGGCTGATCTGAAGACACTCCAGGGGCTCAGTGACTGCCAGGAGAGAGGAGTGACAGCTGTTGACGGCTGGCTCTGGAGGGTCACAGGTCCTTGTCCTGGACGCAGACGCCTCCCCAGATATGTCGGAACCATCTCGCACGCCAACAACCCCCCCATTTCACTTGATGTTGGCTGCCATATTGGATCAGCCACGCCCCAGTGTGGTCTGGGGCCCTTACCTGGACGGAAATGGATGTGTTGTGGATGTTTACGCGTTACCTGGGTCTTTATCCCACTCGCAGCTGCTTATTTGGCACCCGCTGGCCCTGGCCTGTGAAGCATCTGTTCGTAGAGCACCCCCTGTGCAAAGGCTGCTGTTCTTTCTGGCAATGATTCTGTTGGGTTGGTGCCCTGTTCATGCGTTCCTGAGATTAGAGTTTCTGCAACAGGCCTCCCCCGGCCCCCACTTGGTGTCCCTGGTTCTTCTTTGTGTTTCGCTCTCAAGGGAACCGTAGGTATGTGTGAGAAGGAATGCGGGGCCTCCTCTGTTCTGGCAGGCTGGACCCCACAAACATTTGCTCCTTACGTGTTAACTAGTGTCCCTGGGTGGGGATGAAAATACAGGCAAAAGCTCACAGGTGGTCGGAGCTTGTAATAGATTTTAATCATCTCGAGCATCTTCAAAGGTCGGATTTCTCTATGGACCAGAATCCGAAGCCCGGTGGGGCTGCCACAGGGCTTTGAACATCTCTGTGCCAATGGGGCAACTCGAGGATGCTTCTGGCCCAGTTTAACTGAGAGGGACCAGAGAGACAGTTCGGTGACTAGGCACACATAGGAGGCCTGGGATGGGTCCCCAGTACCACATGGGCCCCCCCAGTTTCACCAGGAGTCACTGCCAAGCACTACCAGTTTAGTCCCAACCCCCAAAAGTGAGCAGAGTAATTTTTAAAGCTATATAATTTACAATAGGTGCATTTTCAATTTTTACAAAGTTTCACTAATGACACTCAATGGACTATTTGTTTGCATTTCTATAATCTTACTGTTAATATCTGTCTCATAGGTCAATTTAGATTAAGAGCAAATAAGGTTTTCGTTATGAAAAGGAAGATGAGGTTTTGTTCACATAAGATGTCAGAGTGTGTACATAACTATCTTGGGGGGCAGGAGGTAGGGGTTGAGCCCAGCACACCACAGCTAGGAGGCAGGAGGTTTATCGGAGTCCTATATGTAAATCCTTCATACATTTCTCAAGACCCCACCAGTGCAGGAAAATCCACTTTGGCAGTAACAAAAGTCAGCGTGCATCTGTTGCCTCAGCTGCTGTGCCCTCATGGCCAAGCACATGTGGTGCTCGAGCACATGTGTTACCCACATATCTCCTCTTGGGATGTGTATTGGGGCTCTCTCCAAGTGGCTGGCGGGGCTCTGGCATTAGTGCAGGGGCCCATCGAAGACTTGATCAGTTCTGGACTTCACAGCTGGTTACAGGGGCGGCAGGTGAACGTGGAAAGTCTCTCTCCTCTCTGCCTCAGATTTCCCCTGTGGGAGGCCACTGACTTAAAAGTTTCTTTTAAGCCCCCAATTCACAGCCCAGTTCAAGCGTCTGATAATTTAAATAGTTCTACTATGTGCTGAAGTTAAAATGTAATTCTTTCCTTTTCCCTGTGAAGACTTACACTCTCTAAATCCAAGACTACCCTATGACCTATTCCAGGGTCATTGGACTCCTGGAGTTAGAGGCCTGTGAGCACTTTCTGAGCTGCTCAGCAGGGATGCTAAGGGTCAGAGGTAAATTAGCAGCTTCTCCTGCAGAAACTTTAGAGAGAACAGGGGCGTGGGAGCGTGGGGGAGAGTTGAGGCCAATCTATTAGTGCAGCAATCAGGATGCTAGAGAAACAGCATCTTCAGAGAAGGAACAGCCGTGTAGACTCCGCTCGGGGAAATAACCTCTGGGGAGGCTTCCATTCTGCTGAGGGAAGGGATTTATGTACCTTATAAATGGAAATATTTTGGGGTGGGAGAGCACAACCAGGGATGCTCAGGGATCACTCCTGGCAGTGCTCTGAGGTCCACATGTGGTGCTGGAGACTGGGACCTGGGTTGGCTGCACACAAGGCTGTTGGGGACGGGCCTGGGCACCCTCTGCCTCTGTCCCTATAAACAGGGATTGGGTGAGGAGGGGGCCTAGGCACCCCCAACCTTAGTTCCTGTAAACAGGAATGAGTATGGAGAAACGTGGCATGAGGGCGTCATCCCCTGACAGCCGACCTTGACAGGCGGCCGAAGGGCCACCATGCTCTGGCGGCCAGCCTGGAAAGGGGGTCAAAGGGCCACCATGCTCTGGCAACCTGCCTCTTGAGAAAAGTTGAAGGGCCACCATGCTCTGGCAGCTGGACTCAAGAGGGACAGAAGGGAGGATTGGCTCGCGTCTGCCATGGCCATGCTCAAGGCCACATCTGCTTTCCCATGTTTCCCAAGGCTGAGAGAAGGAACCGAAAAACAAGTAGTATTGGCAAAAATAAAGTTGCCTGCACTGCTTGAATAATGTTTATGCCACTTATGTAATATAACCTGCTGATCGTTGCTAAAATAAGACTATATAAATCCGCTTGGATTTCAATAAACTGCTGTATGACGAATATTGCATGCAGTCCTCCCTAGCCCACTCAACTCTCATTCCCTCTCCGGCCGAGGTTCAAGTTGGCCGCGCTGGCCGCGGCACAAGGCGAGTACCTCAACCCCTGTACTATTTAACCCCACAAAAATGAGTCATGAAATGATGTGATGGCTCTCCCATTCTTTCTCCGTGTCTGCCTGCCTACTGGGAGGTTCTGTGGCACCCTGAGCAGAGAGGAGGGGAAGGTGGGCACAGATGGCCAAAGAGCAAGAAACCGGGTGTTCTGGCACCAGAGGGTGATAGAGTTGGTGGTTGTTGCTCAGAGAGGAAGGACGGGACCCTGGGGTCCCGCCCTGCTCCAGTGCTCACACAACCCAGGACACTCCAACAGTGGCCAGCACAAGCTGACCCACATCTCTGCTCCTCCTCGGGATTACTCTCTGTAGGATAACATAGCCTCAGTAGTTTAGGTTTATTTGGTTACTCCCGTTACAGTGCTCCTATTCCTCTTTGTTTATTTGTAGCTTCTTTCTTAGTGTTCTGTTGACTTGTAAATAATGTTTTTCTCTTCTCCTTGAGTCCTTTGCATAGTTTATTCAGAGCAAGTCCTTTTTGTATGGACACAGGAAGACTTAGCAAATGCTATGCTTTTGTAACCTGGGAGTCATTTGACTCTACATGATATTTTCCTCCTGGGCATCTGTTCTCTTGACCTAAGCCTCAGCTGCCCTTACTTCCTAGCACCCCCAAAGCACGGTCCCGACGTGGGACAAGAAGGACCCAGGGCAAGCGGTGAGTTGTGTGCTACCCTGGCATCGAGATGGGCCTGGCCAAAGTGCCTAATGCTTAACTATAAGTTAAGAGCTTGATCATGGACAAATGCTGTCATGATCCAAACAGTGATACTAGATTTGGACCCTGCTAGGGTGAGGAATGATTAATCTGGCCTGAGTGCTGTGGTCTGAGCCTGTGGCAAGATGTTGCCAGGAGAGCTGCCTTGCAAGCCTCAATGTATCCCTTGCTATGTCCATACAAAAATAACTAGTATTAAGATGTTAATAAGTTCCTGGACTAAGGAAAAGAAAAAAACCTTAAGAGTGAGGAAGGGCTTTGGAGTGCCCTGCCCTCAGGAAGGGCTTTCTTATGTTGATTTGGCTACCTGGCTGGTGGTAGCCTAGAGGGCAAGGTGGGAGAGACAAGTAGGAGGAGAGAGAGAAGCCAGGAAGAAGAGTTGAGCAGTAGATCCAGAGAGTGGCTGGAGCTGGGAGTGCGGGAGATGAGAAAGATTGAAGATTGAATAAACGGTAACTAATCAGCAACCAGCTTGGTCCTCGTTCTTCCTTCGCCTGTCCTTGACCACCGGCCGTCCCGATCCAGTCCACACACTGCGGTTCCAGAGCACCGAACGCGGGTGGTGAGACAGAGCCGCCCGGAGAGCCCGCGAGTGCACTCGCCCCTCGGCGAGCCTTAGTTTTTTACACTCTCACCCATTTCCAGTGGCTCTGCTGGGTTTTGAGAGTTGACAGATAGCCCTGGGGAAGTGGGGTGGGGGTACCTCAAAGCCCAGCCTTGGTCCTCCTGGTGCTCAAGTTCAGGACATTTCTTTGCCTCTTTGAACACTGCCACCTGGTGTATGACTCGAGAATTACAGGGGTTGCCCTGGGGGGAGGCCAGAGTGCTCCCCTTATTTCCTGCCGCCTTTTCCGAACAAATCAGGCCATCCAGAGATGGTGAAAGAGTCTTGGGGATGCCTCGGGAAGTATGTGAAGGGCCAAACTGGCCCGTAGGCCTGGGGTGAGGTGACAGGACTGGTGAGGAGCGCCCCCTGAGGGCCGGGAGGTAGAATAGCAGCTAGGGAAGTCCCCTTCCCTCTCTGTGCTGGCCAGGTAACAACCCTGGGATGATGTTACCATCCTCAACTCACCCTACTGTCATTGTCCACACAGCTGCTGCCTCTGGGATTATTTCCTCACGTCAATATCCCAAGTACAGGCTAGGGGAAAAGAAAGTCAATGAAAAGCTGAGTAGCCCCCAAGAGATTTAAGGCAAGGCAGAGGTGGGGGGCAGACAAGAGGCAGGAGCACCAGGCACTGGCCCCAGTCCTGGGAACATGACCCCCAAATTCCCTGAGTGTGGGAACCCCCAGAAAGATCAAGAACCCCAACATCTCAAATCCCCCGATCATAAGGAGCAGGATGGGGTGAGGCAGGGCTGGGGGCTTAGTCTGCTCCTCAGGGCCTCTGAGGGCTGGTTGATCTTGGATGAGGAAGAGCAGGGAGGCAACTGAGTCAAGTGTCTCTTCGGTAGTTAAACCAGGACTCTTGAGGGGATCCAGCTCCCAGGGGCGCCGGCTCGCAGGTGTGAGGGTTGGCCTCGAGGCTGTGGGGGCAGAGTGCGCCTAATCTGCCTGCAGCCTCAAGGGCACCCAATGCCTTTGGATACCTTCTGGGCCCCTGGGTCCCTCTAGAGGTTAGTCTGCTTCCCTTACCCCATTTCTCCTTCACACCCAGTGGGGGTTTCACCTAAGAAGCCCACCCACTTCACTGACTGCCCCTCGTGTGCACTGACTAACCCAGAGGAAGCGGCATCCTCAGCAGGGTTTGGAGCAATGACTAGAGCTTGCCTGGCCTACCACTGGCCCTTCTCTGTCTCCCCACAAAGGCCACCCCCAGGGCCAGACTGATCAGGCCAGTGATGGGGAGTTAGGTACGTGGTTGGGTACTGACCCCCAGGGGCCCAGTGTGACCTCACCAGAGATCGGCAGACCCCTCTGGGAATGCTTCAGTCAGACAGGGAGAGGGGTCTGACTCCACCTGCTGCCCTTCGCTGTCAACTCTCAGTGCTTCTAAACCTGGGAATGGAGAGGACCTTCAGGAAGCCCAAGTACTAATAAAAGTCTCGTGATCTTCTGCCCAGGGGCCTTGAGATGCAAAATCTGGGGGTTGGGATCAAATTAAACCAGAAACAGGATATGGATATTTGTGTGTGTGTGTAGTGGTGATTATTGCTATATGTATATATTTTTAGAGCTTCTATTTTATTTAGATCATCTCTCACGCTGTTGAATTTTAGGCCCACAGTAATTCAACACCAATCCCTCCACCAGTGTCAACTTTCCTCCACCAGTGTTCCCAGATTCCCTTTCCATCTCAACTCCCATTCCACCCCCACCTGTTAACTTGACAGGCACATTACAAAATTCCAGTGACTGCCACTTCGATTTGATGGTTTCAGTTCTGTTGAGTCTGTCTTGGGGATATGACTCTACCCTTCACTCATATCACTGATATAATTGAAACCCTGATGCCTATTCACCCATTACTTCTCGTTTCCATCTTTCCCCTTGATTTCTTTCCTTCTTCTCTCTAAACACGGGGCCCCCGGGTGATCTAGGCATTCCTCTTTTACCACAATACATTTCCTCATCCAGTAGTCTCTATTCCACAGACAAGTGAGATCATCTTGTGTTTGCCTTTATTCTTTTGACTTCACTCAACATATCTTCGAGTGCCAATCATGTTTCAGCAAATTGTGTGATTTCATTGTTCCTTGCAGCTGTATAGTACTCCACTAAATATACAGATTTGGGAGGAAGGGCCTGGGCTAGTCCTTTTGCCAGTCCCTGCTCAAGCCAAATGGAGGTTCAGACACATGGGTCTGACTGTTTTTAAGAAACTGCTTGCTCAACGCGGCCGGAGAATGCTCCGGACCCGAGACCGGGCCAGCAACACCGGGGATCCAGACGGAGGAGGTAAAGCCAGTACACCTTCTCCAGATGGAGCCCCAGCGACAATGAGCAGCAACTAACATGGCTCTGGGATGCGGGACTGGGACAGCTCCAAACCGCGCGGCCGTGCGACCTTTTCTAAAAAATGAAAACATACAATCTTTTATTGCCATCCAACATGTCTGCCTGCTGGAGGAAAACCTCCAAATAATGATAGTGAGATCCCTGTTGAAAATTGAATGTAATCAAAGTAAGGAAAGAGTAAAGTGAAAAATGTCTGCCACACAGGCAGAGGGGGAGTGGGAGGGGGGTATGCGGGGGTTTGGTGGTGGATCAAATATGAAAACTGTAACTGTATCTCAGTGATTCAATAAAAAAAAAATAAAAAAAAAAACTGCTTGCTCAGCCCATGTTCTCTCATGAACACACCTCTCTCCTTGCTTGTTCTTGCAAACTCATGTTCTCTTTTCCTTTTCTCCTATTCCTTTCCTTCCTCCCCCTCACATCTAAGTCAGTTTCATTCCGTAAAGAGTATCTTGCTTTCCTTTCTCGCCTCTTCCTGGAATCCTTTTCTGTGAGGGACAGGCCTTGGACTCAGTAGGACTGACTTCCCTTCCCGCATAGAACTATTCCTTGCTTGGGCCTGAGTTTATGACATTCTGAGAAATTAGGTGTTGGGAATCATCTCTCGAGCCAGAACAAGTGGGTTCTGGGTGCAGCTTCACGGCTGCCCATGGCTGTGAGCGCCATGCTCACAGGGGCTCAGAACAGACTGTACCAGTCCTGACCCAAGGCAGGCGCTTCCCCCTGCCCTGCTGGCCGACGTGGGTTGAGCAGAAAGAAGGAAACAAATTTTTCTTGAGCTCCTCCCTCGCTCCCTAATTTACTGAGCCACCTGCATCATAAATCATAAATGATTCTAATTTATGATTTTATAATTCTACAAATTTGGGACTTCTGAAGAGGCAAAGCTAACAGACAAAAAAGACTGATTGCCTTGGGGTGGGGGACAGGATTGAGGGGAGGGGTTCGAGACGATGGCTTAATGGGCATAGGATTTCTTCTGGGGGTGATGATTCTAAAATTGTGATCAAAAAATTCCATGAAAATCCTAAAGTCACTAAACTGTATACTTTAAGTGGGTGAATTGATGACTTGCATATTAAATTTCAGTTAAATTTGACCCTTTCTGTTTAATGAAAAAAAGAAATACTTAAAATGTGTGAAGTTCATCAATAGGTTCTATTCGGCATCAACAAATATGCACTCTTTCCAAGAAAACAAACTTCTCTTCTTACACATCGAAACATGGCTAGCCTGTGGCCGCAGCATAGATATACAGGATTAAATGTACTCACCTTTGATATTTTGTTGGCATTCCGTTAACCACTGTTACCTTAAAATGAAGGGAAAAAGTTACCTTCATTTTCTTAAGACATGCAAATGTTGGGGCTGGAGCAACAGCACAGCGGGTAAGGCGTTTGCCTTGCACGCAGCCGACCTGGGTTCGATTCCCAGCATCCCATATGGTCCCCTGAGCACTGCCAGGGGTAATTCCTGAGTGCAGAGCCAGGAGTGACCCCTGTGCATCGCCAGGTGTGATTCAAAAAGCAAAAAAAAAAAAAAAAAGACATGCAAATGTTTAAGTAACATTGCATATTACCTATCTTGCCTTCAACTCAGTTTAAATCACTTCAGTTTATTTTCACCTTGTTAGCATTCTGTTGATAAAGATGACGCAACTGTATTAAAATATACATTAAAAAACCTGACATTTTAGCTAAAATTTGACTATATTTTAGCCTTATTTAAAATGATCAGTTTTTATTACCCACACAACCAGATGAAAAAAGATTTACTAATATAGATGGGGCCTGAACAATAGTACAGTGGGTAGGGCATTTGCCTTGCACTCAGCCAACCCGGGTTCGACTCCCAGCATCCCATATGGTCCCTTGAGCACGCCAGGGGTGATTCCTGAGTGCAGAGCCAGGAGTAACCCTGTGCATCGCCAGGTGTGACCCAAAAAACAAAAAAAAAATTTACTAATATCAACCTTTAAAGTGTTATTTAAATGTAGGAAATTAAGTCTTTCTTCAAATAAAAGTGAACAGCATTTATTATCAGAACACACAACACAGAGCTGAAGAGATAGTTTGGCAGGGCGGGTGCTCGCCTTGCATGTGAGTCACCTGGGTTCGATCCCCGGCATCCCATATGGTCCCTTGAGCACTGCTAGAAGTGACTCCCTAAGTGTAGAACCAGTGTAAGCTCTGAGCCTCACTGTGAACCCCGAATCAAAATAATAAAAGTCCAACTATTGGTGGCTCCAGTAGCCCCGTCATTCATTCAGCAGAGCACAGAACGTGCTCACCACGTCAGTCGCCACACTCGAGAGCTGAGTGCAGCTTGTTGGAGGCTGGAGCTTCTCAGAGACCTCGAGTATCTGCAAACACCTCGTGTTCACTGGTGCTTGGGGTGCTGCCGGCTCGGAGCTGGCCCTCTGCCAGGGAAGAGTTGATGGCATGGCTTTGGACAGAATGCCCCAAAGCATGCTTTCTCCCTGAGCCCTGTCCCTGCCACCCTTAAGTTGTCTCTGAGGCACCCATGTCTCCCCTAAACTTTAGGGTGCTGGGACACCATCGTCTTAGGCTAGAATTTGAAGCAGGAGATGAGAAGGGTGAATGGAGGTTTAGGGTTCGGGGCTTGACCTGCCCAGAGCTGAGGTGCTGCTGTGTGCTTTGCAGTAAAGCCATGCATGATGAAATAAAGCTCTGTAAGGTGACAAGGCCAGGAAGGTCTGAGTGGGGGGATGCTTGGACCCAGATGAAGGGAGGCTGGGGTGGAGGCTGCTGGCGATGCTCATGAGATCCCTAAGTGCTAATGAGCCTTCACTGATCTCAGTCAAGCTGCCCCAGTGAGAGTCCCCGCAGACAGACTCTGGGCCCTTGGAGGGCCACAGGCAGCAGGTTGAGGAGAGCTCTTGTGTCTGCCCAGGCCCACTTGGGTGGGCCAGAGAACACGGCTCCACTTGTTCCCAGAGGCGCCTTCTGCTCTTGCTTCAAAGCCTCCCGTCCACCGGAGACTGCCTGGATCACACCTGACAGATTAGGGGAGACAAAGTGTACCCTGCACCCCTTTGGTTTTCCTCCCCCTCCCCAAATTCCCTCCCAGTATCAGCCCTCATCTCTTCTTCCCGCCTGTCCAGACCCCCACCCCACTTCCTGTACCCCCTCCTATCTCAAGGCCCTTCGCCTGGAGTGTGGTGTCTGTCCTCTTGGGCTGAGACCACACCCTCCTAGTGCCACTCCACTGGGCTCGGGAGGATCCCGCCTCACCAACCCCCAGGGCGTGGTCTGGAAGGGCCCATAATCCGGATCTGCCCTGGCCTACAGGCCCTGCGGAGCCCAGAGGGAGAACCTGTTTTTTTTTTTTGGGGGGGGAGGGGAGGATTGCAGTGACCTGCCTTGGCACCGCCCTCTGTCTCCACTGCCCCCTCTCTGTGTTTCTGGGAGTGCAGGGTGTGGCCGGGTGAAGGGACTGTGTGCTGGTCCCCTAGGTGGCTAGGTACCATCACTCAGACAAACTCCTGCAATGAGCTCACTGAGAGCGGGACCATTTGGTTTTATCTTGGGGTTCATTTTCCCCAGACCCCAGGAGCTGTGTTCAGAGGAGGCATCCCGGGGCGGTTTAAGCTCAGCTCCTCAAGGCTCAGTGTTTGTTACTGATGGTCCTTTGTCGAAAGCCTGCAGAGAAAATAAAGACTTGGAATAAAAGACCTGCCTTATCAGTTGCTGCTACTCTTCAAGATAGTTTCCCAGAACTAACTTTGATCTCCTTTGGGGCCCCACCCAGAAGTGCTCAGAGAGCATGTGTGATGCCAAGAACTTGAACTAGGGTCAAAACTAGGCTAACCTGATCTCCTGCACTGTCTCTCTGACCCCTAAAAAAGGTCTGTGTGTGTGTGTGTGTGAGAGAGAGAGTGTGTGCTCATGTGACAAAAGCTACCTATGCAGCTCACCATTGGGAGTAGAGCTGAATACCTTATTGGCAGCTGAGGGTGGCTGTTCTGAAATATTCTTCCTTATCCAGGTCTTTCTTACATCAGGGATTCTTAGCACAGGTGATCCAAGAGTAAGACCTGGAAATGCATGCATAGACTCTAAGATAAGGTGCTGCAAAGTCTTTGCTCAAGAATGAATTCATCCTCCAGGTTGGAGGTGGAATGCTCTCTGCTCTGTCTTAATCCCTTTCCACATCAATGATGTTTGACATGGACTTGGAAAACTGGAAGGCCAGGGCTCAAACAGGAAAGCCATCAAAGAGGCTTTTCTTTTCTCCATAGTCAGAACTTAGTCCTAAAATGTATGTCTGTGTGGGTTTAAGCACTAAATTCATTTTTTTAAACTTTAATTTTTTAAAGTTTTTAATTGAATCACCATGAGATAGATCATTGTATGACTGAAAATCATGAAAGCTTGGTAACTAACACCCATCTCTCCATACGTGTGCATTGCCCACAACTCACGTTCCCGGTATTCCTTCCACCAGCCCCTCTCCTGCATCTATGACAGACACCTTCCTTCTTAGTCTCTCTCTACTTTTGGGCATCATGGTTTGCAATACAGACACTGAGAGGTCATCATGTTTAGTCCTTCGTCTACTTCCAGCACACATCTCCATCCCTAGCGATCCCTCCAACCATCATTGACTTTGTGGTCCCTTCTCCACCCCAACTTAGGTGCTAGGTTCTTAATAAAGGTAAAGTCCGTTATCATCGTGCACTTCCCAGCCCATAGTCAGTGGATCTTGGAGGAAATACCCATATTTACGGGTGTGACCGAGGGAGATGTGAATAAAGGAGCCTGGGAAGGGGGAGAGGGATCCTAACCAGCTCCAGCTCACTGACTTGAGCCCGTCAGCCCTTTCGGAGAGCAGCATGCAGCACTCAGCCATGATCAGTGACTGTTTTTGTACCACATCCAGTGGTAGTCCCAACTTAATCCTGTCTCTGTGCTCAGGGGTCACTCCTGGTGGGCCCAGTGGACCGTCTGGGGGACTTTGAAGGAAGATCAGCCATGCACAAGCCTCTTGAGTTTTATTTAGAAATATGTTTTTTTATAAAAGAGAGCCTTTGGGCCCTACACCACATAGGGTCCCCTGAGCCCCTCCAGGAGTGACCCCCCCCCCCCAATGCAGAGCCCAGAATACGCCCTGAGCGCCATTGGGTGTGACACAAAAACCAAACAAAGAACCTTTAGGTGCTGCAGGGAGGGGCTCCCTCCGCTCTGCTAGGTCCTTTGTGTTCTTAAGTGCAGCCAGGCCTTTTAGCTGCTTTGTTCCAGTCTTCACAGCTAGCTCTCACCCAGGCTGGCCGGGATGGAATCCTTGGGATTTGTTTGCACTGGGAAACACGAGTGTCTCAAGCTTTGCATTTCCCTTCTAAGATGAAATTGTAGGGGACGCTGAGATGCCCCTGCCCGCCACCCACCTCGGAGACCCCCACAGCAGCTGGGAAGGCAGCCGAGGCGCTCGGGACTACAGCCCTGCCTCCCCCCCACCCCGCCCCTTTGGGACACTGTTTGCAATATATGTACTGAGAGGTAATCATGTTTATTCCTTTACCTGTTTTCAGCACGCAGTTCTTATCCCAGAGCGATCATTTCCAAATATCTTTGCCATGGAGGTTCCTTCTCTGTCCCTGCTACCTTATCCCTTGGCCCTTGAGGCTGGCTTCCAGCCGTGGACCAATTCTGGCCCTTGTTTCTACTGTCCTTGGATATTGGTCTCATATTCTGTTTTTCAATACCCTACAAATGTTGGTTCCTTGCATTTTAGGCCTGCAGGAGCAATGTCATGGTAACACCTAATCCCCAACCTGGAGACAGTGCGTGCGCGCGCGCGTGTGTGTGTGTGGAGAGGGGTGACGAAGCACAGTGTTGGCAGCAGGTGTCCATGAGAAAGCCCAGAATGAGCTGCAGGAAGGGGTGTCCCGGCTGTGCTCCTCAAGCTACCCCCCCGAGAGTTGCAGACAACATGGGCAAGACCCCAGAGCTCCCGGGCCCCTTCAACAGTGCTCAGCAGCTGCCACTGCCTAGCAGCCACACCGGAAGCGAGAGGGCCAGGATGGTGCCCAAGGTCTTCACTGTCCTCCAGAGCTCACGTGAGGCTGCGGCCAAAAAGAGGTTTCATAAGGTGGTGAGTAACTCCTCGCTCAGTGGCCCAGCTGGCCCCAAAGAAGCCAGGTCAGGCGCCAGCTTCACAGCACCTTTCCGCACCTTAACTGCTTGCGTTTGGGCAGCGAAATGGGGTCCAAGAAGCCATGGAGGCACAGGGAGCTGGCTCACTAGCTCTGGGCCATAGAGAAAACGTGGCAAGTTGCTGTTGGCCAAAATAGCCCACGTGCCTGGGGCTGGTTCCTGATCTCCCCCGAGCTGGTGGAATCCTCAGTAATAATTCCAGCCTGTGGGGGACAGGTGATGGCACATCCTGGCAGAGGCAGTAAGGAGCCAGCCCCCTCCTCCCCGTTTGTCTATTTGTTCCTCTGGCTCGGAAATGTGGCTTCACGGGAACGGGAGTGGGAAGACAGGGTCCTTCTGCCAGGAACCTAAATCGTGGTTGAGTGTTGTGTCAGATTCCTCTGCTTGTGGCTCTCTGCCCATTCTTTGCATAATGGGGTCTTTTTATTTGGGGTCCTTGATCCCCTAAAAGATGAGCACATGTCCCCAATTGGACATGCCACACACCAACTCAAGTGGCTGGTGGACTGTATGGCCTCGTTCAAGGGAGGGGGTGTACTCACAATGGCTTGTGGGTTTGTGTCTCACAATGAAATGACATTGACAGCACTGAATGGATGTACTGGGGCTGGTATTTTTCTAGGGACAAGGAATTGTAGTGGAGGAATTGGACAGAAGCTTGTGGGAAAGTCGATTCTGTAGAAATAGCAGCACCTGTATAGCCCAAATTGTTTTCCTTATCAATATGGTATTTATGTTTATCCTCTGTCAAATCCAGAGTGTTTCCCCCAGGTGGCCTGGGGAAGTCCAGGAAGATGAACAGACAGAGCAGAAGAGAGAGGAGGTGGAGACGGTCACATGGGGAAGAGGATGAGAGACGGTTCCACCACGCCAAGAACCCCATGGCCTCGAGAGGCAGAGCCCAGAGGGTGAAGGACGAGCTCTAGGTGCAGGGGGGTTCCAGGTATCAGCAACAAGACTACACGCAGTCCCCGTTCCTGCGCCACAGCCAGCCTCCCCTCCAGGGGCAGCCCCGCCCCGCCACCATGGCTGTTGTGTCCATGTCCCTGGGCTTGCTGGTTTGGGAGCTGCGGCTTGGGACAAATGAGGGCAGGGGACAGGAGGCTGCCCAGGCTCCTCTGGGCATCCCTGGTGGTTTCATCCCTGGTGTTCCTTCTTCCCTGGGGAGGTGCTCCGGACTAAGGCGGGGCGGAGACGGATTTGGCACAGGCAGGCATTTTCGGGGGCTGAGGGCATTTTCATTTCAGCCCCAAAAATGCCTGCCTGTGCCAACTCCGTCTCCATTTCAGGGGCTGAGGGCTATGGCAGAACAGCTGCTCCCAGGGCAGGGAAGACAGCGGGGCCACCACTAAATTCTTAGAGAAATCAAATGGGCTCAAATGGGCAGTGGAGACTTTCCAATGTTCTGTCCACCCATCCTGTTGGATAACATTGGTTTGTCCTTGCTCCAACCCTCCCACCCGCCACAAGGAGCTTAGGCTTATTGTATTACTCCCACCACAGTGCTCCCAAGGCACACCCAATTCCACCCGTCACTCCTAATCTTATATTGATTTTCTCTTTTGTCCTTTGCATGGTTTAGCAATGTCCTTTTTGTATAGACACAGGAAGACAGTTCGTGCTATGCTCTGTAACATGGAGTTAATTGATTCTGAATAATATTTACTCCTGGGCATCCATTATGTTTATTTGACTTAAGTCTCAGATGCCCTTACTTCCTCACATCCCCAAAAGGAGGGTCCCAAAGGACTTGATAGACCCAGGGCAAGCTGTAAGCAACCCTGGCATTGAAAAGAGACAGGCTGTCATAAGATAGTTAATGGGGCTGGAGCGATAGTACAGTGGGTAGGGCGTTTGCCTTGCATGCGGCTGACCCAGGTTTGATTCCCAGCATCCCATATGGTCCAGGAGTAATTCCTGAGTGCAAAGCCAGGAGTAACTCCTGTGCATTGCTGGGTGTGACCCAAAAGCCAAAAAAAAAAAAAAAAAAGAGGGTGGTCATGGAACAAGCTCTCTCATGACTCAAAAAGAAGTGACTGAATAAGGACCCTGCTGAGGTTAGGAAAGACTAACCTTGCCTGAGCACTGTATACTTAGTGAGATGTCTACAGGAAGAGCCACACTTTAAGCTTAATATATCTTACTGTGTTTATACAAAATGACCAGAAATATTAGAAGTAAATTTAATGATTGCTTAGTTTATTAGCTAAGAAAGAAGCAATATGCCCTTAGATGGAATCCCGCCCCTGAGCGGATCTCCAACTGGAGTGCTGAACCCTCAGATGAGATTTTGCCTGAATTAATCTCCTAGAAGAGTTTCCCCTGAAGGAGGGGATTTACATCTGTTTATTGTTATAATGTTCAATCACATCTATGTGTACCCCACCCTTCACAACTTCTGTATAACAACTAATGCTATGAGACAGGAAATAAACCATCACTGATTACCAACCAGCCTGTGGCCCCATTTCTCCATTCCCCAATCCTTTCTTCCATAAAGTGTCCATCATAGACGCAGGCTGTGGAGTGTGGGGGGGTTGGCAGGAGGGAAACTTGGGACATTGGTAGCTGGAAATGTATACTGGTGAACGGACGGGTGTTAGAACACTGTGACTGAAACCAAATCATGGTTAAATAACTTAGTAACTGCATGTCACGGTGATTGAATTAAAAAAAAAAAGTTGTGGCCTATATACCCAATAGAATACTATGCTGCAGTAACAGAAGATGCACTTATGCCATTCACTGCAACCTGGCTGGAACGGAGAGTGTTACGTGAAGTCAGGGAGAACAAGTACCAGGAGATCTCACTTATCGGTGATACAGGGAGATGAGGGAATGAGAGCTCAAACAGCAGCAAAACCTTAGTCCTGGATCACAGAGCTAAGAGAGGGGACTGGGAGGAAGGAAATGGGACAGACAGGTTACAGAGGGGCACGGATGCAGGGTCTTGGCACTTTGGTGAGGTAGGGTAACTGTATACATCAGAACTGAGGTGCTGGGCAGAGCAATAGCATTGCAGGGAGGGTGTTTACCTTGCACTTGACCAACTTGGTTCACTCTCCAGCATCAGATAGGGCAAGTGAACACTGCCAAGAGTTATTTACTAAATGCAGAGCTACAATAACCCCCAAACATCGCTGGGTGTGGCCCCCAAACCAACAAAACTAATTTAAAATTAGCTTTCCAGGGGACCTTGAAACACTGATGGAGCACCACTGACCTGATGATGGGCTGGGTGTAGGACCCCTGCATGCCTGAGACTCTATTAAGTATTGTAAATCATGGCATCTAAATAAAAATTTTTTTAAAATGGCATCCACAAGGAAATAGTTACTCAAACTATTCTATGAGAGTGTTAGATTTTGATGACATGCATAATGGACAGTATCACTTGCACAAAGAAAATTTACTTAAGTAAAGACATTAGTTCTAAAGTAGAAATTAATGCAAATGTTACATAAATTTTAAAAACATGGTTGTGGAAATAAGCAGTTTATGGAGGGATCTGATCAACTTGGAGCTATTTGCTATCTATAAAAAGCTAGCCTGTAACTATGGTTAAATGAAATGTTTAGGAATCATTTGCCTCTTTCAATATATACTTTGTTTCTAACATTAAAAATATAAGGTTATGTATTTTTATTTTTTGATTTCTATTATGAGCTAAGACACTTAATTGTTTATAGGAAGTGTGATAGATCTTGTACTAGAGTGGTTTCTATTTATAATGAAATTAATTTCGGCATCAGAATAGGAATGCAATACTTACTGAAAGCATAGCATTTGCACTTGATAATTTTGCCTAGCTCCTCTATTTGCCAGTGATGACCTACAATTCTTTACAGTAAAGTTAATTATGCTACCCATAGTTCTGTTATTAATAATGTCTTTTCCCTAAAATAAGAAACATTATTGCTTGAGCACGTTTGCTTTTCAAACCAGTATTTCCAATCCAGTTGAGAGTAGATGGTAGTAACAGGCTCTCAGCTGATCCAGTGTTCCTTGATGCATCTATAAATTTAATGCTCTTCCACTCCAACTCTCCACAGGGATTGGCAAGTTGATTTGAAAATGCAAATGGCAGAAGCAAACTCCAAGAATAGCTCAATTATTCCTTGCTGCGCTAGGACAGGTTTCCACTAACAGAAGGGTGTGCAGAGTGTGGACACTCTCCCGGCAGGTACTCCAGAGCAATAGCTTTGAAGACAATGACAGTCAACTGCCTAAATGCAGCAGAAGGACCCAGCTGCAGTCTGGAAGCTGATTCTGGGGCACAGGCCTTAGGCAGAGGAGTGGGTCAGCACCCTGAAACCAACTTTTGTGAGCATGGAAAACTAATGTGATCCTGGTGTCGTTAATAGGAAAAGGCGTTTGTCCACATTCTTTTGCCAAAAGTTTACAAAGGAATATGGGCCTGGAAAGAACCGTCACTTTGTTATGGGAGCTTGCTGTTCTATGGGAAGTTTTCTGGTTATTAAGTTTTTTGACCCCAGGACTGGGAAGGATTCCTACAAAAAAAGCAGCACCAGATGTAACTGAAAATTTATTTTCTTTGGGAATTTTTAAAGTATAGAGGAAGTTATCAAACACTATTTCCCTCGTGTGTGTGGTCTGCTGGGAGTCGTCATCTATTGTATGACTCAAAGGACTCAGAGAAGCCCCGTGCTGGGTTAGTGCACACTTGTGATTCCTAGTGGGAGACGTTCTTTTGCAGCTTAGGTGTCGCAAAGTCTCTACAGTTCCGGTCTGCACCTGTCCCAGCCCCCCAGGAGACTGTTGGCCTTTCTCCATATCGGAAGGCAGGCTTCTTTCTACATGGGCAACTGCTATTCCTCCTCCAGCGCGCAGCCCAGAGCCCACTGTGAACCGTCACTAGTGGCCAGTGCCCCCTTCTCTTCTCCACACACAGCAGGGCAGCGGGGAACGACCACCCTGTGGCTCCCTGTGCATTGGCACTGCACTCTTCCCATGAAGCAGCTCACAGGGTTGGTTCGCAGGGGACAGCTACCAGACGCCCCAATCAGCACCATCAAAGTCCCTGGGGACAAGCAGTGTGAGAACTCAAACTTGTCCTGGCTGTCCAACATGGCTGCCATGCAGATGGATCTCAGTCACCAGCAGGGCATGAATATGGCCAGGGGTCAGAACCTGTATCTCTGAAGAGGGAGTCCTTGTATGTCCACAACGGAATACACGGCTACAAGAAAAAAATGGAAATTATGCAATCTGCTGCCATGCGGATGGAACTGGAAGGTATCATGCCGAGTAAAGTCAGCAAGAAGCAGAGATACGAGAATTTGGTGGGGGATTAAACAGAGAGGAAAGCGGGGTCAGAGACAGAGCAGCTGGTCTGCGGAATTAAGCTGATGAAGGATGGGAAGTGTTTGTGGAACTTGATGGACATGAGACTCTATTAGACTGATCAAATAAATGAACCCAAGGAGGGGCTGTGTAACAAAGACTCGGTGGGAAAGCAAGTGGAGAGAATTTTTTCAGTTACTTTATTTAACAAAGTTGATGCCAACTTCTCTAACTACATACAAACGTGTTTCACAACCAGAGCAGCAGACACATCAGCCACTAGCGCAGGGAGAAGCGGACGCGTCAGCATGTCCTGCAGTGCACCCCCTGCTTCTGCAGGCATGGACAGGCTCACACAGGAACTCCGAGGCCCGGGGGCAGGCCTCTTCGTGGTGGGTAGGCTTGTCCGGAGTGTTCTGGAGAGAGACGCTTTCAAGGGTTAATACGCTGTGTTCAGGACTGTTGACAGCTCTAGGGCCCTGGGGGGCCTCATAAATATTTTGCACTCGGGATAGAAATCTGAGCAAAATAGAATCGATTAGTGTATACTTTGAGTCTTTTAAAAAAAATGTCCACTCTCTGTCATATCATAAATATAACAAGATCATCGACTTTCTGACCCCCAAAGGAAAAAAAATCTACTTTAGAAAATAAGCATAAAATAATTTTATTAGTAGTTTCTGTCGTTAATAAAACTTACTGAAGTCCTTCAAAACCAAGGTAAGACAAAGCACACACATTCAACACTGTGCCGTTCCCGCCTCTCCAAGCGTCAGAGGTGGGCTTCACTCCTAACACTGACCTACCTGCTAACAAAAGCTACTCTCGGGGGTCTTTGAAAGCCGGCTGTCCTTTGCTTAAAAAATAGTCTAAGTTCTGAGTATTCTTCAAAAGGTTAGCTACTTGGTCTACTCACAAAAGTTTGCTGCAGTAAGTACACAGGCTGAGTTTATATTTAATACTTGAGTAATGGTTGATGCTGCCAAATGTCAACTGTCCATGTTGGCAGGTAACACTCTGACCTGATTCATGGTCAAGGTCATCAGGGGGCCTCAAATCTCAGGACAGATGGTGCTAAGCAGTGAGGTATTGTGGAAGTGAATGCCCTAGCCTTCTCTCCAGAGAGGCCTGCTTTATGCAGGAGGGCCACGACACATGCCCTGGTAAGCTTCGGGCCCTCCTTGACCCGGGAAGTGGCATCAGACCTGGGTCTCACCAAGTGCCAAGCAGAAATGCCTGGAGGCCCAATACTCTAACAAAAATGCTCAGCGGGGCTTACCCTCTGGGTGCTTCCCCTAAGCCAGACCCTCGGCCGAACTGTGCTTTCATCTGCTAAGAATGAGATC
Source organism: Sorex araneus (assembly GCF_027595985.1). NCBI lineage: Eukaryota > Metazoa > Chordata > Mammalia > Eulipotyphla > Soricidae > Sorex > Sorex araneus. The sequence continues at coordinate 146,464,784 of NC_073306.1, forward strand.
AGACCATTATAAAAAAATCTACGTTCAAAATAAATTACTTCTAGAATATAAAAAATTGTGGGTTATTTTTCTCAGCCCGTGTAATTTCTTTATAAAATAGGAAACCAGAAAAATTAGCTAGTTTTCATGTGGTAAAAAAAAGTATACGTGTACACACACAGACACACAGTTTTTACAAAGCCAAGTTTCAAATTTTGATAAAAATCATAACCAGTTAATCACCCTGATGGTGTGCTGAAACAGACTAAGCGATGCGGAGAGCCAACTGAAAGAATTACAATCACTCCCACTAAGACTTCCCGTTAGATCCTCCAAGAACTCTCGTGTGTGAAAAATCTAGAGGGAAAAAATCTAGAAGTCTCCGACAACGCAACAGCAGATAAGTCTGACTGGCCAAGTGTTGATCACGGCACAGTCAGTCTTGTCTCCTGGTGCCCAGAATTCACTAAGGAGGGAGCAGCCCTGCAAGACGCAAGTGAGAGCTGGCTGCTCCCAGGTCGTGCGTGCGGCCCGTGGCCCGTCCGAGCCGCACTCACCACGCCATCCATCCGCCGTCGATGTACATGAGCCCCTGGCCCTGGTACCCATGGGGCCACAGAGACCAGCACCCAGCATACATCTACTGGCAGAGAGGGGTGGGGAGGGAACAGCTGGGAACCTTTCTCTGGTGGGGGGTGGGGGTGAGGGGAGGGCACTAGGAAAGACCAGACTTTGGCTAACTGAATTCAGAAGCGGGTCATCACTTCTGAATTCTGCCCCCCAGAATCCAGAAGGCTGGGGAGCATTCCCACAAGCTCAGCCGAGAAGAGGGGACACCGTAAGGAGGCCTCGAAGGCACAAAAGGACAGGGAAGCTGTCTAGAGGAGTCCGCTTGAAAAAGCGGATCGGGGAAGCAGGCCCAGGGTCCCCCATGTGATGAGGAGAGCACGCAGCTGTACCAGTCTACAGTTGCGTCGACGCCAGCAGCACCGCTTGCTCTGCCTCTATCCCTTGGACCACCGCTGCTCAGGGATGCTGAGAGAGAGGCCCGTGTCCCCTCTGAATAGAGTGAGGGCAAACACAAGACTGGATTAATCATGGGTCTCCTCCTGTGAGAAGGGGCGTTTCCCCACACCGGTGATCATCAATCAAGATATCTGGGGTGGGGGAAAAAACAAAAACCAAAGCGTTTCAATGCCTTCTTCCTTTCCCTCATACCCGATACTGAAGTAGTGAATTCAGGAAATGCCCTGAAGTCATTCTTCACAAGTGGGCACTGCGAGCCCGGTTCTGCATGAGAGAAAGACATGCGGACAGCATGAGCCTAGCCGTGGGACTGCAAGGCAGGCCCGTGACTTCAGGGCCAAATTTCAGACTCAGGATACAGAACATATCATCTCCATTCCACCCCCAATGAGCTAAAGCCAAGAAACAAAGGCAAGGTGCACCCGAAACTTGGGCTTAGGGAGCACACTGGGAAGCCAGGAGCCTGTGTATGGCATGCTCGAGGCCTGCCCCTCCAAGGGGGTCCCCAAAAGCCTGCATAGACTCAGCTCAAGGGGTGCCCAGCAAAGGGGGCTGAGTCCACTCACTGCTGAGAAATGCATCCTGCAGGCTTGTGTAGACAATTCAGGGGCTTTGATACCACCCAGGCGAGGTCTGCTACTCCTGGCTCTGACATCACCCTGGGGATGGAGAATGAATGGGCCCCCATTCCAACAGTCAACATTTCTCCTACCGAGTCTGGGAGGGGACTGGGATTTGGGGACAAAAATAAAAAACCCGCTCCAGAGGAAGCTGAAAGAGACCACTGGTTGGTTCTGAAGAGGGTGCCTCGGCCTATTTGCCCTTGGAGGAGAGGACATCCCAGTCCCTGGTGGCTTCGATCAGATGCCGCTGGCCGTGGCTCATCCACTCCTCCTGGTCCTCGTAGAGCCGCCCGCAGAACCAGCACTTGAACAGACACTGGGTCGAGTCGTCGGGCAGGGCGTCCACCACTTGGTAGTTGTTCTTGTGGACCTTCTTCAGCTTCATCTTCAGCATCATCTGCCTCTTGATCTGATTGGCCTCCTCCGCGTTCTGGTAGGTGAGCCGCACGTGGTGGCGGCGGATGCCCAGCTGACACCGCGTCCGCTCGGAGAGGACCACCTTGAGGACATTGCCTTTGTACTTGTTGATGACCTTCATCACGTTGGTCACTTCGGGCGAATCCACGTCAGGGTGGTTCAGTACGATCACGGGCTGGTTCCGGCGGGGACACTTGATCAGCTGGTCGGGCTTGGCGGCAACGAGGCGGAGCTGGCGGGCGACCTGGAAAATTGATGGGTCCTTGAGATAGCGGCCCAGCTCCGCCTGCCCCTGGCCCTTCTTCTTGCCGGCGTTTCCTTGTCGGCTTTTGCTCTTGCTCAACGGCAGACTCCTGGAGAGCAGCTTCCGGTGCCTCCCCGAGTCCCCCAGTCCCTGTGGCCCTTGGTACAGGGCCCCGTTTCTTCTAGGGGCGACGCCACACATGGCGCTCTCTTTTCTGGGCTTTGGTCGAAGAGCTGTGTCGGGAGTGGGGCCCAGGCCTCCTGATCTGCCTTCGCTCACTGGACACTGCAAGTCTGTGTCGGTCTGTCTTGCTGGGCGGGACGTCTCTGGCTGGCTGAGTTGGGCCTCGCTGTGGGGAACGGTGCCTGGGGTGTCACATGCGGCCTCTACGATGGGGACGTCCTTGGAGGAATTCAGGGCTCTCAATGCTGCTCCTTTAGAGACCAATGCTGGCGTGGCTGCATGAGCCCTCCTGCCCCCTCTGCCTTCGGCTTTCCCACCGCTGCCCATGGCTGTCTGGGGGTACGCCTGTGTGTGCGGAGGCGGTCCTTCCACAGCATGCTCCTCGCGGGGGCCTGGTGGAGAGGCCGAGGCGTAGCTGGGGCCTGCCACTGCCGCACTGATTTCTTGGATCTCTTTGGGGACAGCCTTGGAAAGGGCCTTGGATGCGGGCCCTGCTGGGTGGCCACGTGGGCCACTGCTGGCTAGAGACGACGGTCTGCCACAGGACTCGATCAGTTTGGCGATCTTGCGGCGCAGAAGCTCCACGGACTTGACCTTGGATGTTGAGCTGTTCCACCTGATGCCCTCTGGGACGTCCTCGGATCCCGAGCTCAGAGAAAAGACCGACGAGATGACTGGGCCCTCGAAACTCTCAGGCGTCCTCTCCGCTGTGGTCAGCTCCAAGGGCCCATCCCCAGGCTGCTGGGGCGCAGCTGTCCCTTCTTCCGCCTGGCTGATCTGTAGACACTCACTCTGGGACTGAGCAGGAGCCGGGCCCACGCTGCTGGGCTCGGGGGGGCTGTCCTGGAGCTTCCGGCCCGAAGGCGTGCCCTTTCCGGGGGCACTGAGCTTTCTTCTGCACTCCGGGTCACCCTTACCTCGGGGCAACAAGCACTGCTCGCCAGAGAAGGGCAAGGCCAGGGGAGGTGCGCTCAGAGGCAACAGTCGCTTGGAGTCACGTGCCAGGGGCGGCCTCTCCTCAGCCAAGGCGGCAGCAGCAGCAGCTTTATACGGGAAAGGGCCGGGGCCTGCGCCTAGCCCACAGAAAACACTGTTTTTCACCATGGAGGCCGGGGGGAAGGGGCCTTTGAAGGCCAGCGAGGGAAGGGAGGCTTGGTAGGGGCACAGGGCACCTCTCTCCTGCAGATCCTCAGTGGCCGCGGGGGGCTCGCTTGGGCCGTGAGCGCCGGGGTGGGACATGAGGAGGTCGTAGGAGCGCAGCCACTTCATGCTCCGGAGCTTCTGCAGGGCTGCAGGGAGGTGCCTCATGCCAGCCGCCAGCCGTTCCACACGGCCGTCTCCTGCCGGGGCTCTGGTCGGCTCCACAGAGCCCCCCTGCCCGGGCTCCCCGGGGCCCCTGTCCTTGGCGCCCTGCTCGCTGGCCACGCCATCGCAGGGCCTGGCCTCCAGGCCACTGTTCTCCTCCAGAGGGAAGAGTTTCAGGAGCACCTGCTGGGTCCCGTTGACCACCTTCACGTCCATGAGCTGGGCCAGGCAGTTGGCAGGGACCACGAGCTCGGAGGGCGCCACCACGGTCAGGGGCATGCCGGGCTGCAGGGGCTCGCGGGTGGGCGACAGCACCTCCACCTCCACGCTCTTGTTCTCGAACAGGGGCATCTCGCTGGGCTCAGCCGGGCTCAGCCTCTTGGGGATACACACCACGTCCTTCTGGAAGTCCTTAGGGTCTGGCAACCACGGGACCCCATGTGCCTTGTCCTTCCTGGCATGGGCGGGGTACTTGGAGAGCGGGTCAGACAGCCGGCCAGACAGTGCCTCCCTCCTCAGGCCCGGGGTCTTGCCCAGCTCCGGGTAGGGCTTGGCCGCGCCTGCTCGCTTGGCCTCCAGCTTGGCGGGGGGCCCGGGCGGACGTCGGCCGCCCGCCCGCTCGTGGACGCGCTTCCGGTGTTTGACGATATAGTCGTTGCGGACGGCGCCGTAGTCGCAGTACTCACACTGGTAGGGGAAGATGCCCGTGTGCTTGACCAGGTGCCGCTGGAACTCGCCCTTCGTGTAGGAGACGTAGCTGCAGTGGGAGCAGATGAAGCGGATCTCGTCGTGCTGTGTGATGTGCTTCTTGTACTGCAGCGGGTCCTTGGTGGAGAACCGGCACTTGTCACAGTAGTACTTGCCCGGCTTGAAGTTCCGCACCTTGAACTTGTTGCTGCCCGCACCGGGGCCCAGCTCTGCCGCCTTCCCTCGGAGGCCGCTGGGGCTGCCGCTGCCGAAGGGGAAAGGTGGGGGCGCCATGCTCAGGGTGCACTGGAAGCAGATGTACTTGTCTGCCCTCTGGGTCTTCTTCAACTCCTGGATGGGGATTTCCTGCACGCCCTTGCACTTGGCGCAGGTGGCCAGGGTGGTGAGGGTGGCCTCGGCCTCCGAGCCTGGGTACACGAGCCCGGGGGGCTCAGGCCTCAGGGCGCGGGCTGTGCGGTGGGCGCCTAGGGACTTGGGCGACATGGTGGCAGGGCCTCGTCCATCGCTGGCGTGTGCCGGGTACAGCTGCTGCCCCAGGTCCTTCATCTTTTTGATCTGCATCGCCCGAGAGTCCATGGGGAGTCCAGGAGGCCTCACATGGCCTGCGCCTGGGGTGGCGGCTTTCCAGACCTCATGTCTGGGAACACGTGTGGTAGCCCCACGCGAGGGTGACAGCTCCAGCTCAAGGATGCTTGGGGGGGCACTGCAGGAGAGAGCAGGAAGCACGGTCAGAACAGGACTGAATGACACAGATCCCCAAGCCTCGGTGGGACCCCAGGGCAAAAGGTCGCCACCCCTACAGCCCATCCTGTGACACTGTCTTCCTGCAGGGAGCACCCAAGGCCCCAGGGGGGTTGGGAGCTTGGAGTAGCTGCAGGTTCTGTTGGCTACTTATGGTAGGTTTCCAGTGGGCGCTAAGTCTTTTTGCTTGCTCTCTTCCCCTGCCGCCCCCCAAAAGAGGGGGGTGGCCAGACAAATGTGGGACCCTCTGCTTTGGATCAACTCTTCTCTACACACAGGGCAGGGGGCTGAGTAAACACCCAGAAGGTGTTTACTCTGCAGGGCTGCTGAGAACGTCTCAGCCCCGTCACCGCAATGGTGTCATTCCCGTTTCTGAACCGCACGCTTCCCACAGCTCCCGCAGTGCCCCGTATGCTCTGATAGGCAGTGTGGTGGGGCCGGGGGCCACACAAGCTCTCCTTGTGGCCCTCGAGCCTCACCAGTGCCAACTACCGCTTTTGCTCTGAGGGTGCAGAAGAGCAGACGCAGGGGTCCAGGCAGGGGTGAGGAGTGAAGGCGTGATGGGGGTGAGAGGAAAGGCCTCTGGCGCTTCCCATCGGAGCAGGCCCAGGGCAGTGGAGGGATGAGTGTCCTTCTGGATGAAGGCGAAGGTCAGTGGGGTGTGGTCCTGGGGCAATGAAGGAAGAACAAGGGTGTGGGGGTGGGGAGAGTCACAACATAGCCTGGGGATGCAAGGGCTGGCTCTGGGCTTGACGACTGTCACCTGTTGGAGACTATGGGGCAGCAGCGGGGCACCCAGTAGGGTGCGGGGAGGAGGGTAGAGGCAGCCTGGCCAGGACGGACATGGCCGGAGGCTTTTCTAGAGTGAGTAGCACAGGCTGGAACACAGACACTAGTTTGGGGAAGAAACCACTCATTATCTTTAAAAACACCTTTTTTCAGAACACACAGAATTAGGAACCCAACAAAGATCCTTCTGGTTTGGAAGCTGCAGCCCAATATCTGCACTGGGTTGAAGCAATAGTACAGTGACTAAGGCGCTTCCCTTATACCAACCCAAGGTCAATCCCCCCATCCCATATGGTCTCCAGCCCCCCACCCAGGAGTGATCCCCTAGGACAGAGCCAGGAGTAAGCCCCGAGCACCACCAGTGTGGTCCCTAAAACAAGCAAGCCCGCTGTCTCCCTTCTCATCAGGCCGTAAGTGCAGGTCACACCATGCTCCTGGGCAGAGAATATGGCTGAGCTCCAAGTGCTTCTCTGGTTTCAGAAAGGCTGCTGGGAGGGGCATAGAAGCTGTGGCTTCAGGAAGGGACAATGGGACATGGCCCCCAAACCCATCTGGCAGTGCTGCCTTTTGGACAGCATCACCAGGACAGTTCATCTGAGAACCAACTTGTCCCGGAAACACTCTTTCCCGGCCCGGCTTTCAGTGGGACAGTTTTACCTCTCTTTGAAAGCTGGTTCCGGCGAGCGGGCCAGTGCCGAGGTGCCTAGTCAGGCCTGGCCGGCACTGGGGGTCTCCACCAGAGCAGCAGCTGTGCTTAGTGGCAGGGCAGGGGGCTGTGGGTTCTCGCTCCATGCTTGATGCTTAGAGACTTACCTAGGAAAGGCACCGTGGGCAGGACAGGGCCCACAAAGGTCCTACAAGGCACACCTGTGCGGGCACTGAGGACTGTCCGTGGTGGCACTCTGGCTGTGGGTGACAGGTGCACTCAGGTCACTTTCGGACACTGAGACGGGCTTTGTTTCCCAGATGTGCAGGCTGGCTCTGATGGGAGAGAGAAATGACATAGAACCAGGCCACTGATCAAGGGCCCTCAAACCTGTCCCCCCAGCCCCCATGCCTCTGGGTTCGAGGCTGGGATCAAGGAGACGGCCTCCACGCCCAGTGCAGCACGGCTGGCCACCTGCAGACACAGGGTCCCGTGGCCGGACAGTGCTTGGCTGTGGGAGCCACGCTTTGTTCTCTTCTGCTGCCATCCCTGAAAGCACAGAACCTTAGACCGAGAGGGTATAGCGGGACTCCGCTCCCACAGTTGGAGGGGTCTCATGGTCACAGCAGAGGTGGACATTCCTGGGCGTCACCCCAAAGGCATCCTTCTGATGGAAAGTCGGCATTAGCCACCTCCTGGTTCAAACTGCCAGAGACACTCCAATTCCTTTTCCAACAGCTTCCTGAGCAGATGGTGCAACCCAGAGAGGCACCAATGCTGTCATCCTCAGGAAATGCTTTTTTTTGGTTGGTTTTGAGGTCCCACACAGTGATGCTCAGAGCTTATTCCTGGCGGTGCTCAGAGGACCATATGGGATGCCGGGGATCGAACCTAGGTCGGTCACTCTAAGGCAAACACTCAACCTTCTGTCCACTGCTCAGGCCCTGAGGGGAATGCTTCAGGGCTCTTTCTCACAGTGCCTGTCCTGCCGTGTGTCCGTGCCCTCCGAGCAGGCCTGCTGGGACTCTGCACACCCAGTCCCCTGTGCTTGGTTCTGATCCAAATCCCCGCATTCCACTCGGCAGCTACATCTCTGCTCTGACTCCCAGTCTCAGTGCAAGATGAGAGGAGGGAGAGCGGGAGGAGGGAGAGCAGGGGAGGGAGGCAGGCATGGGGGCGGGGGCGGGGTGAGCAGGGAGCCCAAAGGCATCTTTCCCCACTCGGCTGGGAAACCTGTGTGGCCCCTGAGAGCCGGGTGGCCATCTGAGACCACGGCAGCACCTCCAGGCGATGTCCCTAAGCCAGTTCCTCCCAGGCTCTCAGCCCATGGCCCACACCCGGGGGCAGATTCTCATGACACTTGACTTCGGGGGACAGGGGGAAGACGAGAGCTGATGACCAAGACCTGGACAGAGCAGTGGCAGTTAAGGGGCCTCTGTGTTGAACCCTTGAGGAAAAAAAAAAATCCATTCTTTGCAACTGTTGACGTGGTCTTCAAAAGCAGACAATCCTGCTACTAACGGACACGGCAAATCAGGTGGCCATGTGACAAGAAGTTGCCCAGTTGTCACGGCAAGTGACATGTGAAACACAGAATGCCAAGCTCTGCTGTGAACAACTGCCCAGATAACTTTGTGGCGCGGATACCCCCATCCCCCCCAACCCCAACCAGCTGGCCCTGTGCTTAAAGGATATGCTCAGAGAAACTAGTGAGCTTGTGGAAACTGGTCTAGTGACGCCAAGAGCTAGAAACCGTGAGTGCATGCGGGTGCCTCTGTTCAAAGGGAAGCAGCTGACTCCCAACACTGGAAGCTTCCACGATGCCATCACATTCCGTTCTAAATATTCTAACTCTGTGAACCCAGTTCCCTCCTGGTTCCAAGAATCAGAGTAGCATCAACAGCTGCAGATGCTAAGATGCCAATTTGGGGTTCCAGCACCACTTTCTGGGCTGGTGACCAGAGGGAGGGGGGGGCGCATTGAGAGGTCTGATTCCCCCGGTGGCAGACACAGGGAGCATGCCTAGCTCACAGAGTGGTCATGAGGATTGAATGTGCTCAAGTGACAATACGCTGCTCAATCTCTCCTCACGCACCACAAACAGCATCTGTTTTTTTCCCAAAGAAAAGGAAAGCAATGACTCAATCACCAAGTCCAATGGGCTACAAGGCCCTAGCTGCCTAGCTCCCAAGCTCCCTCTTTCTGAAACCCATACTGGATCTCACGGTCTTAACTGCATGGCAACCCACTGCCACGGTAACTTGGTCACTAAGATGGGTGGGTGGCTTGGCCCCGGGGCTAAGTGCTCATGGCATAACGGAAAGGTACTTCCACTAGCAGAACACTCATTCCACGGCAGTTTATGCAGAAGTTTATGCTCTCACCCTGCCAAGCCCAGCTGAGCTGTGAGCCCTCAGAGCACATCTGCACGCCCCTGTCACCTGCAGAAGGCCACAGCGAGGCACATCACCCCCCCCTTACAGAACCACCCAGCTGGCACGCGATCACCTGCCACGGCCCACGTGGTCAGAGAGCAAGTTCCAGAAACGCTGCGGTCTCAAGTGCCCAGCACCATGGGGGCAAAAACCAACATCAGACCTGGCCACTGCCACCTGCCCAGAGGGGCTGGTGGTGGTTCCCTCACTCTGCAGACCTGAGGTGAACAGACCTAAACCCAAGAGAGGCCTCTCGGGATGCCTGTCTGCCAAGTCTTCAAGATGGATGGGTTTGTGCGGCAGATATTTCTGGCCCCAGCTCATCACTTGGGCCACAGCCAGGGCATGAAGGCTGGACAAGATGGTTCTGCGTCTGCGGGCAGACAGGGAAGAGAGATGACACTTGGGGCGCCAAGGACGAGGTACTTAGCCCTGCTCTGGGGCCCCTTGGTGCGTGGCTTCTCGCAGGCCAGAGAGGAATGGCTATGGCCCCTCTGAGAGCTGAGCGTGGCCTGGCAAACAGCGCCAACAGTGCACAGGTTTCTGCAGAGAAGAAGCCATGAAGGGCCAGGGGCAGGAAAATGGCGTTTGTCTCCTCCAGCTCCTCTGCTAAAGGCCCGAGTGAGAACAGGAGTTGCTGAGGGAGCGGAGCGAGCTTTCCATCTGTCCCCAAGTGAGTTCCCCTCAAATCCTCTAAGCACGTCAACCAAGATCTGCCTCAGAAAACAAGAGTGTGGGCTTTCCTTTGAACAATCGAAAAGTTGAAAAACATTCAAAAGAAAGAATATCAGTACCGGAGTTCTTAAAGTCTTATTCGAGCTGTCCCCGTTGTAATGCTAGCAAGATCCTCTTGGCTGTATGTTTCCAAGATAAAAACTAAAATATGAGGGGCTGGAGCAATAGCACAGCGGGTAGGGCGTTTGCCTTGCACACGGCTGACCCGGGTTCGATTCCCAGCATCCCAGATGGTCCCCTGAGCACCGCCAGGGGTAATTCCTGAGTGCAGAGACAGGAGTGACCCCTGTGCATCATCGGGTGTGACCCAAAAAGAAAAAAAAATTAAAATATGAGTCTGTAACACCATAAAATATGGTTTCAAAACACACTGAGTGACTCCAGGTCTCCACAGGAGTTTCACAAACAAAACGATGGGCTTATTTTTCTGGTTTCCTTTTTCCCCCTCAAAGGAAAAACAAAATGTTGAGGAAGAAATGAATGAAGAACTTAGCAACATGGGGCATCAAACCCAAGAACCATCTCCCATGACCAGAAGCTCTTCACCCCCACTGCGGCTGGGAGGTGAGTGTGTCAGAACACAAGCCAAGCCCGGGGCTGACCAGTGTCCCCACTCAGTGATACTGGAAATACTGAACACCTGCACATTCAGAGCACGCGCGCGCACACACTCAAGAACACACGCACAAAAACGTGTGTGCGTGAGCAGACACACGTACAAGGTACTCTAGGAAACATAGAAGCTTCCAGCTGGTTGTACAGTGCTGCTGAGATGAGGACCTGCTTCGCCAATGTGCAGAGGAGCCCGTGGGAGCGGCAAGAACCCCAAATTCCCCCCACAGCCCTTCCCACATCTGTGCCCAGTGGAGGGTACCTGGAAGTGGGGCAAGCCTGAACCCACAGGCCAGGATGAGAGGAAGTGCAAGTGGACCGGGGTGCCCACCTGGGTCAGCTGACACTCTGTGGGCACAGCATGCAGCGACAACACAGAGTGGATTATTCCAGCATGGAGCCTGCATGGTGAGTACAAGGGGCGAAGGAGGGGGCTCTTCGGTCCCCAACACTGCCGGGGCTGCTTTTAGATGTGATGAAAGATGGAGAAGGAAGTGATGAGGGTGCATTCCCTCACTGACCCCTCTCTAGCACCTCGGCCACTGTCAGGCGGAAGGGGTGCCGGCAGCCCCAGGCTCCTCCTAGCATACCTTCAACCACCTGCTTCTCCCCAGACGCCTGGCCTGGGGCGGCGAGGTCAGCGTCAGCAGCCTCTATGCTAAAGCCTTTGTCTGCTGTGCCCACGCAGTGCAGGGCACCTGTGGCCACCAGGGCCTGCTGGCTGCGGCACCATCAGGCAGTCGCCTGGGCTCAGCACAGCGGGCACTGGTGGGGTCCCACGCTACCTACCTGGGAGGGCGGGGAGGGCGGCGCACTTGGGGCCGCAGGCTGGAGTCTGGGTCTGCAGCTCCGCTTCACTTGGTGCTTTTCTTCTGGCCAACCAGAACAAGCCCCCAAAGTGCTTTCTCTAGCAGGAGTCAGTGAATAGTTTCTCAAAAGGCGGGGGTGGGGGTGGGGGCAAGGATTCCCGGAACTCAGGTGACCTCAGGACTCAGATGGCTCCTTTCTTCTCCCCGGGAACTGAGAATTCTTTCGGCACAGCACACTGCTGCCTCCCCGCCCCATGTGGAGACTCCGGCCACTTCACTCCAAGGACGGATCCTGGCCGCGGACGCTGGCCAGTTTGTTGGGGGGAACAAAGACACTCGCCTGGGCCGGGCGGCCTGGGAACCGGCAGGCTGGGGTGGCCCCAGTAAGGCATCAATACAGAGCTGGCCGAATGAATGACCCTTGTAGAGCGACACTCAAAAAACTGCTCTTTGTTCTTCCTTTCACAGGAAAACTGGCCCAGGGGCCTCCCGAAAAGGCCAGGGGAGAGACGTGTTGTTCTCTTGCTTTTGTTTTAAAATTACTGTTGGATTTTTTAGAATATACTTTAGTCTGACCAAGCACATGGGGGAGGAGGGCCCCTCCCCCCAATAATCACGCCTTTCTTTACTCCCCCCCCTCAAATGGACTTGCAACTAATGTTAGCAGCCTAGGGTGGAAGGCCGCAAATCGTGCTTTTCCAAGGCTACTGCACCAATTCAAGAGAAGAATAATTTTCAAAAATGCACCCTAGGTTAAAGAAAACACGGGTGTTCCTACAATGTTAAAAAGCCAAACATCCTATGTAAAAGAGATAACAACTGGCTTTAAACCCACCACTGGCTGTCTTCCAGTACGCCAGGGCAAGGGGAGTCCTGCTGTGTAGACCCCTCGGCTGAACTCTGCCTGTGTACTCGGCGGGAGAGGGAGACGGGATTCCTGCTCTACCCGGTTCTCCACTGCCAGGACTGCAGGCTCCCGAGGCCCTGCCCTGGGCTAGTTCACCCCAAACCCTCAAGGCTGGCACTGCAGGGTTCTAACACGTTAGTTTAGCTTTGTGGACGTCTACATTTAAATAGGCCAGCGCGCTCCTAGGGTCTCGGCTGTGATGTCTGATGTTAGATCAACTGTTCCTCCTTTTCCGTGTTTTTTTTTTAAAGAGTCGGTTTCTTCTAAGGGATGATGTCGGACCCCCAGCAACTACGCAGACGCAGACGCGCCGGCTCGGGCGCGCGGCGGCGTCAACCTGTATCCTCGGCGATCCCTCTCGGGTAAGAACTCTTGATGCTCGATTCGCACCCTCGGCGTGGCTGTCCAGACCCCTCCAACGACCGCACCGCGGAGCCCGGACACAAGGGGCCGGGGCCGGTCCCACAAAGCGTGTGTCCCGGGCACCGCGCCCAGCCCGGCACCGGCCACGCGGCCTCCACGGCAGGCGCGCGGACCGTGCGGCGCGCTCGGGGGTCGGCCCACGCCTGGCCACGCACGCCCCCCACCGCCACCCCGACTCCCCAAGGAAAGACAATGCCAGGCTGGTTTGCAAGTTTATTGTTGGCGCGCTCGGCACGGCTGGCACAGGACACGCTGTCCAGGCGGCTCAGGCGGCGCGCGTGCACCGGGGGTCGTGCACGCGTGGCGGTGGCGGCGGGGGCCCCTTCTTCTTCTCACCCCGACAGACACGCAAATTCCATCCACGCTGACCTCGGAGGCCAGCAGGCGGCTTTAAAAATGGCCTCCTGACGACACTTCCTGCTCCCCCCGGCCGGTAGAGCCTCCGGGGACGCGGCATCCCAACGCCCGCGGCCCGCCGCCCCCCGCTGCCCCCCAGCCTTCGGCGCGTTCCCCCCCTCCCAGCCCGCTGGGGCCCACCGGGGCTGGCGCCCGCCCCTCCCCCACCCAGCCGGCCTGCAGCCCCCCACGCTCCCAGCCCCGGGCTGCTCCCCGGAGCCGACCCGCACCCCCGCAGCGAGTGCAGAGCCCCCCAGGGCACACAGCCACCCCCTGGTGGCGCAGGCCCGGCCGCCCGCCCCGTCCTGCCCGCCCTCACCCCCCGCCCGGCCTCCTTCCTCCCCCTCCCGGCGTGCGTGGCCCCCCATTCGCCTCTCGGAGCCCTCTGGCGTGCACCGAGCCTGCGACGGCCCGAGCTCCTGCTCAGCCACTCACCCCTGCGGGTGGGGTCCTGGATCGGGGGCGTCTACGCTGCGGGCCAGAGCTGCTGCCTCCGCCGCCGCTGCCACCGCCGCTGGTCGCCGCCGGTCGCGGCTTGTAGGTCCCTACTCGGGGGGCGGAGCCGCACGGCGCCTGCGCAGAGCCAGCCCGCCGCGGCCAGCCCGGCCGAGCGGGCCTCCAGCTCAGTCTCGCAGAGTGACCCCCGGCCCCCGGTGCCCCCCCGCCCCGCGCTACCCCCCCGCCCCACCCCCGCCGCTCCCGGGGCCAGGAGCCTCCCAGGCTGCAGCAGATCCCACTGCGCCTCCAGGAGTGAATCTGGAGACTGCCGAGGGGGCGAATCCTGGGGACCCCGGGGATGCCCCCCACCTTCCCACCCCTGGCGAGTGGAAGCCCAGCTCGGGTGAGCAACGGTGAGAAAAGGCGCAGGCGCGCAGCCTCCGCCTTCTTGCCCTTCGGAGAAGATGCGGTGAAGGCGATAGTCTGCGAGGCCCGGGTTCGAATCTTGCTCCCAGGAGTCGCTGCGGAGTTTTGTTTCCGGGGCGGCGCGGGGTGGGGGGGGCGGAGGCCAGGCACTAAGCCCCAAAGCCTCTGGTGCCAAGGAGGTGGCCTCGGTGCTTGTGGCCCTAATGCAGACACACGCTGGAGTGAGCCCCCCCCCCATACACACACTGATTTTGGGGATCCTCCCTCCGGACTTTCTGGAAGGAAGAGGAACCTGGACTAGATTCTCCCTTTCCAGGAAAGAAGGGGCCACCCTGCAAGAGACAGAGACAGCATCCAGATGCCCCCCCCCCCAACCTGCTACAAATTAAAATGTGCCCTTAAAGGCAGATGGAGCCACCAGACCTGACTTCAAAGCGCCAGAAGGGGCCAGGCTGGTCCCCAACACCTTCCTGTGGGAGGTCAGGGGTCAGCCCATGGGTGAGTAGGGCGGGGAGAGCAGGGTCCCAGGGGGTCTTTAGCACTGAGAAGTGGAATTCAAGAAGCCGTGTCAGCCAGGACCAGCCTGTCCAAACAGCCCCCTGAGGAAGGAGCAGAGCTGAGGCCATGCCCACCCCTTCGCCAGCAGCAAGGCCCTTCCGCTCCCCACCCCCACCTCGCTGTCAGTGTGGGAGCAGCCAGCTTCTTGGCCATCTACCGCCAAGGTGCCAAACGCTACTGACCTTTCTGCAGAGCACCTCTCTGCACCCGTGCAGCGACTGGTGGCAGGCAGCAAGTCCAAAGGCTCTGGCAAAACATGACCGGACATTCAGATAAACTGGCCCATGTTTGGTGGCCTCTATGGAGCCAAATCAGAGAAAGATACTGATTCTAAATCTTGGAGAATCCACCAGAAGTCTAAGTACCTGACCCTTAGTCCTTCCTGTGCCCGGGATGGAACCCACGCTCTTCCTCTCCGTTCCTCCCCCTGCATGGCACTACTCTTCTGTGAGCTGCACAGAAGTGAGGAGTCAGCATGTCTGGTCTCTGAGAAGTTTCTCTGGAGTGGGGGAGAGGGGTTATGACCCCCTAACCCCCCTGCTGGCCCACAGGAAGCCGCAAGTTTGCTCTCTAGCCCGTGGGAACCTCAGTTTTCCTGGACACATTCAGGGAACAAGGAACATGATTTCATCATGAAATCCACCAGCGAGTGGTCAGAGCAATTAAAGGAGAAAAGCGCAGGGACTGGAGCAATAGCACAGGTAGGGCATTTGCCTTGCACGAGGCTGATCCCATTCCCAGCATCCCATATGGTCCCCTGAGCACTGCCAGGATTAATTCCTGAGTGCATGAGCCAGGAGTAAACCCTGTGCATTGCCGGATGTGACCCAAAAAGCAAAACAAAAATAAATAATTAAAAAATAAAGGAGAAAAGCCCAGACTCAGCAGGTCCACGGTGGATTTGACTGTTATTCTTGTCAGCCCCCGTCACCGTGTCTCTGGTCCAGAGGCTAGTGCTTGCCTTGCATTCAGTCAACTTTGGTTCTAATCTGGGCACTACATACGGTCCCCCAAGCATGACCAGAAGTGATCCCTGAGCACAGAGTGGAGAGTAAGCCCTGAGCAGCACTGAGTGTGGCCCCCAAACAACAAACCAAATAAATCTCTAGAGCCCATTCAGTGGGCTAAGTGCATTGCAGGGGCTTTGAAAACGGGGGTGTCTGCAGCCTGAAAAAGCTGCAGAGAGATGGGGCCCCTTTAGGTGCAAGTGCTCTTCTTGGAAGTCTCCACGTTGAACCCTGTCCCCTCCAAAGAGAACTAAATTCTCATCCTCCGTGACCGTGACTTGGAATTTGCAGTTGTGAATGGGAAGGACATCGGAAGCAGAGTAGGGTCTTGGCTGACTGGGTTAAGATGAAGATCTAGGTGGGCCCTCATCTGGCGTGATGAATACGCTTCAGAGAGGAGCTGGGGGTGGGAGGGGGTGCAGGCACACACAGGGAGTACCCTAAGCAGACAGGCAGAGGTGGAAGTTGGGCACCCATAGTCAGGGACACTCCCTGCCCACCTCGGCCCCAGAGTCTGGCCAAAGTGAGCAAAGACCCTTTGCCGCAGCCTTCCTGACACCTGGATTTCAGAATTCTCACCCCGTGCTGGCTGACAACTCACTCGTTTGCCATAGCAGCCCCAGGAAATGAATCTTTGTCCACTGAGGAGGAGGAGGCAGCCCAGGAGAGTGGGCCACGAGACCCATGGACCCTGAGCAGTCAGCACGCGGGCTGGTGGGTGGCCTTCTTTGGCAGATCAACACACTTTTCTGGAGCAGCCCCTGGCTGGGCTGGGTGCCGGGGACAGGGAGGGCTGGGGAGGGCTCTGCATTTGGTTGGGGGTTGCAGACACTCTTATTCTGACGGAATCGACCATGAGATCAGGGAATACTGGAGGCCCGGGAGAAAGTGTGGCGAGGCATGGGAGGAGGGCAAGCCTTGAGAAAGGATCATCTGAGAGGCTCAGAGATGTTCTTTTTGGCATCCTGACTTACAATCATACCTCGAATGTATCAGAAATAAAGGCGACACGGCCGCCCGCAACAGGGGGTCAGCACAGCTCCAGCCTCTTTCTCTAGGACCCCTCGAGCTTCCCCCCACCACCACCACCACCCTTGAGCAAACTCAGTTTGATAGGCACAATCTCTTCTGTTACCCTTGGCCACTGTTTTGGCTTTTGAGCCACACCCAGCGCTGCTCAGGGCTCGCTCCTGACTGCTTGGGAGTCACTCCTGGCAGGGCTTGGAGAACCTAATAGCCCATGAAAGGCAAAGACCTTAACCTCTGTACTATCTCTGTAGACTCAATGGCTGATTTTTGTTCTTTAGACTCTACGTATGAGTGAGATTTGGCCTCAGGCCTCTCTTTGCCTCAGTTTACTCAACATAACCCCCCTGGCTCCAGCTTGTGGCCGACTGTAGGGTTTCCTTTTTTCCATCCACTTGAGTAGTAGTTTTCTAGCATGTGTGTAAACATGTATATGCCAGCATTTCTTTATCCACTTTCTGTTCTCGGATACTTGGGTTATTTTCTGGATTCAAGCTCTTTTGACTCATACAGCAGAACTCTTTTTTGAATGAATTTTTGGGTACCCTTGATAGATGCGGAGAATGGAATCACTGCATCATTCAGGGCTCCGTTCTTCAGTACTCTGGAGAAACCTCCATACTGTTTTCCAGAGGAGACCCTGAAGAAGGATTCTGAGCCTCCTGTAAGAGTAGGGAGCTGCTCCCGGAAGAGGGAAGGAGGTTCCTCTGCAGGGAAAGGCATGTGCCAAGGCCCTGGGACCAGCAAGACTGGGCCGAGTGCAGGAGATCCCGAAGACAGAAATCCCAAGGTCTTTCGGTTGTCCTGGCCGACTGACAAAGTGGGGCAAGTTTGGACACCCTTAAGCGGGGTCTCCCAGTGCAGCCCCTGCAGCAGGACGACCGGGGGCCTGCTGGAGCCCTGGGAAAGAGACAGGTCTCTAATAACCACGCTGCAACTCCACCCACTCCCAAAGGCATGTAAATCCCAGAGCTTTCAGACTAAAGGAAGCAGCTTTTGTTGTCATTCTTTAGAACATCAAGGACCTTTTGATAACCTCTTTGACCTTAATTTGCACATCTGTGAAAGGGATAAAGGCCTCTTAGTCCGAGAACCGCACTCCAGCCCCAATCCAGTTCTCTTAACCAAGGGAGCACTGCAGCGGGGGAGGGGGCTGCAGGGCCGCGGAGCTTCGGAGACGCCCTTCCCAAGTGGACGTCGGGCTGGACGCGCGGAGGAACGCCGAGAGGCGTTGGCCTCAGATCCCCGCGGCGCGGAGCCTGGAAAAGGCGCTGCTGCCTGCTCCGGGGTTCGAGCTGCTCGGTCATCACCGGCCCGAGCCGCGGTGGACCGGCGGCCGGGCGCATGCGCGGAGCCGTGGGCCGCCGCCTGGACCCCTTCGCGCCCGCACTGCAGTACCGCCAGTGGCCTGTGGCGTCGCTGCGCGCAAGCCCCGCAGCTCTACGCGAGTAGAGCTCTACCCTGCCGGGCGCCGCACCCCTGCGCCCCCGCCCGCCGCCGCCTCCCGCCCGCTCCGTTCTTTCGAGAACCCGGAGAGCTGCGCTGCTTTTGTTTGGCTTGTGTGGGACTCAAAGAGCTTTCCGCGGTGGGCGAGATTTGCATGGGGCCAACTGCAGCGTTGGCTTAAAGGATCAAACGCACGTTGGCACGTTTCCGTAGGCCGTGGACGCAGCGAGCCCTCCCAGCCAACACGCAGTTTCCCGCAGCGCCAGCACCCGCGAGACCAAAGTGATCCCAGGCGCCAGGACAGGGATTCCCGAGGGAGGGGCTCCTGGGAAGGGCACCCGGAGCTGTCCGCGCGACTGCCAGAGGAAGCTGATGGGCGCTCAAACAGGGGGTCTATTGAGACCCCCGGCAGGGGGGAGGTGAGGCTGTCTTTAGTCTGATGTCTGCAGACAGAGTCAGAAAGGGGGGGCAGCAGACCTGGCCCTGCTCCCCCTGTCCTGCCTTCCCTGCTCCCTCCCTTCCCCCTGCACTGCCCTGACGCCCCCTCCCCTGACCCCCCTGTTCTCCTGTCCTGCCCCCTCCTTCTGATCCCCCTCCCTGCTCCTCTGCCCAGCCCACCCCCCCTGCCCTGCCCCCCTCCTGATCCCCCTCTCTGATCCCCTGCCCTGCCCACTCTCTCCCTCCTGCCCCCCCTCCCTCCAAGTCTCGCACCATCCCGCTGACCCTTCCATCCAGAAATAACAGATGAGTCACTGCTCTCTTGGGCGTCCCTCCATGGTCTTTGGCCGCCTGGAGCATTTGTTCTCTAGGCAGTCTCGCCCCCCATCCCCCCACCACCTGTTGCTGTGGGCAACATCCCTCGAAGAGCTTCCCAGCACCTTCTCTCAGTGGCCCTTCTCACCATCTCACAGGGGCGCGGTCTCAGCTTTTCCCATAATGAACTGATCTTTGTCTTCTTGGATCTTTTCCCTCCTACAAATCACTTGATGTCCAGCCACTTCCCCTTCTTATACCCCCATTACCCAAGGCGGAGGGCCTTGCTCTTCCTAGCCACGCCGGATCACCGAGTTCTCATTTATTGATTCTAGGAGAGATGAGAGTATAAACTTTAGGAGAGGAAGGGACTTGTAATTCTTCACTCCTTTCTTCATTGGGCTTCAAGGGACGAAGGGGCAATGGCTGGAGACTGAGCAGCTAGTATGAGCCATGGAGTGACTATAACTTGCTGGGCATGGTCAGGCAGTACCTAGGGGAAACCTGTATCCTGGTTCTTCTCTACACCCATTACTCCCTACATATGCACCTACTTAATGACTAAGGCAGGGGAAAAACTGTTATTTTCAGTTTCTTGTCACCAAGCCCTTCAAAAGTTCCCAGCTACAAAGTGAGGGCTACTGTGTCTCCTACATGCAACAGATGCGCCCGCGGTTCCTGCTGGAGACTTAGAAAGAGAAAGGGTGCCTGTTCCCTGTCTCATTTTAAAGCAGGTGCTGTGGGAGTCCCAGGTCTAGGACATGGTTGTTGAGGGGTGGATGGGCACATTCAGAATCAACAATCAACTGTTTGTCATTCACCCTCTTGCCCCCCACCCCCAGTGGAAATGCTCTTTAGCATGATAGTGATCAGTAAAATGTTTTCTATAACTTTTTTTGGGGGGGCACCCCCAGCTGTGCTCAGGGCTTACTCATGGTTCTGCTCTCAGGGCTCACTCCTGGTGGTGCTCAGGGGACCATATATGGTGCCTGGGATGGAATCTGAGTCAGCCACATACAAGGCAAAATTACTATCTGTGGCCAGTAATGTGTTTTAAAAGAGAATTTTCAATGGGAAAAAAAATCAAGAATTTGGGGGATGGAGTGATAGCACAGTGGGTAGGGCGTTTACCTCGCACATGGCTGTCCTGGGTTTGATTACCAGTATCCCATATGGTCCCCCGAGCATCACCAGGAGTAATTTCTGAGTGCAGAGCCAGGAGTAACCTCTGTGCATTGCTGGATGTGACCCAAAAAGCAAAACAACAAAAAAAACCCCAAGAATTTCGAAGGTCCAGTCTTGAATGCTATATTTTCAATATTGTAGAATATTCTTTGTATTTTAACTTTTGAAATTATGTATTTGATGCAGGCCCATAATGACTGAAGACAAATAGAAGGCAAAGAAAATATTGATGCTGAAATGCGAGAAAATTAGGGGGAAAATTTATATATTTTTTTACTTTTTCTCAGGCTTCAAAATGAACTCTCCTACTACCAGATTTTCAATCATATGATCCAAACATATGTGCTATATAAAAATTTCCCATGTAATTATAATACAACTGTAAAATGATATTCATTAATAAAAATTTTTCTATTTGACTTTACATTTGTTGGAAATAAATACTATTCACACTAGTTATATGTTATTTACAGATAATGCTTGCAAATTCAAGCCTGAAATTCTTATCATTTATAAATAAAAATTTAAAAATTCTAGATAAGAAACCTACTACTCTTCAGTGAAAAATGCAAGAATTTCAAAAATCCAGTCATCACTACTAGATTTTGACTGCTGTAGAATACTTTGCAATTTGATCTATATTTTATTCTGTTACATATTTATTTTGATTTAAATTTTACATGCAAGTCAGAACTGTATGTTTTTATTGTTTTATTATTTATTTATTTATTTTTGCTTTTTATTTCACACCCAGCGATGCTCAGGGGTTAGTCCTGGCTTTGCACTCAGGAATTACTCCTGGCGGTGCTTGGGGGACCATATGGGATGCCGGGGATCGAACCCGGGTCAGCCGCGTGCAAGGCAAAAGCCCTATCCACTATGCTATCACTCCGGCCCCAGAACTGTATGTTTTTAAAAATATCATGAAGTACTTTAGTTTTCTTTGAGGGGCCATGGCTGCAAGATAAAAATCTTAATCCCTGTAATATCTCTCTAGCTCTGAATCTTTTAGATCAAAGAAAAAGAGAAAGTTCATAACAGGATGCATTATTTCAATTTACTATAAAGATCTTTAATACTCATTTGTTTTATACATAGACTTCAATTTTAGCTATTTTAAGCATGATGTTTTTGGAGCTGGGGGCACAACCAGTGGTGCTCAGAGCTCTGTGCTCAGGGATCACTCCTGACAGGGCTCAGGAACCACATGGGATGCCGGGGATTCAATCCGGAGTGGTTCCATGCAAGGCGAAGTGCTCTACCTGCTGTACTATCACTCCAGCTCTAAGTGTGACTTTTAGATACAAAAAATTGGGGTTATATGTTTCATATTCAAATAGAAATTGTATTTTTAAAATAACCACGCATTATTTTATTCCCCTTTCCTTCTATCTCATTGCTGTTGTTACGGTGATTAGTTGTACATAATCACCATAAGGGTGGAGCTTGCACACAATTTTGGGAGCAAGCTCTTCGCAGACTGCTCAGTGTGGGCTGTGGAGATAGAGCAGCAGGAAGCAGGAAGGGCTCCTGCCCAGCCGCAGCTGACCTGGCTTTGGTCCCCAGCCCCGCACAAGGAGTGATCCCTCAGCACAGAGTCTGAAGTGACCCTGAGCACTGCAGAGTGTGTGGCCCAAGAACCAAACTTAACAGCAACAACAAAATAACCATGTGAAGTATGGGGCAAACATTAAAAAAAATTTTTTTTTATTGAATCACAGTGAGGTAGTTATAAGGTTGTTCATGCTTGGGCTTCAATTATATAATGTTCCAACACCCATCCCTTTACCAGTTTGCATTTCCCACCACCAATGTCCCCAATTTACCTCCTGTGCGCTCTCTCTCTCTCTCTCTCTCTCTCTCTCTCTCTCTCTCTCTCTCTCTCTCTCTCTCTCTCTCTCTCTCTCCTTCCTTCCCTCCCTCCCATCCTCCTTTCCCCTCTCTCTTCCCTTTTGGGCATTATGGATTTTGCAATACAGACACTGAAAGGTTAGTATGTATATCCCTTTACCTACTTTCAACATTCAGTTCATGTCCAGAGTGATCATTTCTAACTATTGTCACACTGGCCCTTTATCTTAACTGGGCAAACATTTTAAGTATTATATTTTTCTTAAGATTAAATGTGTATATGTTTGAAAAGGAACTCAAGAGGTAAGCAAAGGTTTTAAATCAGGAGAAATTTCAGAGAAGTGGTGATTTAGTAAGCTGAGGTTAGAAGGATCTGTAAATGATGAGACTTGGCACCAAAGAGGCACATTTGCCCCCGTGTATAATCAACAAATTTCCCTTTTCTCTACATAAACTTCTAATTTGTCCAAATACCTATACATATTACACATTATATGTTAACAGAATTATATATATAAATATTAATATATATTAAAATGCATTGACTGCATATTAACAGAATTATATATGTTATACATTGGCTGTGTGTTAATAGCTTTCCTTTTTCACCCATGCCATGCCACAGTACTTTTCAAGTTAACCTCTCATCACCTGTATCAGAGCCGTCTCTGCTTACTCAAGCATGTCCCCCATCTTGCTTCTAGCACACTGTCATGTTAGTAATAGACAACTGCACACTGACTAAAGCATGATTGGATACATGTGTGGGGCACAGTTGCCTTTATGAAAGAATATTCAATGTGTTTTCCTGCTTGCTCCTTTTACAGTTTATAGGGAATATGCTAAGAAAAATGCCGCAGTTTTTTTGTTTTGTTTTTGGACCATGCACAGCAGTGCTCAGGGCTTTCTCCTGGCTCTGTGCTCAGGGATCACTTCCAGCCAGCATATGGAGTGTCTGGGACAGAACCCCAGTCAGTGTGTGCAAGGCAAGCGCCCTCCCCACTGTACTGTCTCTCCAGCACCTGCTGCAGCTACTGGAACATTCTCTTAAACTGCTGTGCAGTGTCCCACCGCCTGGATATCCTCCAGTTCATCTGGGTATCCTTTTATTAGCGAGTCTTTAATATTTTTGCTTTTTATCCAGCAAATAATGCTTCAGTAACTCTTCTTTGTAGATTTCCAACTTCTGTTTGGAATTTAAATTCTATAGGATAAATTTCCAGATGCAGAATTGATGAGCAGGATATGGAATACATCTATCATTTCAGTTAATCAATTACTTAATTTTTTAGTTAAATGCAAGGCAAGTGTGCCTTAGCCCCCATACTGTTTCTCTGGACCCTGCAATATTAATTTTAGCAGAGTTTGCCAAACTAATTTCCAGAGTCACAGAACTCTTGCACCCACTCTGACGTATGTCTCCCTCTCCCCCCACCCAGCCCTGGTCAACATTCTCCTGAACTCTTTGCCACCTGTTGAGTGAAAAACACATTAACTTATTGTTACTTTAATTGGTATTTCTCAGATCATTGGGAAATTGAGCTCCTTTTTTATGTATAGAAGCATTAGAATTTCCCTTTATAAAATTTTATTTTATTTTTTTTACTTGAACTACTTTTCAATGGCTTCTTTGTCATTATCAACTTATAAGAGTTTTTGACAACGTGCTTATAGGAACTGTTTCTCTGACGTGTGCTTCAAAGATTTCTTGAAGCCTATTGCTTGCTTTCTGACATTGCTTATTGTCTTTTAGTGGTATTTTAAATATTTACATCGTCAAATGCTTCCTCGCTTCCCGTGGCCAGCTAAAGCTTCCCGTCCTGCTTCAGAAGCTCCCAAACACACACCCTGAACACAAAGATCTTCACAGACCTTCCGCCCATAGGTTACTATTTTACACTCTCATCTCCCAACTCTTTAAGAAAACGTCTTTTTATACAGAAGAAAGGAAGCATCTTCTTTCCTGTTCAGATTTCTTGGTTTTCCTGCATATATGTGACCACAGGTGGCCCCCCACGCCAGTGAGTTCTGATGTTGTCCACCTGGAGAGATCCTGGATTCCACAGACTACAGGCTCATTGGCCCAGCACTGCCCTCGGCTCACCCCGGATGCTGCTCACAAGCCCAGTGCTCCCATGCTTCTGACCCACCAGCGGGCCCCCCCACGCCCTCCAGCTCAGTTTCATGAATTTGCCTGAATGGCTCAAGGAGCTCCAGAAACCTGTGTCATTCCTGATCACCCAATGATCATGATGGATATTAAAGGAAGGGAGCCACAGTCAAGAGACGCTTTGATTGAGTCTCAAGGAAAGAAGCTTTTGTCCTTGTGGAATGGAGTCTGACAAGGCGTCACCTGGAAATGCCTGTAAGCTCTGAAGTTCCTCCTCTTGGTGCTCTTAGGAAACCGTTACTTTCACAGAGAGCATGGATGAGCTCATGGGCAACTGGACTCAGCCTCTAGCCCTACCCTGCGCCCAGAAATCAAGGCTTCTTCTGGCTCTGCATTCATGTTGGTTTCCCTGACAACCAGGCTCCATCCACTGGCATTTCCCAACGGTTGTCTTCATTAAGCTATTAAGAATAACAAGACAGTCCTTTAAACTTTTACAGCCCTGAGGCCGGCTCAGAGCGGAGGACAAGAGACCAAATATTATGACGTTCCGTTTATCGCTGAGGAAATTCCAGGGCCTCAAAAGAGCTGAGAGACAAAAGGTGGTCTCTGCTCGTCACGGCTCAGGAAATTCCACGGGGTTTGGGAGTGGAGAGATATCGACAGTGATGATGAGGACCAGAATTCCACGAGAAACACACCTGGGCCATTTGAAGGATCAAATGCAGGTTTCTTACCAGTTACTATCTCATGCCTCACTCTTTGTTTGACGGGTGATATTGTCTCAGCAGTCGCTATGGAAGACAAGAACTGACTTGGAATTTGTACTACCACCTGATTTGTAATAGCACCTTTGTCACATTTCAAATGTCCTTTGTAGGGCTAGGAGGATTGGTCCACAGTTGGAAGCCTACCTCAAATGCTGGAGGGTAAGGCAGTTGGGATAGAGAAGGGATCGCCATGACAAAGACAGTTGGAAATGATCACTCTGGACAAGAACTGTATGCTGAAAGGACGTAAAGGATAATGAGAGAGAGGGAAAGAGGGGGAGGGAGAGGGAGGGAGGGAGAGAGAGTTCATTGTTTTCCCTTCATTTTTATTATAATAAAGGTATGAAACAAAATTTCTCTTAAACATGTAGGTAAGAGCATAAGAGTATTAACCCTTTGCCTCTCTTTGGTTTAACAGACTTCCAGAACATTTATATCTCACAGAACTGAGACTTTGCTTCAGTTTTCTTTATTCCTTCCTTCCTTCCTTCCTTCCTTCCTTCCTTCCTTCCTTCCTTCCTTCCTTCCTTCCTTCCTTCCTTCCTTCCTTTTTTCCTTTTTTGTTTCCTTCATTCCTTACTTCTTTCCTTCTTTCTTTCTGGTTTATTTTTTGGTTTGGGGGCCACAAAATGTGGGAACCTCCAATTTTGTTCTTTTTAAAGACCATTTCACCTTGAGATTCTGGGATTTTATAAGAATTAAAATTTATACTAGCTTAAGTAATTTTATAAGAATTTTAAGAGTTTATAAAATTTCATAAAATAATTAGGGGAAAAAGGAAATAAAAGATTTTAGAAATTTTCTTCTGTTTATGCGAAAGTAAAATTAATGGAATTTTGATAAGGACTAAATTCAGTCAGTAAATTGCCCTGATAGTATCAGCATTTTCCTACAATTTTAAGTCTTTCAACTCACAAATAGATAATGTCTTTCCATTATATGTATTTTCATTTCTTTTACCAATACTTTGTGATTTACTATGTAAACCTACACAGCAGTCTCCTGGTTAAGTGTTTTTCCTAAATATTTCATTCTTTTTGGTACTATTATAAATGGGGGTTGAAGAGACTGTATAGCAGGTAAGGCTCTTGCCTTGCTTGCGGCCTACCCAGGTTCTAACTGTGGCATCCCATATGGTCCCCTGAGCACTGCCAAGAGTGATTCCTGAGTGCAGAGGCAGGAGAAACCCCTGAGCATTGCCGGGTGTGGCCCCAAAAAAACTAAAATTATTTGCAATTTTAGTTTTTATAATAATAAACACAACAGATTTTACTTTTTGACTTTGCAGCCTGTGACTTTGCTAAAATTATGTTTTAGTTTTAACAGTGTTTTTGGTGCTATCTTTAATATTTTCTCCATAATGCTGCCATTCATCTGAGAACAGAGATAACATGCTTCTTTTCAGTTTGAATGATGCTCCAACACTTCTTTTTTAGTACTATGTTGAATTGTAGTGAGAGGGTCCTGGTGTTTTAACCCTTCATTATGTACTGTGGTGTATTACATTTATAATTTCACATGTTGGACAACACTTAGTTAAATGTTTACATACCACTTGTTTATGTTGTACAATCCACTTGGACTGTTGAACTAAACTTTCTACTGTTTGTTGAGGACTTTCGTATCAACATCATATCTGTCAGGGATATTAGTCTAGCTTTCTTGCTTTGTCTTTGTCAGAGCAATGCACACCTCATAGATAAATTTGAAAGTGCACCTACTTCAATCCTTTGGGAGAGCTTGAGGAGGTTTTATGCTAATTTTTTCTCTATTTGGTAGTTATCCAGTTAAGACAGCTGGTTATGGACTACTCTTTGCTGAGAGATTTTGATTATTGCTTTCATTTCCTTGCCAATTATAGGTTTCTTCCATTTTTTCATGACCTAACTCTTGTCTGTCCTAAGAAATTTTTTACATTTTTCCTAATTCATCTAATTTGTTAGTATATAGTAGTATATGATATAGTTATTTTGGTCTCATTACCTTTTATTTCTAATTAATCTAAAACTTAAAAATAAAAGTGATGTTATTAGAAATAAAATTTTAATGATTTAAGACTTCTTTTTTCCCTAGTTTTGCTAAGAGATGGCAAATTATCAGTGAATTTTTCTTTTGTTTTCTCTTTTCCTAATCTTTATTTATTTTTATTGCTGACATTTTTGGATATTAAGAAGCATTTCTTGATATTTAAACATTTTGATTTGTTTTGTTATTAATGAAAGTCAATAAACTTGAGAGAAAGGTACAGATACTTCCCACTGATCCCTCTACACGTGGGTCATCTCTGTTAATACCACCATTCATTAGCCAAAGTTTATAGTGTAGCACTTTGTCTTTTTATAGCTTTATTTTTAGCACTCGGTAATATCTCTCTGATGGACTAGAGTTCATTTATGCATTTACTTATGATGGGCATGTAGGTTGCTTACAAGTCTGGGCAGTTACAGATGATTCTCTAAGCATCCACCTGTGCAGATTTTAGTAGGAATAGGCATTTTCAACTTTGGGTAAGGTGCAATTTGAGCAATTTCTCAGTTATGCATTTAGAGTATGTTTAGGGTTTTTGTTCATTTTTGATTGTTGTTTTAATTGGGTTCATACTTTCAGGATAAGGGATAAGGGCCACTCCTGACAAAGCTACAGTGTGGGTCCGATGGCTCAGTGCTTGGGTGGACCACTCTGGTGGCGCTTACAAGCCACCATAGCAATTTGGGGCCACGTGGGGTCCTTATGGTAATGGGTTTGAACTGAGGGAGCCATGTAATAGATCAGGTACTCTACCATTTGAAAAATTTCTCAGTTCCCAAGTATGTTTTTGTTTGTTTGACTGGTTTGGGGGCCATACCCAATAGTGCTAAGGCCTGACTTCTGGCTCTGCACTTGAGGATCACTCCTCGGAGGACCGAGGGAACCATACAGAGTGCCCAGGATTGAACCTAGGTCTGCTGCATGCAAGGCAAGTGCCCTACCCATTGTACTATTGATCCATCTCATCAAAGATGTTTAGTTTTTAAAGAAATTGTTAAACTGACTTCCACAAATTTTCAGTGCCACCAACGTAAAAGCTTTTGTTGTTCTATAATCTTGCTAGAGTGGAGTGTTGCCAATATTTGTGATTTTGGACCATTTCAGTAGATGTGCAGTGGTAGCTCACTGATTTTTAATTAAATTCTCACAACATATAGTATGGAACATCTTTCTTTATACTTGTTTGCCATCTGCATATCTATGGTGTCTGTTAAGTCTTTGACCTACTTCCAGCTGGGTTGCTTATTCTCTTATCGAGAGTTCAAGAGCTCTTGTCGAATTTTGGATAAAGTCTTTATTAGATTTAGTCTAGTTATATTTAGATTTAGCTCCTAGTCTGTGACTTATCTTCCAGTTTTCTTAATATCATCTTTTCCTGCTTGCTTTTGATTTGCTCTCTAATTTCTTGAGGGGCACTGTTAAACTGTTTTCAGATTTTTAAAAAATATATCATTTATTGCTATCATCTCTCCTCACAGTGTTTCTGTAGCATCCTATATCTCCATATGCTTTCTTTTTCATACATATGTTTTATGCATATATGTATATTTTTATGTACTTCCTTTCCATATATACATAGTTTATTTCGGGGCCACATCTGGTGGTGCTTGGGGGCTACTCCAAACTGTGCTTCAGAGTTTCTTCTGTGGATATTCAGGGGACTGTGTGGTACAGGAGATTGAAATGGGGTCAATGGCATGCAAGGTAAGCACCCTTGTTCCTGTGCTCTTTCTCCAGGTCCAGTCTTGTTTGACACAGAGAGGGGTGGGTGAGGCCCCACCCTGCCCCAAGGGACCCAGCCCTGGAAGCCGAAATCCTCCAGAATCCAACCGCCTCTATGCTCATGGCAGTTCCCCGCACGCTTGGGCAGAGCCTCACCACGAGTAAACCCATTCCCGGACACCTCATACCTCACACCACTCATACTCCAAGAGTACAGCACCACATTATATGGGGTTTAAAGTAGAAGTCAACCAATCTTAGAGGTGTGGAGAGCCTCCACGGGACCATGCTTTGTAGCGTTCTTCGTAATCAACACCTGTGTGCTTCGAAAACAACTCCAAATAAGGAAACAGGATGTCTTGCCACGCCCATAAGCTGTAACTAACCTATCAGATGCAGACACGTGGGCGTAAGCAGGCAGTGAGAGGTATATAAGGGGGGGAAGCCCCCTAGCTAGGGGGTTCTCCCTCATGCGTCCCCTTTTCCTCCTTCCTCCTCGTCCCCGTTCCCGTTTTCTTCTCTAATGCATGAGAAAGTTCCTGAATAAATTGCAGCCAAAAGGATCTCCGAGTTGCATGTTTCTTCGCTGGATGAAGCGGCGCGCGACAGCTGGTGGCCCGTATGGGGAACCCGACCTCCAGTACCCCCTCCGGTGGATTCAGAGCTTGCTGCGATTTATTCAGGACTAAGGTTCACGAGAAATCGTGACGATGAGTTTCCTGTGGTAAGTCAGGACTAAGGTTCACGAGAAGTCGTGACGATGAAGTTCCTGTGGTGAGTCAGGACTATGGTATCCATGGATATGTATGTTTTTGTGGGTTGGATTTTTATCTGTCTTTCCTTTTGTTTTTTTGCTTTTGCTTTCTATGCTTACTCTAAGGATCAGAAGTGCGATAAGGCCGTACAACCAGGACAAGTAGCGTTAGGAGAGACAAAGAAGGAACTGTTGAACAGAGGCAGCCGTCATGGCATTGTAGCCTCTGAGCCAGAGGAGGGTTCGGACATGGAAAGGGAGGCCTCTAGGGGAACTCCGCTGATGGAGGGACGCGCCCCAAAAGGAAGGCCCCGAGAACATCTGTGACCCGTTCGTCTCTTTATCCCTCGATACATCAATTTCAGCAGGGACGGGCTAATGGGGATTCTGACCCTCCTATTGAGGAGGAAGCTGCGATAATTCCACTCAAATAGTTTCTTTGTGTAACTTACATGATGATTGGGCGATTCTCCTATTTTCTTTTCCCAATATTATTGATAATCATTATCCCAAACATCCACTAATGACCTTCTTTAAAACCCATCCGGTAATTTTCCCGAAAGTCACCTCTTATGTACCCCTTTCTGGAGAACGGTCCACAAATGTTATCTCTCATTGCCTTGAAGCATGGGCAGCCTGGGGCATCCCAGCCCAACTGAAAACAGATAACGGTCCAGCATACACCTCTGCAAAATTCACCGCATTTTGTGCCCAGATGGGAGTCTCTTTATCTCATGGCCTCCCGTATAACCCACAAGGACAGGGCATCGTTGAGCGTGCCCATTCCACCCTTAAAGCATGCCTAATAAAACAAAAAGGGGGAGTTGGCCTGGGACGGCCCCCTCGAGAAAGAACCTCTATTGCACTTTTTACTTTAAATTTTTTGATCATTGATGATAAGGGCACCTCCTCTGCAGATAGGCATTCTTCAAAGATCCCTGTGTGCCAAGGATATGTTAAATGGAAGGATATCCTTTCTGGTGAATGGCACGGCCCGGACCCCGTGTTAACCTGGGCCAGGGGTTCTGTTTGTGTTTTTCCACAGGACAGGGCAGAACCAGTGTGGATTCCTGAACGTCTGACACGGAAGACCGCGCCTCCAGTAGATCAAGAGGTGGAAACTGGTGCTCCTGTTCAGCCTGGTTCCTGTGATGATACGAGCTGAAGAAGCAGTTTTTGGGCCATTGCTACAACATGGCCTGCTTTAATCCCTTCCTTACCCACCTTAATAATAAGACCAGAGTAGAAGTCCCCTCCATTTCTTCAAAGAGTGGGCGGGGTGGGAGTAGTACTATCCTTATTGCTTCTCGCTGCTTTGGTTTTTTGCCTGGTGTCTATACAAAATGCAGCAAGAACAGCTATTTACAAAAGCGTGATATTTACAGGCATTCGAGGCCCTGGAGGCATAGCAATCCCCGCAGTTTTGGCTTGCAACTTTGAAACAATAATCTCGCTTAGAACAATAAGGTCTAGCTGGATGTAGCAAAGGTATTATGCAGCTGAGAGCCCTTAACTGCAGGGGACCTCCTGTAGTTGAGGAGTTTGAAAGGGTGCACTATACCCCACCTGACCCTTGGATCAACCTAAGACAGGGACCTACAAGCGAGAGGGCTCCCAATGACGGGTAAGGCCAAGGGGGCCGAGGTCGCTATGCAGACTTGCTGTTCTAAAACAAAAAGGGGGAACTGTGGAGAGCCTCCACGGGACCATGCTTTGTAGCGTTCTTCGTAATCAACACCTGTGTGCTTCGAAAACAACTCCTAATAAGGAAACAGGATGTCTTGCCACGCCCATAAGCTATAACTAACCTATCAGATGCAGACACATGGGCGTAAGCAGGCAGTGAGAGGTATATAAGGGGGGAAGTCACCTAGCTAGGGGGTTCTCCCTCATGCGTCCCCCTTTCCTCCTTCCTCCTCGTCCCCGTTCCCGTTTCTTCTCTAATGCATGAGAAAGTTCCTGAATAAATCGCAGCCAAAAGGATCTCCGAGTTGCATGTTTCTTCACTGGACGAAGCGGTGCGCGACATAGAGGGAAACATTTCTACACATATATGTATAAGCACACAAGGCTCAACCTTTAGTAACATATTAATGATCTCTTATAGAAGGGCTTAATGACCCCTGGGTGAAATACAACAATCTTCACACATTCTCTCCCAAGGAAAGTTTTTTGGAGCATTTTTAGTGGCTTATTCATAACAAACAATACAAAACAAATTATTTAGGTTCTGCTTTGGGACAGGGGTTGGGGTTTGGGATATGGTGGTGGGAAGGTGTTATGGTGGTGGGAAGGTGTAATGGTGGTGGGATTGGTGTTCAAATATTAAATGTAATCAAATATTGTGAACTACTTTATAAAAAAAATAAAGGGAGTTGTTTGAGTTCCACCTATTTGCACATTTTCCGTTTCTCCTGCACTATTTTTTTTCTTTTTGGGTCACACTTGGCGATGCACAGGGGTTACTCCTGGCTCTGCACTCAGGAATTACTCCTGGTGGTCCTCAGAGGACCATATGGGATGCTGGGATTTGAACCCAGGTCGGCAGCATGCAAGGCAAATGCCTTACCCGCTGTGCTATCGCTCCAGCTCCCTGCACTATTTCTTCATATCATTCCATTGTGTTGAAGATTATATTTGCATCACTGCAATCTCTTACATTTGCTAACTTCGTTTTCTGACGAGTATATTGTCTATTTTGGAGAACAGTAGGCACCTACACAATAATATTCTAACTTGTAGGTGAAAGTTCTCATTTCTATATGCCCTCACCTGCTTTTGATGTTATCTGAAACTTGTTTTGACCAATCTAGTGGATGAAAATTACTATCAACGGTTACTTTAGCTAGTGTTTCTCTGCCTAATCTTGTAGAGGCAGTTGTTAGAAAAGCATGAAGCCAGTATGTTGCTGGGGCAGGCTCTTAGATAATGAACCCTTGCTTCAACGAATCTCTCACTAGCAGCAAGGAATGGACAGGGGCTCCTGGGAGGACTGAGGGAACCATGCAGGGTGCCGTGTCCACTGTATTTTCATCTAGTGGGAAGTTGGAACGCCCACTTGTAATTCTTATGAGGTTGCCCACTTTCCTGGCCTCTCTCATGATTCTGGCTCACATTCCTCTTCTTAGGTGTGGTGGACGCTTTGCCTAGTCCTAAGGAAAAGCTGTTCTTATGCCTCCTGCTCACTCTCATTAGGCTCTCTGCCATTTGTCCTTAAAGTAGCCCCGTTTTGACTGTAAGTACTGGCCTCACACTGGCTTACTGGTATCACTGTCCAGTGATTAATCAAAGAAGTAACAGGCTTGTCTGACATGGAGTCATTCATGCCAAGTCCCACTCAGCCTTAAAACCTAGGCTAATTATAGTTTCAGTCTCTCCCAAAAGAGGAATTTAAACTCTGGTGTTTCTGGGTCAGCAAGAACTAAACTATGAGAAAAGATGAGCTTTTCTGCCTTTTCCTTGCCCTGACCCCGTCATCTTTTCATATAGAAGCATAGTATTTAATATTTTACTTGTTGCTCCATCTTTCTGACTACTTCTATTTGATACATGTAATTTCTATCACTTCTTACAAGGCTCTTTTCTTGCTAGATAAGATGCTGCCTGATTCAATCATTTAATAAAGCCAATTTGATCTTTGAATTTATTCAGATTAATCGTATTTTTTCAGTGCCAGTTATAATGGCAAGACTGGATATTTTACAAGGCAAAGAACTGTGTGTGTGCGCACATGTGTGCCTTTTAACTTCATCTAACTTTTGTGAACATCTAAAATTTTGACATAATGAGTCTATCAACCTTTCCTTTCTAATTAAGTTTTCGTCTTTATTTAGAATCCTCCCCCTACACCCAGTCAGAACAATTATTGGAGAAAAATAGAATTCAATTTAAAGTTTGCTTTTCATTTTGAGATATTTGATCCAGGGAGAATTTATTATTGTTTGTGATATAAAACAGAGGCCAAATAATTGTATATTTGTCCCCCCATAAGGTGAGACAATTTTCTAGAATCACCCTCTTGTCCTTCTAGATGACACCTCTGTTGTGGTCAGTCTCCAGTCCAGCTGTGGGTCACTGCCAAATCCCTTGGTTAGCACCTGAAGGACTCAGAAGAACGCTGAGTAATAGACTGGTAATGATTTGCACTGCCAGAACTTGTATTCCAGTGGCATCCTTCAGCTCTGATGGGAAGTCCCGCCTCCAGCCCCAGAGGGAAGCTTTCCAAGATTTTCCCAAATGCAGTTTCCTTGCGCTTCCTTTTCTGCCGTGTTGGCACAAGGGAAAGAATGGTCAGGTCTATTCTCCTGCACTGCATGTTTTAATGTGCATCTTGTTGGCCGGGCCTCTAGACCCCCATCACAGGCATTAGCTTCTTTTAATTTCTACCTGTAAAATTGAGCAGGTACTAATGCTCAAATGTCAAAAATTGTTCTATGTAGTATATTTTAAGTTTACCCAAACTATGGCTTCCAAGTGACTTTAAGGCTATTAGGACACAAGACCAAGAAAATTAGACATTATTTTGAATACTTTCTTTAATACTTAGTCACTGAGATGTTAGAATATTTAATTACAAATTTGCTTTCATTTGAGTTAATACAGGTGTGAATCATGATTATTAAAAATGCAAATGTGCTTAAATAGGATTCTGGGTTTAAAAATAGATACAGATAACGTTAATATACAATATAAATCATTCATGTACATACATGAGACAGTGGCCTAAATTTGTTAATTGGGATAAATTTTATTTGTCCCTGCTGATTGCAACAGAAAATTGAATTGATTTGAGCTGTGATAGGATTCCATACACATATATGCACACTCAAGAAATGGCTCTTCCTGATACAAATTTGAAATCATTAAAAATTTTCTAGTCTCCAATTTTGAGAGCCATTGCAAATAAGCTACATCAAAATATTTCCTATTAGTCACTCATATGTTCTGGGCGATGAGCCTTAGAGTGGAAATACAACAAACAGTGGAAAACTGACACAGATGACCTTTATTGTGGTTGTGGTACTTCGTTTTTCCCCTCTCACTGCTATTATTCCAACAGCTATGAGTACTTGGTCACAGAGACACAACACAGACACACACACACACACAGACACACACACACACTGCACTAATATCTGGTGATAGCAAGATGTCAAAGACAAAACGTTAATGATGCAGAATGGGAATTACTTAAAAAGCATCTTAGATGTGTACTAGGTACTATAATCTCATCAAGCAAAAATTCAATTGCACTATTGAGTAGTGTTGTTTTCAACTGAATATTAAATGTGAGTTGAAGAGTAATGAAATCCTTGAAAATCCTTGGGACTCTGGGCATGCCAAATTCAAGAAACTGAACAGGAGAATTGTGTATGAAGACTTTGGTTCCAGCTACAACTGTCACTGGAGGATTCAGATCTCCACGACAGTTTCCACAATTATTATTACCAATCTGATAATTTCCCCATTCTTTACAGATCTATTTTAATAATCAAGTAC
The DNA here is from genome assembly GCF_027595985.1 of Sorex araneus. Classification (NCBI taxonomy): domain Eukaryota; kingdom Metazoa; phylum Chordata; class Mammalia; order Eulipotyphla; family Soricidae; genus Sorex; species Sorex araneus. The sequence goes on from NC_073306.1 coordinate 146,499,335, forward strand.
AATTAAAATGGTACATTCTTCTAATATAGTATAAACAATGCATTTTCATTAGAGTTCACTGACAACAGTGTCACATGGCAGGCATGGGCTGCTTGGTACTTGCTGGTCAGACACTTAGATGGCTGCCTTCTGCAAGTAAAGATCATCTGTGTTAGTTTCCCATTGTTTCCCACCCATCCTGAGAGTGACCCATCGCATTCAGACTTTCCTTGGCAGTCCCTGGCTTTGACTTAGCACAGTAGGGAACCCTGGCCCCATTTCCACTCAATATAGCTTCTCCGTTAGGGGAAATCTTTGCTCTAGATCTTACAAGATTTTAGATCCTTCCAGAGCCAGATCTTCATCTGTTGTCTTCTCTACTTCCTTCCTTCTCCCCTCACAACTGTCAGATGTACATCAAAGCTCAGAGGCTTGCCCTGTTTTCTTCCCTTTCTCAGACATTACCCAATAGATGTTTGCACTTTCAGCAGCATCTCAAAAAGGCAGTTCCCAAAGACTAGCCAACAAGCTTCCTCAAACCCCAGCCATAGGTAACCAACTTGTCAAGATTGAAATTTCTACCATTTCTAGGGATTTTCATATACATAAATATTATGTGCTTTATTAAAAGATTTTGGGCTGGAGCGATAGCACAGCAGTAGGACGTTCGTTTTTCACGTGGCTGACCCGTGTTTGATTCCTCCGCCCCTTTCAGAGAGCCCGGCAAGCTACCGAGAGTATAGCGCCTGCACGGCAGAGCCTGGCAAGTTACCTGTGGCATATTGGATATGCCAAAAACAGTAACAATAAGTCTCACAATGAAAGACGTTACTGGTGCCCACTCAAATTAAAAGATTTTAAGATTTTAAAGATTATTTTCTATGTTTTCTGTTAGAATCATATTACATTTACTGAGAAGAGCCGATAAAGCCTTTTTAATCATCTAAGTCTCACACGACACTAACGAACACTTGATGGACTCTTGAACCACCACAAAGCTTGAGGGGACTCAGATATATTTTTTTTTCTTTTTGGGTCACACCTGGCGATGCACAGGGGTTACTCCTGGCTCTGCACTCAGGAATTACCCCTGGCGGTGCTCAGGGGACCATATGGGATGCTGGGATTCGAACCCGGGTTGGCCGCGTGCAAGGCATACGCCCTACCCGCTGTGCTATCACTCCAGCCCCGGACTCAGATATTTTCTGAGGACACAGCAAGTGTCCTTCTGCAAGTAAAGATCATCTGTGTTAGTTGGTGTGTGGTACAGGCCCAGCGAATACATGAACTGGAGTTCTCGGCTTTTCAGGTGAGGATGAGAGCTGGTGGCCTCTCTGTAGCTGACTCCATGCTGGCCTGGGCTTGCTGATGACCAGCACACTGAGCTCTGAGCAGTCGGTGCCTTAGCAGCCAAGTTCCAATCTGGACACTCTTACTTTTTGGTTTTCAGGGTCTCCTATGCGGCGGGCGGGGGACTCCAGGAATTCCAGCTGCTGGATCTGCTTTATCAAAAGCTCTGAATTAACTGTAAGACCTTCCTTCTTCCCAACCTTGTGGAAGGAGAGTGCCTGCACTCTTGGGTTGGTTGATAAGAGGCTATTTTGGTTGTGTTTCAGTGCTCAAGTCACATGACCTAAACATCCCGTGGATTTCCCCTGTGGATTGTGGTAACACTGGAAGTCAGCAGATCTCAACCCGAACCGGTTCTTCTCTTTACCGCCCCCCCCCCCCCCACCGCCCAACTGGAGTCAACTTATTTAGAGATTTAGATGGGTAAATTTGGATATTCAAATATCCAACTCTTCCCCTCTCCCTGTAATCTAGTATTTCAACTAGGTGTCCAGTTCCTTAGGGACTTTGTACAGAGCTGGGAAGATGCGTTCGGATGGAGGCAGGTAAAACGGGTGCAATCAGGGCTTTCTTCTTAGACATTCAAAGAGATCATTGGTGTTACCCACCTGTTTCCTCATCCATAGTGGCAAAGAGAATAACGTGAAATCCTTTGAAAGCGGAGAATCCCCGGGTCTGCGAAGCTGCTGCCTCAGCACACCAGTTTGAGGCCTGCTCTCTCCTGAAGGAGAGCCCTGACTGGGGTTCAAAAGGGAAGGGCCTCATTCGACTTAGACTCCCTCTCTTTGAATTTGCTCCAATTGGCTCAATGCATCTCTAAACAGTATTTAAGATCGTGCCCTTTCATATTTATTTTTTGGAGGCCTCATCTCACTGTGCACAGGGCTTTCCCCTGGCCCCCTCGGGGACCACTCCTGATGGTGCTTAGGGGACCAGATATAGAGCAGGGATCAAATCTGGGTCCAGGCGACTGCTTTGATGACATTTTACCCACTGTGCTATTTCTCACACTCTTCTATGCCATTGTAAATGCAATTTTGATTCCTACCTTTAAAGGCATATTTCTAAGTCCTCTCACTATGAAAAACACCTCCTTTGAAGAGCTGAACTTTTTTCTTTTCTTTGTTTTTGGGCTACACTTGGTGATGTTTAGGGGCTACTCTGCACTCAAAAATCACTCCTAGTGATACCCGGGCCACTGATAAGGGCAAACATTTCAGCAATAGCTTCAGATATCCCATATGGTTCCCCAGGGCCGGGTCCGCTGCATGTGCAAATGCCCTCCCCACTGCACTAATCGCTCTGGCCCCAGAGTTGAACTTTGATATCAAGGGGGGCTCACATTCACTAGCATCTTCAGCATGACAGATTATGAAAATACTGTAAATTTACAAACCCAGGTGGCTCTGAACTTAAGAAGGGAAGCCCCAGTTCCCCCACAGGGATAGACTTAGCGAGTTTGTGCAATCCGGGCCACTGGGCCACTGATAAGGGCAAACATTTCAGCAATAGCTTCGGTCATGACCGTGTTAGCAGGTTTCTCCTTAAAAGACATTTTTGGTATGCTTCATGTTTTAGAGAGACAGGCACGCCCAGCTGGATGCCTCCAGGGGGCTCCGCAGCAGTGCTCAGGGTGCAGGAGGGGATTCAGCGTCTTATGTGCTAGGCATGCGCTTTACCTCTAGCACACCCTCCCCACCCTAAAGGAGACTTCTATGCTAGCTTTATTTTCATACCATGCTAATGTTTCTGCAGTGGCTTGGCCCTTCAAAACCAGGATTGATTTTCCAAATGTCCATTATAGAATGTTTCTCTCTTTTCTATGATGCTGAAGGAGAAATTCCTTCTGAAATAAATGAAGAAATGATGGAGGTGTGAGGTCCACTGAACTGAAGGTGTAACAGAGACCAGTTTACCAAGGCAAGAAGTGTCTCCTGAGAGGGAGGGGCTGGGTGAGGTAGCACTGTTCCCGGTGAACCCCAGTTTTATCCTTCCCATCAATGAGTATGATGGGGGAATGCTTGTAGTGTTCAATGATGTCCTCCACCGAATTGAACTTCTGAAAGACAGCAAAACAAGTTAGTAGGGTTGTCAATAACTTCGGTGTCAGTAAAAACAGTCCAAGATGCTTTGTTTCACTTAGGGAAGGCGTGAATTCATAGAAACACATTTGTGGAGGGTAGGGGAACTACATCATATATTTGTTTCTTCTGTGGTTTGGCCCTTCAAAACTAGAATTTATTTCCCAGTAGAAGTGACTTTAACCAAAAAAGGACAGGGTGAGCAAGCTTGGTAAGGAGAAGAAATAGGAATGAGATAACCTGGGAGGACGTTGGTGCTTGGGGAGGTGGAGGGGAAGCCCGACTACTGCTCTCTCACCACCCCCCACCCCTGTATTCTGTGACAATTCTGGAAAAAAATGGTGAAGAATTCAATGAGTTAGTCATAGGGGGCAACCTTGGGAAAGTGCATCTGTTTCACCTTGAACAAAATGGTGACAACATAAAATGTAGAAGGGTCAAGCCGTGACCTCTACTTGGCAAAGGGGTGGAAACTGACCGTAGGGAACTAACTTGATGGCCTGCAAAGCCCTCTCATCCCCAGGGGTCCTAGCACAAAAGGGGGTGCCCAGAAAGGGCTGGTAGTTGTGAGCAAATGTCACAACTTCCTTTCCTGGACTTCTTGTGAAGTGCCAAGACGACGACAGTCCATGATTACAGGACTCGTTCCCCCCTGCACACAGGGCCTTGCTATGGAAAACGGAGTCCTCTCAAGGCTAGGGAGGCCAGGAAGAGCTGGGTTGCAGCTATAGATTTGGTATCGGCTGTCCGTGCTGGGTGTTCTCCGTGGGTGTAGAGGAACGGGGGCAGAGGAAGAAGGAAGCGGGCCCTGAGAACACCTGGGTGCGGACCGAGGCTCTGCGGAGGCGAGTTTGGGAGCCTCCTGGAGGGCAGCACCAGGAGGGCCCGGCACAGCACCCACTCTATGAAGGCCAGCTGGGCTCTATGCCGGGGCAATGACCTTTGCCACCAGCCCAGGATACTGCCACAGCTCAGCTCCGAGCAGTAGTAGGGGGACTCACTTCTGGTCCCAAGCTAGAGGGCCAGGACCAGGAACAGAGGCTGTTTCTCTGGATACCATTTTCTCTTGCTGGACAAGAGCATGTATAGATGCTGGGCGTGATCTTCCGACAGACCTCGCTCCACACGACACATCTGAAGGGAGATGCTTGCCATTTGGCCCAACCCTGTTGCATCACTGGAAACCAGAGTCACATGACCTCTTCAGCCCAAGGGCGCCAGTGCTGACATGCACCCAACGCTGCTGGGGTCCAGCATTTGGGCGAGGCCCCTGCTCTTCCTCTGAGAGAGGGAGGCCACGCACACGCTTCTGGGAAGACACAGCCGGCAGACAGGGAATCTGCCAATTCCATTTGGCTTAAAGCTTCTCTAAAGAGCATTTCGGGGCCATTAACCCAGGCACGCAGTGGAGCGAAACCTTTCTGATTTCCTTCTCATCAGTGGGGTTTGTCTTCCTACACAGTGCCCTGATGGGAGGGTCCACGCTGGTCCTGCCTGCTTCTGCGGTTCCGGGCCAGAGCTCAGGAGATGGACTACCCCAGTCCCTGGCAGGTGGACTCAAAGTTCCTAGTTGGTTGCTCTGCTCCATGTCCTGAGCCCAGGGCCTGCAGGGCCAAGGACCAGAGTTCCAGTCATGTCTCTCACCACTTGCTGTGTGGCCTCGGGGCACTAACTTGCCCTGTCTCTGATTCTCTCAGCACCTTGTGAAGAGAACAGCAAGACCTAACCCTGAGGGTTGCAAGTGCTCTTGAAGTTAATCCTTACTATTGCCTACTCACTTCGAGGATGATAACAGGTAAAGATGGGTTTAGGACCTTCCCATAAATATTTTTTTGCTTTTGTTTCTGTTTTGTTTTTGTTTTTATTGGTGGTGGAATAGGGGCACTGGTGAAGGGATGGGTGTTTGATCATTGTGTAACTGAGATATAAGCCTGAGAACTTTGTAACTTTCCACTTGGTAATTCAATAAAATAAATTTAAAAAAAAAAAGAAATTGTTAAAACAAAGATTTAAGAGACAGAGATTCAGTAGATCTGAGACCTTCATATTGTGTGTATATACAAAATAAATGGTTTGGATTAAGAAAAAATAAAATTTTCATAGTGCATTGTGGTTCTCTTTCTCTCCGTTGTTGACTAAAGGTGATGTATGAGAAGCCTTTCCAGGGAACTGGAGAGATAGTACAACAGAGTGGTCACTTGTCTTGCATGTGGCTGACCTTGGTTCAATCCCCGGCATCCCACATAATCCTTGGAGCACTGTCAGGAGTGATCATTGAGCATCACCAGAAGTGACCCAAAAACTTAAAAAATAAAACAAACCTTAGTTTTCAGGGGGCCAAAGAGATAGTATAGCAGGCAAGGCAGTTGCCTTGCATGTGACTGACCCGGGTTCATTCCCCAGCAACCCATCTGGTTCCCTGAGTACCTCCAGGAGTGATCCCTGAGTGCAGAGCCAGGAGTAAGCCCTGAGCACCGCCAGGTGGGGCATCCCTTCAAAAAAAGGAAAGAAGGGAAAATAAAAAAAGAAGCAAAGCGGAGGCCTTTCTGTGCAGACCTGCTCCCCCTCACTGGCTGTGCTCCTACCTGCTCGGCCCCTTACAGGGGCAAACGCCCTACCCGCTGTGCTATCGCTCTTCCTTCCTTCCTTCCTTCCTTCCTTCCTTCCTTCCTTCCTTCCTTCCTTCCTTCCTTCCTTCCTTCCTTCCTTCCTTCCTTCCTTCCTTCCTTCCTTCCTTCCTTCCTTCCTTCCTTCCTTCCTTCCTTCCTTCCTTCCTTCCTTCCTTCCTTCCTTCCTTCCTTCCTTCCTTCCTTCCTTCCTTCCTCTTTTCTTCCGAACCCGGGCTGGCCTCGTACAAATCAAATAAATGCCCTAACCTCTGTACTATCGCTCCAGCCCCTGTGCCTGCACTTTTACATCATCTCATCTTTCACTCGAGATAACGCCCTCAAGATCTGGGTGGCTGCGCCTGGGTTCTGTTCTAAACCTGGCAAAACGGTCCAAAAATCGACACAGAATCAAAATGATCCTGAAGAGCCTCAGTTTCTATTAGCTGCGTCCTGCAGGGAGGACTCAGATGCTGTTTCAAGTCCCCAACGAAGCAGGCAGTCCTAGTTCTCTCAGATTCTTTTCTCTTTGAAAGATCTTGCTCAGCAAGACAAAGGACTCCCACTGAGAAAAGCACGAAGGAAATGAGAACAATCCAGATGTCTGGCTTCACCGGGAACTGCTGCTCCCAGGAGAGGCAGGGAGAGACACCTGAAACTGCCCTTTTCTCTGTGCTCCCAACTCCTTGGAGCATCAACTCGCCTCAGCCACAGGGCGAGCTGCTTGCAGGGGGAGTCGGTGGTCACAGAGCACTCTCGGAGACCATTAGAAGTCAGTCATTGCGCAGCCTGCCTCGCTTGAATTCCAGTTTTGCCAACTGTATTAGCTGGAAGTGCTGCCTGTTCACGGAGCCTTTTTGCGTTTTGGCCCGTTTCCCCCTCAGTTAAATGAATACACTGGCAGTTCCTCTTCACGGGAGGCTGTGAGAATTAAGTCCATAAAGGCGTCTGGCAACTGCTGAATTCCCTGAATAGTGCCTGCACCTGGCCCAAGGGCGGGATTGCTCTCAAAAGCCTCTGAAAGAAAACGCCCTGGGATGCATAGGAGAATGCTCTGCAATAATACAAAAGGGACCTTTTGGTGGCAAGAGCAATAGTAGAGTGGGTATGGCACTAGCCTTGAGCACGGCTGACTTGGGTTCGATTCCTGGCACCCCATGTAGTCCCCCCTAACATCGCCAGGAGTGACCCCTGAGCACAGGACCAGGAGTCAGCTCTGAGCACCTCAAGGGGAGGCCCTCTCCCATCTCATCTAGAGCTTAATTATTATTGCTATTATTCCTGTCACATGCCGTTTCAGATTTTAAGTTCTCTTGAGGCATTTATTAAAGTACTCTGCCAAGATTGTGTATTAGTTTATTTATGGGGGGCCCCGTGGGGTTCCACTCAGTGGGGCTCAGGGGTAACGCCTAGCTCTGTGCTCAGGAGTGACAGCTGGCAGTGCTCAGGAAACCATACACGGTGCCGGGGGTCAAAATTTGGGGTAGGTCACACATCAGGCAGGGGCCTTGGCCCCCTTCATTAGCACTCCAGGCTCTTGATTTCAGAACAGCTTGAAAGTCCCATCCAGTCTCCCCATTTTTCTCCCGTTTCCCTGAAGCAGCCTTACGACAAGGAGTCACTCTCTCTTGCAAGCAGCGCCACCAGCCCTTTTTGTCCCCGGAGGGAACCACCAGATGTTAGACTGCTCAGTTCCAAGGCCAAAGCTCCAAGTCCAGCCCACTGGACGTGGGGAGGCCAGGGGGTGAAACCAGGTCACATGCGCTTGAAGAAGAGGCACCTTTGGCGGCTGAACAGAACCGGTGAGTCTCCTGAGAATAACCAAGGGCGTGTCTGTACCGCTACTGCAAAATCAGGAGGGGTAGGTGGGGTGGTGCCCTGCTGGCCACTTCTTGTCCTTGCCGGCGCCCGCATCACTGGCCCTCACCAAGTCTTTCCAGAGAAGCATCTAGAACACCCACGCTCCTCCCTTGCTCCTGCAGAGCAATTGGCTGTTCCTTGGAGAGCTCCCCATGGAGAGCTCTTTCCCAGAATCCCACAGGAAGTGTCCCCACTCAGCCTGGGAGGCGTGGTCTCTGCCACGCGGCGGGCAGAAACCTTCCTTGAGTTTGCTCAGAGTTGGGGTGACAAGTGGGGTCACTGCTGCCGGGTTCTGCACTTGTCCAGCGGCCGCAGCCTCAGAACCTTCTCCATCATAGTCCGCAACAAAGAACGTTTCCAACCCCTGAATGAATTCCAAACCATCCTGACGCTTCCTTTACTAATGTGCCCGCGGGGACTGGCCCGTCCGCACCCCTCCCTTCCTCTCACAGCCGGCTTGCAGCTTTTGGGAGTCCTGGGTGGATGTTCTAGCTGAGTGTGAGTTGGTTCCCAGCAGTGGGAGGGGGCCAGGAAACAGCACGTCTAGGAGCAGACAAGCCACCGGGCACAGCGCGGTTGCATCTGGGAGTCACCCTTAGAGATGCCTCCATCCAGACACGCAGGCCATGTCCATGGTCACAGTCACTGACGTTGGATGTACCCTCGTGACCCTCACAGAGACACCCAAGTTTCCATCTTCATCTTATTCAGAGACTTTATTTGTTGTTAATTTTGGTTACTCCTGATTCTGTGCTCAGGGATCACTCCTGGCAGTGCTCAGGGAACCCTGTGTGGTGTCGGGAATTGAACCTGGGTTGGCCACATGGAAGGCAGGTGCCTAACGCTGTCCCTTCTCTTCAACCCTAGGCTCTATTATATTGAAATGAGAAATTGTCTGAGGCGGGAGAAGAAAAGGATGAAGGGAGATGGAGATGGAAGGTCCACTCACCACAGGGCAGGGGAGGGGAGCTCACTGAGGGGCCTCATCCTTAGAATCACTTGGAAAGAGCAATGAAAGTCGCATACTGTCCCCTCAGGGCTGTCTGAGGCCAAGGGTCCTGATAGTGAATGGCATGACTTCACACAGGGAAAGCTCCGCTTCCTGCCTAACTCTGACTTGAAACTTTGGTAATGTGAAGGGAGAGTTTGGTCTCTTCCTTCTGACTGATTCACTCGTGCTCAGGTTCCTGCCCAGACCTCCCTCCCTCCCTCCCTCCCTCTCTCCCTCCCTCTCTTCCTCCCTCCCTCCCTTCCTCCCTTCCTTCTTCCCTCCCTTCCTCCCTCCCTTCCTTCCTTCCTCCTTCCTTCCTTCCTTCCTTCCTTCCTTCCTTCCTTCCTTCCTTCCTTCCTTCCTTCCTTCCTTCCTTCCTTCCTTCCTTCGTTCCTTCCTCCCTTCCGCCCTCCCTCCCTCCCTCTCTTCCTTCCTTTCTTCCTTCCTTCCTTCCTTCCTTCCTTCCTTCCTTCCTTCCTTCCTTCCTTCCTTCCTTCCTTCCTTCCTTCCTTCCTTCCTTCCCTTCCCTTCCTCCCGTCCTCCCTTCCTTCCTTCCTTCCCTTCCCTTCCCTTCCCTTCCCTTCCCTTCCCTTCCCTTCCCTTCCCTTCCCTTCCCTTCCCTTCCCTTCCCTTCCCTTCCCTTCCCTTCCCTCCTTTCCCTCCCTCCCTCCCTCTCTTCCTTCCTTCCTTCCTTCCTTCCTTCCTTCCTTCCTTCCTTCCTTCCTTCCTTCCTTCCTTCCTTCCTTCCTTCCTTCCTTCCTTCCTTCCTTCCTTCCTTCCTTCCTTCCTACTTCCCTCCCTTCCTCCCTTCCTTTCTACTTCCCTCCCTCTCTCCCTCCCTCCCTTCCTCTCTCCCTTCCTCCCTCCCTCCCTCCTTCCCTCCCTCCATCCATCCATCCATCCATCCATCCATCCATCCATCCATCCCTCTCTTCCTGGCCTCTTACTAATGCAATATTCTAGCCACTTAATTTTCTTGGCCTCAGTTTCCCTACATTAAAATAACAGCCATTACACCAGAAAGTTGTTGGAGATTAAAACCGGATCATATGGAGATGGGGGTCATATGGAGGACATATAGCATTGACATGTTGGTGAAGATTGGTAGAATGTTCTCGTGGCTCGTTCTTCCTGTCACTAACCAGCAGATCTGCACCGAGGATAAAATTGTTTATTGTAGCACAGAATGACTGAGCTTTTGTCTGCCTTGGAGTCACACACTTCCCAAGTCCTTCCTAACCAGATGTGTCAGAAGTACCTGCAATGGGAGTTCAGCATGGGGCTTGGGAGACTCCTGGGAGACAGAACTTTAGTCTTGGAGCAATTTTCTAGTCAAGCAGCTCGAGGGCCTGGGGGTCCTGCTTGGCTGCTTGGCTGCTTGTGGAAGGAGCTGGAAGCATTAGGTTGCCTTCTCCACCTGCAGGCCGATGCTCCTCACTCATGCATGGGGGCACGGAGAGACCTTGGCAGCACCTTGCAAGCCCTCTGCCTGGAAAAGGGACGCAGTGAAGCGACACTCACCTCCTCTCCCCAGAGTCCTGTCCCCAGCGCAAACTGCTGGCTCAGCTCCAGGAAGCGGATCTTGACGTTGTAGACTTTGTTCCCATAAAACACCGCCAGCACGTACGGCTCGGCCCGGGACTTCGCAGAACAGTCTCGTACCAAGAAAGTGCCATCCTGAAGCCAAAGAGAGATGGATCAGCTTAGGGGGTCCAGGCAGGGGAGTGCGCGGAAAGATGGAAGGGTCTGAGAGGCAGAAGGAACCCAGACAGTCTCCAGCTGCAGAAGTCGAGGCCCGAGCGCTTGGGCTGCCACGCATGGGTGCCACGCTCAGGTGAGCGGTGCGGGTGGTCTGCGGCGAGGACTGCGCCTGGGGCGGGCGGGCATTCGGAGGCCTGGCTGGCAAACTGGGCAAACTGGGCAGACCCGGCCTAGCAGGAGGAGGCTGAGGAATGAGCCGCCCTGGCTCCAGGCAGTCACTGGGAAGAGTCCTGGAGTTACAAGGTCGTGTAGAATGCAAATGCTGAAACAGATGGTTGTGTAGATCTCATGAAGGATAGATCACTAAGGGGTATGGGTGGGTGGGGTGCAGAAACTCTGTGTATCAATAATCCAAATTAAAGCACTATTAGTCTTATTACCTAAACGATAACAATAGTGGTCTGTCACTGTCACCCCATTGCTCATCGATTTGCTCGAGTGGGCACCAGTAACATCTCCATTGTGAGACTCATCAAACAACAGTAATAAAAGAAAAAAAATCTCTGAAAATATATTTAAAAGGAATAGTCTACTTTATTCTTTAACTATTATATATTGTAATATATATTTTAATAATTTTTAGAAAATGGTCTATAATTATAAAATTATTTATCTACCTATATTTAATATGTTCAGAGAAAATATTTCATAGATGTTTGAAGATTAATGCATATAAATCTAACATTGAATTCTAGAACACAGCAGCATTTACACTTGTGGATATATACTAATGGTTTTGATATTGTCATGTTATAAATAAATAAAATTTGTAAATTACTCTATCAAACTATATTTCTATTATTATCCTATATAAAACATGAGCAGAGGGATGCTGGCAGCGACGGTTTACTGAGAATTGCCCGCCTCATACCCAGCACGTTACACTTCCTTCCCTTGCTCTCTCCCCAGGATTAGGGAGGGCATCTGCTCCCCGTTTCCTGCGTGTGAGATTAGGGGAGAAGCCCGTAAAGCCTCCCTAGACGAGGCCCAGCTGGCTGATGACTTCTCTGAGCGCAGATCCAAGTTCTCACGCCCTCCAGAGCCTTTGAGCTCAGTGAGAAGGACTAAGGGACTGAGTTGTTGGCAGTTGCTTCACTGCGTGGTACAGCGAGGGTCAAAGACTTAAGGCTCAAGGACAGAAGGTGGCCCATGGTCTTGAAGGGAAACACACGGACACAAAACTGACGAAGACCCACAAGACAGGAAAAATAGGAATTTACTCAGTTTTCCTCCTGGGGTTTTGGGAAGAGCCAGAAGCAGACTCGGGGATGGGACAAGACCCTGGCTGGGAAGCTGACACTGTGTGTGTGTGTGTGTGTGTGTGTGTGTGTGTGTGTGTGTGTGTGTGTGTGTGTGTGTGTGTGTGTGTGTGTGTTACTCAGGAGCCAGGAAGAGGAGCAGAGTTGTGTGGGGTCCGTGTGAAGTTAGCGCCAGGAAGAGGAGCAGAGTTGTGTGGGGTCAGTGTGAAGTTAGCGCCCCTGCACCATTCTTCCACCTAGCAGAGGTCAGCGTGGTGGGGTGCCCTGGGGACAGCTGAGGGGTGTCCCCTGGAGGCAGGCCTGTGGCAGCTGCTGGAGGCAGTGGAGACCGTGGCAAGAGCTGGGAGCTCCACACCCTAGTGTGCGCCCTCCCCACCTAGTGACCGTGGTTCCAACTTCACCGCCCCTTTCTCAGCAACACTCACTGGAGAGACTTTCCTGGCAACTGTTAACTTCTGTCGCTGCTACAGCTCTGCGGGTTCAATTCTGGCACCGCACTCTGGGCTAAAGGCCAGGGATCGGTACAGCTGTGTTCCTTCAAGAGATTCTAGGAGTAATCTCTGTTTCCTTTCCTTCCAGCTCCTGGTGTTCTTTCCTCCCTCTTCTCTCAATCCCCATGACGGTCCTTAACACATCCAGCTTATCCAGGAGAATCTCCTCAGGTTTCTTATCCCAAATGTGTGCTCACACATTTGTGAAATTAGGATGTCTTTTGAGGGGGACATCATTCTCTTTACTGTTGCATTATACATATATTTATCTTGTTTAATTTTATAACACAACTTTGAGAGCTACGCTTTATTGGGATATTCGAGGTTCCTATCCACTCACTAATTCATTAACTAATTACAAACAATTCGGGGAGTTACTCTCAGGGGTACTCAGGACCTACCCTGGCTCTGCACTTAGCAACCACTCCTAGTGGTGCTCGGCATACCATATGGTATGTCTGGGATCAAACCCAGTGAGCCACATGCAGGGTAAGTGCCCGCACCACTGTGCTATAGCTCTAGCCCTCAAGTTTAGTATCCCCTCACTCAACAACGACCACTATATTGTCTCATTAGTTGAGGACAAGATTTGATGCCACCTCAGTGTTGAGAAACTGTCTCTGGGTTATAAGCCACCTTAGTCTAGTTCTGACCACGGTGGGGTGGGGTCATTTGGGAATGACTCCATCTTGGGGATGATGGTGGCAGGAGTCCTTGGGCTCAATCACATAGGAGGTTTGAACTACCCGCCCCTGCTTGAAGGTCTGTTTGTAGGTTTTTGTTGATGAGATGGGATGAGAGTGAAGTATGCCACTATTCTTCTGAGGGGGAGGGTAGCTCCCAAGCAGTGCTCAGGAGATAGAAGGGCTTTACCTGGTGATGCTTAGCCAACTGGGCTAGATGGTTCAATGTTCAGGGCTGAGCACAGGTGACTTTGGGGACTCTGTGGTGTGGGGGACTCCCAGGGCCACGTCTGGTGGTACTGAGGGACAGGTAGTCCTAGGGGTCAAACTAGGGTCCTGGCATATGCAATATATGCCCCCAGCCTGAATTGCTTGGAGAGAATGCATTGCGGATCAGTATGTACTCGGTAAGAGCACATGTGGTGCGACATCTTTTAGCCTAGTTCTCCCTCTGGGAGAACCTGGCAAGCTACCAAGAGTTTCCTGCCCATATGGGAGAGCCTTGCAAACTCTCCATGGCATATTTATATGCCAAAACCAGTAACAATGCTGGGTCTCATTCCCCTGACCCTGAAAGAGTCTCCAATGTGGCACCACTGGAAAAGATGAGTAAAGAGAGGCTTCTAAAATCTTGGGGCTAGGAGACTTTACTGAGACCGCTCGAGAAATTCGATGATCAACAGGATGATGATGATGATGATGATGATGATGATGATGATGATGATGATGAGGAGGAGGAGGAGGAGGAGGAGGAGGAGGAGGAGGAGCACATGTGAGGCCGGGCCGCCAGCGTGCGAACAGGTCTTGAGTAAACAGACAAGAAGCTGGCTGGCACACTAAGCAGCCAAGCTCCTGTTAAATTTTGTTCCTACAGTCTTGCAGGTCTTCCCTATCAGTGGTAGTCTGTCCCAAAGGGTGAGACCCACAGGCCTCTGTCCCAAGGTGTCCCAAAGGTGAGAGAGGAAAGCAGAGGACACTTTCCCTGCTGACCTGCATTTAGATCCTAGCATACACTCATGATTTCAAAATAGCTCCCGAGGCCAGATTCCAGTCTTCACTTAAGCAAATGTTAACTGACCTGAAATGTTTAGGAACTTGAGAAAATTACCCCCTGAAATTCCCCTTAGATTTACAACTGTCTGGGTACTGTGAAATAGAAGACAATGCAGGAACCATGACCTCAAAGCACAGAACATGTTCTGTCCGCTGGCCAGTGGGCAGAAGACAGTGAGATGGTCATACCTTATTCTCTTTCATCAGTGCCTCTTCGACTGCCTGGCGACTGTGTTCCCCAATGTACCACTCGCTGTGCAGGGCATCCTGAAATCCGGGTGAAAGGATGAATATTTTGGGGTGAAAGGGAAATAGCCTAAGTTAATGTGTTGGCTGCAATTTACTTCTATTCCATGGCTATGGATTTTCAGTAGATATTCTACACAAAAATATCACCACTGCGTTCTAGAGAAACCCCCAGTTTCTTGGGGAAATATGGATACAGATGAAAGAACTGTAAGCTAAGTGAATGATGCTTGGAGGGCTCGCTCGGGATGGGCCATGCGTGCTGCAAGTAGACTGTAGACCAAACATGATGGCCACTTACTACCTGTACTGCAAATCGTAACACCCAAAAGGACAGAGAGAGTAAAAGGGAATGTGCCTGCCACAGAGGCAGGGGCGGAGATGGGGTACGGGTGACGGGAGGGATACTGGGAACATTGGTGGTGGAGAATGGGCACTGGTGGAGGGATGGGTACTTGATCATTATATGATTGAAACATAATCACGAAAGTTTGTAAGACTGTAACTGTCTCACAGTGATTCATTAAAAATATTAAAAAACAAAACAAAACTGCAGGGTAGGATTAATGAAATCGTCACGAGTGTCTGCCTGCCACGGAAAGGGTCAGCGTTGCTCTCCAGCACCGGGAAAGGCCCTGCAGGCCAGCACAAGGGGCCTCTATCTGCTGGGCTTCCGGGACAGCACTCGGGCATGGACTGAGGTTGGTGCTGCAGGCTGGTGAGGCCTGTCCCAGCCGAGAGGATAGCGGGAGAGAAGAGGCGCACAGGAAGGCTCCTCCTCATTTATTCTTGAAGTCACATACAGTGGCACAGGAAGGCTCCTCCTCATTTATTCCTGAAGTCACATGCAGTGGCACAGGAAGCAGAGCCCTCGTCTCTGTCTCCCTGCACCATTGCTGCCTTCTTCCATCAATGGATTTCTTTGATAGCCAAAGACCCATAACAGAGAAGGAAGGGCAGGGAGGGACAGGGACAAGCGCTTTCCTGGCTCCCAAGGCTCATCCCCCTAAACCCCAGCATCGGCGGGAGCGCTTCATCTTTCTTCCCGAGCATCTTGGTCCTCCTGCAATGCCCCTGTCAGCCAGGCTTGCCAGGACAGTGAGAACACGCTCCATGGGTGGTGAGATTAAGGGGCTGGACATCAGGTCTTTGGTCAGTCTGCAGCTTTGGTTTGCCCTGCAAAAACCTCACCCTCCTATGATGGGCTCACCAAAGGCTGGTGAGCACTGCTGGGAGAGTTGAGTTGAATACCGCAGCCTCAGGGCCTCTCAGGCTGAGGATATGGGTCAGGCCAACGGGATGTGCCTGCTGTTCTTGGGACAGACTTCAGGGCTTGCCAGGAGCACCCTGAGGCCTGGAATCCCTCCTTTCTTCACCCACCGGGTCTTCGGTCTACCCGAGGGAAATGTGTGGCAAAAGGTTAAACAGCTGACTTAAAAGAAAAAACCAAACCAACAACTAGGGCCAGAGAGATAGTCCAGTGGGTAAGGTGCTTGCCAGGCACACAGCCGACTTAGGTTCAGTGCTTGGCACCCCAAGCCCTGCCAGGAGTGGTTCTTAAGCACAGAGTCAGGAGAAAGCCCTGAGCACCAGTGGCGATGGGCCCCCTCAAAAAACTCCCATTTGGGGTGGAGAGATAGTACAGTGGGTAAGACGCTTGCCCGGCACGCAGCAGGAACCCCGTGTAACCTGAGCACCAGGCAGAGTGATCTGGGAGTGCAGAGCCAGGAGTAAGCCCTGTGCACTGCCAGGTGTGGCCCCAAATAGACAAATACCCCTGACCCCATTTTAAAACAGAAAACCTTAAAACCCGGTGACAAGAGGAGAAAATGTTCACGCTCATCACGGAGATTTCCTCCTTGCTCCAGAGAGCGACGCTGCTGAGGGACAGCTTTACCTTTCCGTCAGCCCGGCGGGGCCCGGGCTTCCTCCAGCTCAGCGGGCCTTCCGGAGGGCGAAGGCTGCCTGGAGGCTGGCATCTCGGAGGAGGCAGCGGCTGCGCGGGTTCTCTGGGAGCTGGGTAAGCACATTCCGTTAGACCAGCTGTCGTGAGGGCCTCAGATGGCCTCCCTCCTGCCGGAGCGGGCTCGCCACTGCCTCCTTGGCACAGTTGCCTCCTTTGTCCCTTCCTTTCCCTAGGGCCTCCAGAGTCCTCTTTGGAAAACTTCACTTTGCCTCCCTGCCCACTCAGAAGCCCTCCGTGATTGCCCTGCCACCTGGAAGAGCATCCACACACCTCACTTCTGTCCAAGAAAGATGAGCCTGGTGCATCCTTCTCTTAGTCCTTTTTTTTTTTTTTTACTGATACACGCCCCAGTCCCCTCAGTCCTGGTTTTTGTGAATTCTGTTATGTTTATTGAAGGAGCAAAGATATTTTCCAGCTCAGGACACACCATTTGAAAATCTCTCCACAAAATAACAACTTTTTGTTTTCCTGGAACATCACTTTTTTTTTCTTTTTAACCTGAAAGAGGGAAAGCCAGATCATCCATACTCAGAGTTGGGTGTTGGTTAGGTATTGTACCAGAAATGAGCCCAGCAGTCTGTCACTTCATGGGAAAAAAACTGGCAGTGCTTATTGCCAGATGTAAAATAGACTTTTCATGTGAAATTTTGAAAAAAATGTGTATCTGTTACTGTGAAGTAATAGTAACCCAACACTTAACCATTAAAAAAAAATGATGTTTGTCATGTTACTTGCAAATGTGATTTCAAAAAAGGATGTAACAGAATATCAGCACTAAAAATAGCTCCTTGGGCTGTAAACCATGATTCTCCAAGTGCCTATTCATGACGGTACAAAATGACGGCCGAGGAACAGATTTTTCAGAGGATGAGAGAGCAATGGAATCTAAAGCCATGGGACACAAAAAGCTAATTGAATGTTTTCACTTAGCACCTAAGCTTTAAAATACTACAAAATGTTCCATTTTGATGTTGCTATTTTCCCTGTAAATGTCCCCCAAAATAACATTTCTAATGCAAGTCATTCCAGAAAACAGAGTAAAAGATAAATTCTAGGAAATTAAGTCCTCAAAGAAGGAGTCTAGGAGAAATTTCCAATAGAGGTAATTGTAAGTGTGCTAGCAATTTAAGCAAAGATTAACCTCGTAACAATCATAAAGTTAGAGTGATACAATATGCAATAAAGTGCTGGGCAGTAATGCCGTACAACATGGAAGAGAAGTGCCTCCCCATGTGGTAGAATGTTGTCATAATTCAGGTTTGAAAAGAGCACTGAAGTGAAGAATCTAGATTAGCAGCTTCAGAACTTCAGAAAACAAGATGTTTCTGACACTGTGATTTTGAGATAAAATGCTAAGTAAAACAAGCAAATAATTACAAGCTTGTCATCATGACATTTAGCTTATATGTACTTCCACTTATTCTGCTGCTTGTCTTAAAAAGCTGAGTTTCTCTCAGACTTATCAGAAGAACAAAATGTGTGCCTGAAACATAGAAAGTTTCAACAGTTCCCAGGTCAGTGAGCCTGAGATTGTTTGTTCTAGGCAATTTCATGTATCAAAATCAAAATTCATGTGTCAAAACCTTCACTGTAATCTGTATTGCAAACTACAATGCCCAAAAATAGAGAGGGGGGAGAGGCAGAGAGAGAGGAGAGAAAGAGAGCGAGCGAGCAAAGTGCCTGCCATTGAGGCAGGTGAGGGGGGGTACGGGGGACTTGGGACACTGGTGCAGGGAAATGTACCACATGTGGGGGCTGGGTATTGTATACTGTGTACTGAAACCTAACCATAAACAGCTTTGTAAGGATCTATCTCATAGTGATTCAATAAAAAAATTAAAAAAAAAACTCCTTCATTGTAGACAAATATCTATTACTTAGTTTACCTTACATTCATCTACGTTAATTTGACTCACCAATTTACGATGTTTAAAATAGGGAGTAGGGCATTTGTCTCAGGGTATCTGACCGGCCTCGGTCTCTGGCACCCTGGATGGTCCCCTGAGCCTACCAGGAGTAACCCCTATCACAGAGCCAGGAATCCCACTGGCTCTGATGCTAAAACAGAAAAATAAAATAAAATAAGAGTAAAGGTAGACATATCTCTTCTTTAAATTAACTTAAAGGGGCCAAAGATAGTACAGCGGGTGTGGTGCCTGCCTTGCATGCTGCAAACCTGGGTTCAATTCCCTTCCACTATAAGGTGTCCGGAGCACAGGCCGAATGATCCCTGAGCACAGAGCCAGGACTAAGCCCTGAGTTCAGCCAGGTGTGACCCCCAAACCCAAAAATAATTGAAAAATAATGACTTAATTTTTAAACAGTGTAGATTAGAGAGCATCAGAATAAAAGCATTCTATGCTTCTTATTTGGGGAGATGATATGAACTGCAGAGTTTTTAAGGTTCAAGCATCCTTTTATGAAAAAAAAAGCTCAAACTCAGTAGTGGAAGAACAGATTTGGAACATGCAACATGCAAAGAAAGAAAAAGGGGGAAAATAAAGAGTGGATCTAATACATGACAAAGAGAAAACACCCAAACAAAAGTAACAATAGCAGGGAAAACAAGCTGCACAAAATATTAAGACAAGGGGTCCCCAGTGTTATCATGACATTAGCACAAAGGTGTAAAGACGGGATTTAAAAATCAAATGCAGATTGATTGAACTGATTTTAAAATCAATTTTCAAAATGTCATTTGTGTTTAAAATTATATTGAAAAATGTGTTATGTGTTAAGTCGGCCCCCACAACATCATGCCATAGAGAGCAGGGAGAGGATAGAGAACCATGTCCCAGCCGAGTTGGAACCAAGAGGAAGTGAAAAGACCGGCTGTGATATAAAAATTGTCTTAAACTCTTTAAATAGGGGCCGGAGTGATAGTACATCAGGGAGGGCATTTGCCTTGCACACGACCGACCGGGGGCGGCATCCCATATGGTTCCCCAAGCACTGCCAAGAGTGATTCCTGAGTTCAGAGCCAGAAATAACCCCTGAGCATTGCCGGGTATGACCCAAAAAGCCAAAAAAAAAAAAAAAAAGATTGAATATAAAAAAAAAACCTCTTTAAATACGTGACACACAATGCAGAAAGTTATGGAAAAGGCTACAACTTTCTTCCAGCATGAACTAAAGCAGTAAGAACATTTGAGAAAGAAAGAGCGATGATCAGCATCTCCTATGACTTAGGGTGGCAGCACGTAAGACTCATTATGAATTTTTCATGGTATTGTGGGAATTGATTTATTATATTTCAACTTTTACTGCTTTTCCTGAATATTTAAAAAGTCGTCCTTGAAAAAAGAGCTTTTGGAAACAGTTATGTGCATTTGGAGTCTATTCAGAGAATGAGTTAAATAAAACAAAATAAGCAAATAAAATAACTTGCTACACAACATGCCCTGAAAGGGCTGGTGGATTTTTGTTTCGCATGGATGAATGTATAATGAACGAGCATGTAATCTTAGCACAAAATCCATTCCAAGTATTTTAACTGATTTTTAGCTAAGCTAATGACAGCTAAACTCTGGTCCTTTTCAACTTTTTTTTTTTTTTTTTTTTAGATAGAACACTGCATTTAAGTTTTATAACTCAATGACCGATAGCACAGTGGGTAGGCCATTTGCCTCGACGTGACCGACCCGGGTTGATTCCTCCGTGAAATTAGACTCTTCCTCTTGGAGAATGGAGAGCCACAAATGAAATGATCGACAAAGAGTAGGTGGCAGGACATCGGGGAGGTAGAGTACAGGCCGCCAATGCAATTTGTAGCAACTTAATAAACAAGCATGGGTTGTAAAATCATACTGATTACAATAAATCTTCATACCTCAAAATTCTTTTGTATATATAGCTCTTTGTGTATATTGATACATACTCATTACTCAATAAATACTGCTTAATGTTGGTGTTATGGGAGAAATACAACTGTAAACTTTTATTTATAACTTAAAAGAAAAGCAATTTTTATGTCAGCAGGTATCCATATATATATATCTTTTATCACTGTCATCCCGTTGCTCATCGATTTGTTCGAGCGGGTACCAGTAACGTCTCTCATTGAGAGACTTATTGTTTTTGGCATATCCAATACGCCACAGGTAGCTTGCCAGGCTCTGCCACACGGGCTCGATACTCTTGGTAGCTTGCTGGGCTCTCCGAGAGGGGCGGAGGAATCGAACTTAGCAAATTTTAATTTTCTCTTACACAATTTAAAAGATAATTATATTTGAAAAGACATATATTTAAAGAATATTTTATTTTACTTTATTTTGCTTCTTTGGGTCATACCTGGTGGTGCACAGGGGTCACTCCTGGTTTTGCACTCAGGAATTACCCCTGGCGGTGCTCAGGGTATGCTAGGATGCTGGGAATTGAACCCGGGTCGGCTGTGTGCAAGGCAAACGCCCTACCCACTGTGTTATCGATCCAGCCCCAGGAATATTTTAAACTTCAGATAAAAAAAGCATTAGTGAGGGAAATCCCCAAACAAGCAAAGAATCATGCACTACCCCAACTTGGTAATTTACTATTTTAGAGTATAGTCAAACCTTTCTGGATCCTTCCCCAATATGTCAAAATAATAATTTTGGAACCACAAAGTCCCCTGACTAACTGAAGCAATCCTGAGAAAAAAGACGGAAGGCATTGGAGACCTTAAACTGTGCTATAAGGATATTGTAATAAAAAATGGTGCTGTATTGGAATAAAAGCAGACACTCAGATCAATGGAACAGAAACGAGTGCCCAGAAATTGTTCCTTACAAGGACAGTTAATTTATGACAAAAGAGCCACAGGCATGGGAAAGGAAAGCCTCTTTAATAAACGACACTGGGTAAACTAGTTAACCATGTGCAAAAGAATGAAACTGGGAATAGTATCTGGCATTGTGCTTGAAAGTGAACTCAAAGTGAATTAGAGACTTAAATATTAGGCCTTGACCCATAACATGTAGAAAACTGGCCAACACACCCAATGATATTAGTTTCAGTGGTATTTCTGGTGATTCTGCTCCATTGGGAAGGAAAACAAAAAATCGCTACCAAATGGCATCACAGCAAACTAAAACACTTCTGCACTGTGAAATTAAACTAGCACTAAGCCAAAAGCATCCTCCTGAATGGGAGAAAATATTCACAGCCCACATCTGGGAGAAAGAACTAATATCCAAGATGAGAAGGCACTCACAAAAAAGCAAAGGACTCCATCAAAGAACAGGGAGAAGAGCCCAATGACAGGTAGGTAGATAAAGGAGAAGGAGAATGTGTCCACAACAAAATACTGTGCACTTACTTGTAAGAAAAGATAAGATTTTGCCTTTTGGAGTACCATTGATGGGACTTGAGGGTATTATGTTAAATGAAGTAAATCAGAAGGAGAAAGAAAAGCACACAATGATATCACAGGTGGGACATAAATGGAGCAAGGAAATAGCTAATGTCCAATGAAAACAAATCCTTAGTCTCTACAGAATGAGACTCTCTAAAAGGGCTTTTTGGAAGGTGGGGAAGTATTCATGGCACTAGGGTGGTGGGCATGGTACGGTAATATTGTACCCCTAAAACATGTCAACTCTACGGTAATATTGTACTCCTAAAACATATTGACTCTTGTAAACTAATGCTATTGCAAAATATTTTTTTCTTTTTTTCTTTTTAGCCACACCCTGCAAAGCTCGGGGGTTACTCCTGGCTCTTCACTCAGAAATTCCTCCTGACAGTGCTTGGGGGACCATATGGGATCTGGGTCAGCTATGTGCAAGGCCAGCCCCCTACCTGCTGTACTATCGCTCCAGCCCCTCAACAAAATAATTTTTTTAAAAAGGAAAAAAAATGCTGCTCTGATATCCATTCAGTTAATCTCCTCAAAGCTTGAATTCATTGATCAGAGGACTGAGGCAAGTTTGCTTATCAGATAGCAATCAAACTATCCCATCTCATGGAACATTCCAAAACGCTTCTCTGGCTTGTGAAATAAAGATCATGATATCTACACTAAAAGACATCAGGAGTCTACAGGGAAGAGTCCTGCCTCTCTCACTGGCACTACTCAAGAGGAAGCTGTAGGTTTGGAATGCCCACTAGGCGTGGTTTTCTGTGTCCCTAATTTTTGATACGAAGGCTTACCTGTTTATGGCGTGATTCTTACCTGCAGTACTTCTGCCCCTGTTCTGCACCGTCTGGTTACACATCATCAACGAGGAACTGAAGGAGATGTCGGAATGAAAAGAATGTCAGGACTTCCCATGTGGAGTCTATTTCCATGGAAGGCAAGTCAATAACCATGCCTTGAGTTTCTTATGAAGTACTTGATATTTTACTGGCCGTGTTAGGAGCCATCTGTTTTAAAAGCCAGCAGGAAACTCTTTCGTTTCTCAAGATGGGCAAACATTAGAGATGGAGCAAATTGACTAGCTCATCTAAGTTCTTTAATAGTTGTTTCAGTGAGAATAAATCAAGACTTTTGTGTGAGTCTTGAATTCAAACCTGCTTTGCCTCTGAAATACCTCTAGAAAAGCGTAGGTGGCTAGTTGAGGTTCAGATTTGAGAAAAATTATTTACTAATTATTTACTAACAAGAAAAAAAAGGTGTAGAAGTTATTTCACCCCCACCCTTGCTGTGAAATGTGAGTTATGTGAGAAATAGTGTGTGTGTGATTATAGAAAAAAATCATTAAGCAAGGAGATTATAGCAGATACAATGAAAAGACATTCAAATAGATAATCTGATTTCTAAACAACATAATGATCTCACAAGGCTAAGAATGGCTTTACCTGTATTTTACTTAGTGTTAAGCTTTACTTAACACCAATCTCTACTTTTCTGGTTTGTTTTATAATGTGGTCAGCATCGTTGGCATAAGCTTCAATGGCCACACTTAAATCTACTATATGGAACAAAATTGCTCTCGCCAGGGTTGTGCTATTGGCTAAATCCTCTGAGTTAATTAAATGAAACGCAGGCTTTATTAGAACTGATTAATACAACTGTATATATATGCATATATATATAGAGAGAGAAGAAAGAAATATCTATCTATCTATCTATCTATCTATCTATCTATCTATCTATCTATCTATCTATCTATCTATCTATCTGGGTTTAATTACCTCCAAGGAACCCTTACGGCATTCTTGTGCTTAAACATGCAGGCAGCTCATTCCGCTACCATTACCCTGAGATGTTTTTACTGTTTTTACTGCTTAGACTCAGACTGGCAGTTGAGATGGCAACGCTTTAAACAAGGATCTTGTACCAGGAGCCAGTGTAATTTTGTTAAACGTCTGGGAAAAAGAAATTTATAAACAGCAGAATTTCTGGATACTTTAACGTATTCTGGATACAAAATGTTGAGAGAACAATAATATCCTCTGAGGATACTCTAGGTCTCATGTATAGAGTTAAAAAATACACAATAAACCAAAATAAAATGAGTATACTTTCATGTCTACAAATACTTGCTTAGTGGGTGGCATAATTTTAGCAGAGGAATAAAGTGACTAAGACCTGCCTTTGCCCTAAAGCAGCAGCTTAATTTATAAAAAACATGACTACGATGAGCATAGTGTGGGAGAGATGCAAGAGATTCCAGGACAAAGGGATGAACAATGATATTCTTGCATTAGCAGATGCTAGTTCCTTAAATTCCACAAGAGACATTCTGGGAGATGCCCAACTGAGCTCCCCCTTGCAGGATGTGTAGGAAATGGTTAAGTAGTGAACAGGGATTCCAGGTGGAGAGAAGAGCAAGTGGAAAGAGCTTTTCTTCAGGAGACTATCCTGGACGCAGCAATTGCAATTGACAGCAATTGCAATGGGTCGAGCCAGAGTTGATAGCATCACTAGTTTATGTTTTTGAGCTGGAGAAATGAATAGATTCAAGACATATTTTAGAGAGAGAATTTGGCGAGTTGGATTGGGTGGGAATGGTGAAGATGGGAAAGAAAAAACTTATCATTTATTGCAGAATAAAAGTTTGAAGGAGGGTGGTGTTGCTTTATGAATGAATGTAGAAATGAATAGGTCAATTTTCAACATTATGAACTTGAGATGTCTGTATCTAAGAAAAATTTCACATGGCTTACTGGATATAGAGATTGGGTGCTGAGAAGGGAGTTGGAGCAGAAGATAGATTTTGAAATGATCAACTTAAGGTTGACATTCAGTACTATGGGGATGAATGAAATTGCCTGGGATTTTAGGGATATAAAAAGACCTCAGATGTGTCCGGAGCAATACTAAAATTTTGAGGTCAATTAAGGAGAAAGTTCAAGAAAGTAACTAAGAAGAAGCAGCCAGTGAAAAAGGGAAGAAAAATCTGAAGACTTTATTCACTGAGCTAAAGGGACAAACAATAGGACCACATCATACTGCATGCAGATAATGCCCCCCAAAATCTCATTATCTTCCACAACAATGTGATGATGTAGAAAATTTTTCTGTGTAGAAAATTGCATTAAATATGGGTATTATGCTGTGTCAAGGGTAAGGATGTTGCTCCCAATGACCCTTAAATAGAAAACAGCCACATTAGAAATGATGAAGTCCTAGTTTTGGTACCAACTTGCTAAAGAGTGGGGGCAAAGTCACTTGAAATGTGGTACAGGAAAAGGTAAGAGGTAAGAGGGAGAGGAGGGACAAGAGATGATGCTCCCTCACTGCAGGGTGCAGTGATGGCTGTGATAAGGGCTGTGATTAGGCTCTTCTTCTTCTTCTTTTTTTTTTTTTGTTTTTGTTTTTGAGTTACACCCGGCTATGCACAGGGGTTACTTCGGGCTCATGCACTCAGGAATTACTCCTAGCCATGCTCAGAGGACCATATGGGATGCTGGGAATTGAACCTGGGTCTGCCACGTGCAAGGCAAACGCCCTACCCGCTATGCTATTGCCCCAGTCCTAGGCTCTTCTTAATGTAAGGCGAGGTCATATCAAGCTCACATTGATCCCTGTGGATCCCTTCTAACAACTGAGTTCCCCCACCACAAAAAAATGTCCAGTCTCTGTAAATACTTATAGAACTCATGGCGCCTGCACCCTGGGCAGGACCGGGCAAGTCAGGGTTTGTAGGCTGCATTGTTGAACTTGACTTAAATGGAGAAGGATTAAGATTCTCTGGTCTTAAAATACAGAAAGATTCCACAGAATGGTAAAGAATATTTACCCAATACCCATCTGATAAGGGATTAATATCAAGGATATACAAGACACTAGTAGAGTTGTATAAGAAAAAAACCTCCAACCCCATCAAAAAATGGGGAGAAGAAATGAACAGACGTTTCCTCAAAAAAAAAAAAAAAAAACAAATGGCCAATAGGCACATGAAAAAATGCTCCATATTGCTAGTCATCAGGGAGATGCAAATCAAAACAACAATGAGATATCATCTCACACCACAGAGACTGGCACACATTCAAAAGAACAAAAGCAACCAGTGCTGGCCTGGATGTGGGGAAAAAGGGACGCTCCTTCACTGTTGGTGGGAATGCCGACTGGTCCAGCCTTTCTGGAAAATAATATGGACAGTCCTTCAAAAACTAGAAATTAAGCTTCCATATGACCCCACAATACCACTTCTGGGAATATATCCCGAGGATGCAAAAAAGCACAGTAGAAATGACATCTGCATCTATATATTCATTGCAGCACTGTTCACAATAGCCAAAATATGGAAACAAACCGAGTGCCCTAAAACAGATGACTGTTTAAAGAAACTTTGGTCATCTACACAATGGAATACTATGCAGCTGTTAGGAGAGATGAAGTCATGAAATTTGCTTATAAATGAATAGACATGGAGAGTGTCATGCTAAGTGAAATGAGTCAGAAAGAGAGGGACAGACATAGAGGGACTGCATTCATTTGTGGTGTTTAAAATAACATCACATGAGACTGACATCCAAGGACAGTAGATACAAGGGCCAGGGGGATTGCCCCATAGCTGGAAGTCAGAGCAAAGGAGAGAAGGCAGATGGAATTGAGAAAGGATCACTAAGAAAATGATGGCTGGAGGAATCAGTTGGGATGGGAGATGCATGCTGAAAGTAGATAATGGACCAAACATGATGACCTCTCAATGTCTGTTGCAAGCCATAATGCCCAAAAGTAGAGAGAGAGTATGGGGAATATTGTTTGCCATAGAGGCAGGGGGAGGGTGGGAAAGGGGGGGTATACACGGGATATCGGTGGTGGGGAATACACACTGGTGGAGGGATGGGTAATCATTGTGAGATTGTAACCCAAACATGAAAGCTTGTAACTATCTCACGGTGATTCAATAAAATTTAAAAAATTAAAGAAAAAATTCTCTGGTCTTCATTTATTTCTCTGAACCATCTCCTGGGATTCGTGTGCCTTTAGTCTGGGATGAATAAAAGGGAGGGTTTGAAGCAGGGAGGTAAAGGGGGTTGGGGGAGAAGCTCAGGCAGAGAAAAATACATGCCGAAATCCTGCATTTCGGTGACCAGGGAGAACGGGGACAGCAGGGACAGCAGAACAGAGGTGGAAACACTGACCGGGACCTTGAGAACTGCTTTAGGGGAGGGTGGAGTCTTGGGTTTGTCTCAAGGAGGCCCATGCTCAGCGACGGTGGCCTTAGTTCACGAATCACTGGCCAGAGGTTTCCTTGACTGTCAGTTGGGCGGGCAACTGTCACCATAATCTGATCAGGCCGCCAAAGGAGCAGAAAGCAGCACTTATCCCCCTCACCCCGTCATCAATACAGAAGTGCTCAGTAACTGTGTGTTCCTCGCTTGAGAATAATTAGAGCTGGCCCACGTTGTTTCCAGATTGTTCAGTACCCATTCTGGTTAATACTATCTAGTTAATATTCAGATCTTCCCATTTTCTCTACCGATCACTTACAAAATGTGGGAACAACTTTCTTAGCTTCAAAAATAACTGTCATCCAGGAGATTCGCCTACTTCTCGGGGGCCCCATCCCTCCAAGGCCAAAGATGGCTTCTCCAGACCTCTGTGGCTCATTATTCCAGACATGATGTGGCCCACTTCCCAACGGGGGCCCAGCCCGGGTTCTGGCTCCTTACCTGGCAGCCAAAAGAGGAATCTCTTGAGCATATTGGTTTTGTGAGGGGTGAGGTGATTCAGACTTCATCTGGAGCTGAGGAACTGCATAAAGAAGCCACATAGCGATCATATTGCGAAAGAAAAAGGATGCGGGATAGCTTGGGGCTTACTGAACCTTGTATAATTCTATCCAAGTAACTCTGATAAGTAAAAGTGGGTTGCTGGTGGTCAGTGGAAACTGTCACCCATAGATTCTTGTGAGTCCCCTGCCTCCTGCATATGGATTTTCCTCAAGGCTATTAAAGTTGTTTGAAATATTGAATATTCGGCAATATGGTTAAGAATATTGAATCTTTCATTGAACTTTCCAGAAATTCAGAATAGTAACTTGAATAATTCAGATTTTATTATAGACCATTTAATTTAAGATTTTTAGTTTTATTCACATCCACTTATTTATTCACCTGTAATTAAACATGTGTTAAACATATAATATATATGAATTAAGCATATAGGAATTATCTTATATCCTGTAGGATAGTGCCCTGCTAGTATCCAGAGATACAATGGAAAACAAGAGAGATGAGGTCTGAATGAAGAAAGAGAAAATAAGCACAAAAGCAGAACAATGATAACATATCAGACAACGGAGGTGATGAGGAGACAGTAAAACACTGCCTGGAATAGACAGTAGCTGTATGGTATGCGCGCACGCGCATTTGTGTGTATATGTGTGTGTGTGTGTGTGTGTGAGTGTGTGTGTGTGTGTGTGTGTGTGTGTGTGTGTGTGTGTGTGAAATAGATGATGTCCTTACGAGAAGGAGTCTTTTCTGAGGGAAGTCACTCTGGCTGAAGAAACTAAGTACACAGAGTCAGAAGTAAAGTGGACAGGGGTTGAACTCATTTAAGAGAAAACTTACATAGAAATAACAAACAAAAAATGGTCAAACCTAAGAATTGTTGTTCTAATGGAGGGGAAGGAGACACTCTCTTTTGGTCTCTACACACTTCTGAATTTGCTATCTGTTCTGGAGGGGATAGCATAGTGAATTTTTTTTTTTTTTTGGGTCACACCTGGCAATGCACAGGGGTTACTCCTGGCTTTGCACTCAGGAATTACTCCTGGTGGTGCTCAGGGGACCATATGGGATGCTAGGAATTGAACCCGGGTCGGCTGCATGCAAGGCAAATACCCTACCCACTGTGCTATTGCTCCAGCCCCAGCATAGTGAATCTTATTGGGTTACCACCAGGCATGCATTTCCTCAACTTCCCTCCTTTGCTCTTTGGGTCACACCCGGAGATGCACAGGGGTTATTCCTGGCTCTGCACTCAGGACTTACTCAGGGGACCATATGAGATGCTGGGATTCGAATCTGGGTTGGCTGTGTGCAAGGCAAATGCCCTACCCGCTGTGCTATTGCTTCAGCCCCATCAACTTCCCTCCTTTGATCTCACTTTGAAGTTAGAAAAGTCCTGCCAACCATGTGAACTGGAGTTATTTAATAATTACATACATATGCCAATGGTGATACTACATTCCACATGGATAGACTGAAATCATTCATCCACCCATCCATTCGAAACTACCAAGGGCACAGAAGATCTTAGGCTATGAGATGCCATAAATTACTCTCCCACTTCCAGCTGTAAATATCAATAATGGTAAGGAAGTATGTCAGCACCAATATGTCTTAATTTTGGTGGTCACTGGGTCCAAGGCTGATCATAAACCTGACCCCATTTGGTTGAAGGATGTTGATTAGCTGAAATGTGATTGGAGTCAAGAAGGGCTAGTATCCACACAGGCACAAAACCATTGCCTGTTATCAGCAGTCCCAGGGAACCACTGTGTCTTGTGAGCCACAGACATCGTGCACTTTGTCCTGTGGTTATCAAACCACTGAAGCCGAAGGCAGCAACAGGGAGGGTGCTGAGCTCTCTGGAGGAGAAGCACATGGTTTGCCTTGGGTTTTAGACATTAGTTAGAATTGCCAATAGACTCCCATTTCTTCATCAGCTTCATTGGGATACAAAAAGCCAAGCAAGATTCTGGTCCAGTCTAACCTCCTCGCTGTAGACACAAGGCAATGTGAGGAGCAGCTGAGTGAGGCTGAAGCAAGAGTAATGTGGGTAGGGTAGGGGCCTTGCACCCAGCCAACGTGGGTTCAAATTGCCAGCAGCCCAGATAGTTTCCTGAACCCTACAAGGAATGATTCCCAAGTGAGAGCCAGGTACACCCCCCTCACCCTGAGAACTGTCAGATGTAGCTCCAAAACAAAACAAACATCCCCACCCCTCTCCCACCAACAAAACCCCAACACACGGTGGTGACAGACCACTGAAATCCTAACCTCATCTTGCTAGTCCAGCGAGATGATCTGTGTTAAACTTATGGACTAGGCCTCAGCCTTCTGATGGGACAGAACTTGTCATTCTAAGTCCATGAACAGTCTTCCAAAGTTTGACCTGAAGGGATGACTTGGCTTCTGGCCAACCGTGGAGTGTGGACTACATCTTCATAGCAAGGACAATGGTGTGGTGGTAGTGGTGGTAATTGGTGGTGGTGGTGGTGGTGGTGTGTGTGTGTGTGTGTGTGTGTGTGTGTGTGTGTGTGTGTGTGTGTGTGTGTGCACATGTCCATATGAATGAGAGTATTTACATGTGTGTTTATGTGGAGGTCACTGTCACTGTTATCCTGTTGTTCGTCAGTTTCCTCTAGCAGGCACCAGTAACGTCTCTATTCCTCCCAGCCCTGAGATTTTAGCAGCATCTCCTTACACGTCTTTCCCAATGATTGGAGACTCTGAAAGAGCCACCAATCATTGGGAAAGACTTCGTGCCAGGCTGTTTTCACTTGGGGTACCCCAGAGGGGACCGGGTGAGAACCCTCCCCACCCCAAGGAACCCATCCCCAGCAGCCAACTTCTACTACCCAACCGCCGTCAGGCTACAGGCTGCTTTCCGGACACATTATAAGATACTCCCTACCCATTTTCCATAATTACCATACCATATTTGATGGAGTTCAGACAGAAGGCAACAAATCATAGAAAGTAGTATATATATATGTGTATATATATATATATA
The DNA here is from genome assembly GCF_027595985.1 of Sorex araneus. Taxonomy (NCBI): domain Eukaryota; kingdom Metazoa; phylum Chordata; class Mammalia; order Eulipotyphla; family Soricidae; genus Sorex; species Sorex araneus. The sequence continues at coordinate 146,529,774 of NC_073306.1, forward strand.
TATATATATATATATATATATATATATATATATATTCTCGGAGAGCCTGGCAAGCTATGGAGAATATCCCGCCTGCATGGGCAGAGCCTGGCAAGCTACCCGTGGCCTATTTGATATGCCAGAAATAGTAACGATAGGTCTCATGCGGAGGTAGGGCATAAAAAATGGAGAGACCAAAAGCTTATTCAGAGCAATGGGCCAAGATATATTTCCCTAATGACAGGGGGTGAAAAATGTTCCTACTCAGTAGTTTGTGACTGAAGAAAGACCTATTTGGTGCTCTCCCCCAGTTGAAGTCCTCTGGAATCTTGGGTCTTGGACTGACTATGAGTTTCTGGGTCCATCTGCATCACATCATTACGTGCACTCACACAGACTTACAAACATCCCAACTTCCTGGGGCACCAAACAGTTCTTTTAGGAAGAGTGACTCATGCTCTAAATCTGGAACAGGAGCCCAACCTAATGGTATTAGTGTAAGAAAATAAATAAAAGCAACTTACCTTTGTCTGGTCCAAGAACCTGAATTGAAACAAAAAAATAAATCAAGTTGGATGTCTTGGTGATAGAGAAGTTCACCTTATCCAATGTGTGTTTGGAGCTATTGGGTTGTAGATCGGGAAAACTTTATTTTTTCCCACGGAGGGAAAACCTTTTGTTGATACAGATTTTTAAAAAATTACAAAGAGTTCCCAAAGCATTAAGCAACCCCCCACCACCCTGATTTTCTATTTTTAGTTAGGCAATAGGCAACTACACAGTCTGTGGTAGGAGCTAAATTACTTTAACTCTTTTGCATTTGGTTGGCTTGTTTTTCATGCCAAGATTTGAACCCAAATCCTTATGTGCAAAGGATGTTCAGGAAATTTTATTGTAAAAAACAATCATGAAGATATTCACATTATTATGCTTAAATGTGCCTATTTATTTCCCTAAATATCTACTTTCTAATTTACTTATTATAAAGAATAGGATAATGCTATTTAGTATAAAAATGCTTTGCAGATAGTATATAAAAAGGTATATTATAAAGGAAAGAAGAAAAGACGGAAGGAGAAAGGAATGTAAAGAAAAATAAAAACATAGTCTGTGGTCTTAATGTAAGAATATAAGCCAAATAGCAAAAGAACCAAATCTTTTAGGAATCAGGTGGGGAACAAGGTGACGGGGGCCTTATTTTCTTTTTTTTTATGTTTGTTTTGTTTTGATTTTGGTTACACCTGGTGATACTCAGGACTTACTCATGGCTCTGTAATCAGGAATTACTCCTGGTGGTATTTGGGGAACCATGTGGGGTGCTGGGGTTTGGACCTGGGTTGGCCACATGCAAGGCAAACACCCTTCCCACTGCACTATCATTTCTTCCTCAGGTGTCCCTTTTAAAAAAATTCTTCTTTTTTTTTAAAATGAATCACCATGAGATACACAGTTACAAAGTCGTTCATGATTGGGTTTCAGTCATACAATGTTCCAACACCTCCTTCAGGTGTGTGTATTTCCCACCATCAATGTCCCCAGTGTCCCTCCCGCCTGCCTCTATAGAAGGCACTTCTCTCTCTCTCTCTCTCTCTCTCTCTCTCTCCGTCCCTCCCTCTCTCTCTCTCTCCTCTCTCTCTCTCCCTCCCTCTCTCTCTCTCTCCTCTCTCTCTCTCCCTCCCTCTCTCTCTCTCTCTCCTCCTCTCTCTCTCTCCCTCTCTCTCTCTCTCCTCTCTCTCTCCTCTCTCTCTCTCCTCTCTCTCTCCTCTCTCTCTCTCTCTCTCTCTCTCTCTCTCTCTCTCTCTCTCTCTCTCTCCCCCCCCCCCCCCACCTTTTGGGCACTATAGTTTGCAATACAGGTACTGAGAGGTGATCATCTTTGTCCTTTTACCTACTTCAGCTCTCAGTTTTTGTCCAGAGTGATCATTCCCAACTATCATGGTCATAGCGGTCCCTTCCCTGTCCTAACTGCCCTCCTCTCTCACCACTTGTGGCGAGCTTCCAACTGTGGACCAGCCTCCTGGCCCTTGTTTTAATCAAATACCTCCCATGGGTCCTGGGGACCAACCACCAACCAGCTTCCTTCTGGGGGGATTTAAGGAAGTGGAGAGCTTGGGGGTGCTCTGATCGCTTCATCTCCCCTGACTTTCGTGCCCTTTGTTGACACTCCCTTGAACTGTGTCATCAGCTCTGCAAAGATGAGTAGCCCAGTCTCTGTGTCATGGCTGGGAGAGGCATGAGGGGAAGGGACACTTGCCAAAGTTCCCTAAAGTAGCAGGCGGCAGAGTAGGATTTAATCACGCCAGTTTGACTCTGTCTCATGGTTCTCCTCCTCCGCTGACTGTCTTTCTGGTGCAGAAGAGACCGAAAAGGCCATGTGCAACCCATCCTCTCTTCGGTGTCGTGCTGGAGACTTCACCTTCCTTGGAACCAGTCGTCTTCACAGCACCAGAACTCGGTAGTAGTGATGGCACAACGGAGCCCTGCCTTAAAACCTACGCCTTATCTTGTTTTGCTCTAGTTGTTCTCAGCTTCAGACTAGGGATAATAATATATTTTGAGCAGAGCTATTACAATAATTAAGGGCGATAAAATATCCGAAGCAAGTCAGATCTTGCCCATTTCAAACAATTCAATGTGCAAAAACTCCCTTGTTTATTTTTTAGGACAAAATTGCCACTTACCTCACTTAAGTTCTTTAAGTTTATCTGACTGTAGGGAAAAGAAAAAAATGATGTTAAGCATCATGTGTAACCCAGTACTTAGAGCCCTTTGAAACCTTGGGCTACAGTTTTCCTTTTTTGCCAAATTAACTGCCCACAGTTCGGTGTGATATTTAGCACTGCTCTGAAAAACGACACAGCTTGGTTTTTTCTTATAATTTTCTAGCAAAAGAAGGGACGAGCCAGTATAAAAGATGTTGGCAGGAAGGAAGTGAATAAGCCTCTTCTCATCCGGGGAGAACTGTAACAGCCTCACAATCTCCTGACATTTGCCTTTTTCCTTGTCAAGGCCACAGGCGCCCAAGGCTCTGGGGCTGCTTCCTTGACTTTTAAAATCTGGGCATTCTGCTTGCGGGCACGGAAAGAGTTTTAGATAATGAAGCAGTCAGGTCCAGTGGGGTTCCTGGAAGGTCCATGTGAGAGAAAGGGCACTGATTCGAATGTCATAACTGAAACCCCAGGTGGGGAAAAGTGTCCACCTGGAATGAGAAAAAGTGGCCACTTGGAGAGGTCCCCCAAGAAAGCCAAGCTAGTGGGGCAAGGGAAGGATGCAGAAACACGGAGAGGGGGGATGAGGTGGGACCACAGTGCTGGTTTGTGGGCATTCGTCTGAGCATGGGCCAGGTCCTTTCGATGTAGGCAGGCAGGTAGGGAAGGCCCTTCCCAAGCAACGGCAGTAAATCTCCTGGGAAGTAACAGCCCTGACCTCATGGAGAACTGGTGCCAGTCCGTAACAGACCCTGAGGGGGCTGGGGGCCCCACCCCCTCCAACAGAAGCTCCTGCAGAAACAAGTCAGAAAAGGAATTTCAAAGAAGACCCTCACCCCACTCCCCAAGCCCCCTGGCAACCTCCCTAGCAACGGACTTTGACCTAGGTAGAAGCCCCACATGGGGACAGGTTGGAGAAACCCTACAAAGGCCACCTTGAACAAAGAAGGGTACGCATGCATATGCTGCCTGAACCCATGTGCTGCCTGCGGCCACTCGTGCCCGAGCACATGTGTCGCCCAAGCACATGTGTCGCCCGCATCTCCCCCACTTGAGATGTGTACTTTCATGCTCTCCTGTGTAATGCTGGGACGTGTGTAGGGTCTCTTGGCCCTTGGAGAAGCCTGGGCTCTCTCTTGAGCAGGTTACTCTCCACTCTCTCTCCCACTTTCCCTCCCTCCTTCCCTTCAAAACCTCCAAATGAAAACTGTGAAATTTCACTGCTCGTCTACTCCTGAAATTTCTTTCTGCGCGGCGAGACAAGAATCCAGTAACCTTGGGTTCCGGGTGGCAGAGGTGGATCTGGAGAAAGTGACCGTGTTTCTCCTCCCCCACTTCACATGAGCCACCTGTGGGGTCCACCGACATCACTTTGTGGGACAAGAAGTCCTCGAGCTGCCTGAGCTCCCTCATCTGGAATATGGGTACAAGGCGTATGTCTTAGAGGGTCATTGTGAAATTTGATAGAGATAAGGATGAACATAGGCGCATATCCAGAGGGTCCAAGGCGGAAAGGCCGTCCAGATCAGAGGAACTCTCAAGTAAATGGGAGTACCAGGCCACGCACCCCCTGCCCTGTCTGTTGGTCAAAGACTGTGCTGAAAGGAATGCAGGGAAACTGAGGCAGCAGCACCTCACTGCTGATTTACTTATACACCAGAGAAGATGACTGCAGCCGTTCGTCCATCCAGGCTCAGATCCCAGTCCACAGCCAGTTCTAGAGGGCCCCTAGAGTCCCAACAGCCTATAGGAGGCAAAACGGCCTGCTAACGGGGCATGGGAAGGGGTGGAGAGAGGCGGGAGGGGGAATAGGGTGGGACACACAGTGCATACATCTGAGGCTGAGCTCGCGCTCTCCATGTGGAAGGGATTCTGGCACTTAGGAGTAGCAAGAGATTGCTGACACGACTTCAATAACGCGCAGTCGTTGGTATGGAGTCCGTCTTCGGGTGTACCTGGCCACTGCCCCTTCCTGTAGCACGGCCCTTCTTTTGCTTCCCTTTGGGCTCAGTTTCAGGCCAATTTGATTGGCATCCTTGCTTTCTCATCTTCGAGCTCCAGAAGCCCCCAGCAGTGAACCCTTCTGAAGGAGATCCCCCCGCCCCGCCCCCCCCCCCGGTCATCAGCCGGCTCAGGGACATTCTCTGAAAATAGTAAGTGGGAAAGCCATTTGGAATGAAATACTGCCTTGCCCCTCGGAACACTGCTCAAGTCCACTGGCTTCTGAATGAGCCTCTTTATTCTGACGTGCCCAGTGCCCTCATGCAGCTGTCAGTGATAACGCAGGAGCAAACTGGGCACCCCTTATCCTGCTTCCCCCAAGGCCAGAGTCTTGCAAAACTATTGCAACAATCAAGCCTCACGCTAGAAAACAAATATTCCCAGTCCGCAATGAGAATCCGTCTCTCTCCTTGATTCCTGTCTTCCGAAGGACAACAGTGCCTCGTTGCTGAGAGAGTGAGGGTTAAGGCGCAGCTCAAACTGGTTCCATCCTGGCACGCAGGGTCCCTGGGGCACTTGGGTTCTTCCTGGCCCTGGGCAGCCTTGCAGCCTTAGGCTCTTGCATTGACCCACAGATCAGTTTGGCTGAAGTTACTGGGAGAACATGTAGGGCCCTATACACACCTCTGTTGGTGTCACCCTACGAAACCGTCTCCCTTACCCCCAAACAGCAAGGAGGAGGGCATTGTCTTGACATTTCTAAAACTCTTTTTTGGGGGGAGGCACCGCCCAAGTCATTAGCGCAGATATTTTGTCGTGGTGGTTGCTTGAAGCTACAGAGTTCATTCCAGCAGGACAGATGCGAGAGAGACAGTTTGGCAAAGGGCATTTCGTCTGTTCATCGAGTGGTTTCTGCAGGTCACATTAGGGTTGAATTCTGCACCGAGCACTGAGCCTGGGGTTTGCTGAGGCTTTGGCGGAGCATGAAGGTAGCGAGAATGCGGAGAGGCCAGAACAGGCACCCGGGGACCCGGGCGTGTGGAGTGAGGGGTCAGAAGCGGGAGATTACTTTGGGGATGAGTTAGAATGATTTTGTCCCATATCTGAGCCTTGTGGATAAAATTGCCATGGAGACCGGGTGGGAAAGGTTGTCCTTGAAGCAGGGAAGCTCATGGGGGAGGCCAGAACATACTAATCTCCCATGACAGTCTGTGCACCTCCTTAAGCAGAGAAGAAAAAGCCCCCAGGGTCAAAAGTTTGGACTGAACATGTAGCAGTTACTTGCAATGATAAAAAGGTTCCTTTAAAAATAAATGTACTTAGTACTTAAAAAAAAATAGAATCTCTTCGAACTGAAAGTAGACTATAGCCCGAACATGAAGGCCACTCAATACCTCCATTGCAAACAACAACACCCAAAAGGAGAGAGAACAAAAAGGGAATGCCCCCGCCGCAGAGGCAGGGTGGGGTGGGGTTGGGGGTGGTGAGAGGGATACTGGGATCCTGGTGGAGGGGAATGGGCACTGGTGGAGGGACGGGTAAACGATCACCGTATGAGTGAAATGCAAACACAAAAGTTCCTAAGTTTGTAACTGTCTCAAGTCTGAATCACATCAGGCATTTTCTGAGCTAAGGGCTGCCGGGAGCCAATTGTTTCTGGGTTTAGACTGATGCAGCCAAGGCAGCCTCCAGACCCAGGCCTGGAACAATAGGAGCGGCCCCCTGCCCCCACGCTGGGAGGGGCAGGTTCCCCTGGAGCAATAGTCTTGACCCTTGCAGTAGATTGGGCCTCACCTGCCTGGACCCTGCACTCTGACCCCTGCCAGCCCCCAAGCTTTGCTCCGCGAGGCACTGCCACTCCCTCCAGCTCCTTCTCCGGCAGGAGCTTGGAAAGGGCTTTGGGACACTCATCCGGATTTGATCCGGGCACCTCACATGATCCCAGAACACTGCCAGGAGACAGCTCTGAGTGCAGAACCAGGGGTAAGCCCCGAGTACAGAGCTGGGAGTAAGCCTTGAGCACAGAGCTAGGAGTAAACTCTGAACACAGAGCCAGGGTGTGGCCCAAAACACCAAAACAAAACAAGGCTTGCGGAAGCTCGCCCTTCCTTCAAGCAAAACTCAGCTTCACTCCCGGGCGCTGGGGCCGCCCCGGGGGCGGAGGCACTCTCCCCAAAGCTGTCCCGCCCGGTGCTGCAGCCCTGACCTTAGAGCAGGGAGCTGCGGGAGCTCAGCGCGCCCAGGCCGGGCCTCAGAGTCCTGATGCACAAGCCGAGAAACCCAGAGGCGCCAAGGCCCCGCGGGACCACCTGCGCCCTTGAAGTGGGTGGCCGGGCTGGACCCGCTGCCCCTGGCCCTTAGCTGGTCCGCCCCTCACGAACGCAGCGGGTGTCAGAAAGAGGGGCCAGTCCCCCAAAGCAGAGCGCTGAATACAGACCGGCAAGGCCAAACCTTCATTGTCATGCAAAGGAACTGCGGTCGTTGGGGCGGGGATGGAGGTGGGGGGTCGGTCGTTGGGGCGGGGATGGGGGTGGGAGGGTCGCTCCAGCTTCCGCCCTCCCTCCCCTCTACGCTAGGGCTCTCCTCTCCTGCACTGGGTGGTGAACAGAGTCTCTGGAAACGTGCCTTCCCAGGTCAGACAGCCGCATCCCCAAGGGGCCCCTTTGCTGCGCTCCTCTTCTCTGGCCCCTGCACCCTCTGGACCCCTCAGGAGGGCTGCTGGGGAGACAGGGCGTGGACCGCTCATCTGTCCACCCCGCGGGCACTGGACGTCCAGGCTGGGCCCTCGCCTGCCCGGATCCAAAGGTTGGGCATGGAGCTAACGCAGAACCGACGGCCACTGTCCCAGAATCGGTCACCTCCTGCCTGTGTCCCCTGCAGCCCTGCCCAAAGGAGGGGCCTCTTTCTGTGCGTCTGCCCGTTCCTGTCTGTCCCTCCGCATTGGTTTCTGTGGCTCCAGGCCCGGGATCGGATGGGGGACGCACGGGGTGGAAAAGGGCGGGTCTGAGGCAGGGGGCTGGCTCCAGGTTCTCAGCTGCCAACTGTCCTGGGACGCTTTCAGATTCGCACTAACTTTTTTTTTATTTTTTTGCTTTTCAGGTCACACCCGGTGATGCACAGGGGTTACTCCTGGCTCTGCACCCAGGAATTACTCCTGGCGGTGCTCAGGGGACCATATGGGATGCTGGGAATCGAACCCGGGTCAGCCATGTGCAAGGCAAACGCCCTTCCCACTGTGCTACCGCTCCAGCTCCCAAGCGCTCTAGGCTTACTCCTGGCTCTGAGCGCGGGGACCGCTCCCAGTGGGGCTCTGTGGAGGCCATCAGATCCAGGTGGGCCAGGCAAGCACCCCCGTCCTATCTCCAGCCCCCACTTCAGTATTAAGCAGCTGCATTTTTCTGCTAAAATTTTGAAGCCACAGATTTCTGAGACCAGGCTTCCGAGGAAACGGGGACTTGGGGCCCAGTTAGTGCAGAGGTGACAGGCCCGTCCTTGTCCCATCCCTCTCCCCCAGGCCACAGCTGTCTCTCACCTGGACCCTTGGCGGCCTTCAGGAATACTGTGTCTCAGAGGGAAGGGGGGCCCGCTGCTGTCCGGCTCCGGGGGAAGGGGCTGGTACCTCTTGGAAAGGGTGACAGGCGGCCTGTGGGGACAGTCAAGAGGAGTCTTCGCACGGGGGCGTCAGGCCCAGAATTCACCGGGCCTGGCTTCCGTCCACAGGGTGTGTGTGAGAGCCCTCTGTTGGGGGGTCTCACACACACGCATGCGCACACACACACACACACACACACACACACACACACACACACACTCACGCACGCACTGTAGGGAGCTTGGCACCTGCTTGAGGGTTAGGAGCCCCAGAATAGGGTACCAGCCTTGCATCCCCCAGTTTCTCAGACTCCCCAAAGATACACAACTAAGGAATGTCACACACATTCACTCACTCATTCATTCAGTCACTCATTCACTCACTCATTCACTCAGTCACCCTTCTGCTCACTCACTCATCCATTGACCCATTTGCTCACTCACTTCCTCACTGTCTCAGACGTGACTGTGGATGCCGGAGGTGCTGAGAGAGAAACAGGACCCAGCCCTTGGTGGCAGATGCTGCCCTTGAGGAGGGCAGGAAGGAGTGTGGAGATTACCAGGAAGGGGGCGGGGTATTCAGTGCTATGGTGCGGGGGCTCATGGCCCAAGAGGGACAGCAGAAGTGATCAGTCACTCACCCAAGAGTCTAGTCTATTTCTCTCATCTCCATGGACAAACCTAGAACGTCTGTGTTCTGGGTGTTCGATGTGAGCGGACCATGATTAGTCCCCTGCAGGCATTGTCTAGTGCCAGGGCTATGGTATAGGTCTGTCCTAAGGAGCGGGGACAGGAAGGACAGGGCATCACTGCTGATGACTGAGAATGAACCGGGGTGGAGGGTGGGGGTGGTGAAGGGGATGAACTAACACTTGTTTATTTTGCTCATTGGTTCACTCATTGATTTTTCAGCCTCAAACGTTTGTGTTTCTCTTCACCAAATTCTGGGCCTTTTCAGCCTCTGTAACTAATCATTCAAGTCTGCAGCAAAACAAACACCACTTTACGTGTCTTACCGAGGAGGTGGCAAAGGAGTCCTTTCCTGCAAAAGGCAAAGCAATCAGAACTTAAATTTTGGATTCTTTGCTCAGAGCTAATGGCTACAGATGTTTGGGTTTGCAAATAGGGATTACAAATCCTGACAGCTTCTAGGATTTATGTTTCAAGTAACATCCAAGCCTTTATGCAGCCCACAGTGCTCGTCTGTAAAATTAGAGAGTGGGTGACCGATGCGATTTTATTATTTTCTCTTACCTTGATTCCTCTCATGGGTTTGTTTCCTAAAATATAAGGGAACAGCAGTAAGTTTCTGGGAAATATCAACAAGTTATGTTTATATGCATTATATAGAAACCGTTCCATTAAATTATCTTTTCTGTTTGGTTTTTTAGACCACCCCGAGGTTTGGTGCTTGGGGGCCCAGGCAGTGCCAGAGATGGACCCTGGGGCAGCTTTGAGCTGCCTCCCAGCTTCACACTGGAATAATTAATTTTTTAAAAATTTTATTGAATCGACATATGACAGGGCATTACAAATATGTTCATGAATAGGTTTCAGTCATACAATGTCCCAATACCCATCCCTCACCAGTGTATAATTTCCCAGCACTGGTGTCCCCAGTTTCCCTCCCGTCTCCCCAAACCTTCCCCTCTCCCCTGCCTGCCTCTATGGCAGGCACCCTCTCTCTCTCTCTCTCTCTCTCTCTCTCTCTCTCTCTCTCTCTCTCTCCTCTTTCTCACTCTCTTTTTCTCCCCCCTCCTCCCTTTCTAGGCATCATGGTTTGCAAAGCAGATGCTGAAAGGTCATCATGTATACCCCTTCATGTTGGAGTCATTTTGATGATGTCGTGAACCCTGGTTGAAATTTTATCAGGTACCCAGCCCCAGGGCCATACTCTTGCACTCTCACAGCAATTCCTCACTTGCCGTCCAACCCATCTCCCACAGGTTCTTGAAAACGGCAACTTTAGAATCACCTGTCCCAAAGGCATGTCCTTCACCGAGTCCCTTTTATTCAGGAGCCAGGCTGCATATTATGGTCATGTCACAACAGCACGGCGGCGAGTGAAGTGATGTTCTCAGAGGCCTTGCTGTCCAACTGAACCTCGTGGGATGTGGGGGTGAAGAGTACTGATCCCTCAAAAACCTACACATGACTTATAGTGGGCTCTTTTACTTTCTTAGTAAAAAAAAAAAAATTGGGGAGTCACCCTGAGGCGCTCAGGGTCTAATTCCTGGCTCTGTGCTCAGGAGTGACTCTTGGTGGTGCTTGGGGACCAAATGTGCTGGTGCTGGGGCTGCCACAGGGATGGGCCTCCACAAGCTCCCCCTTCCTGTACTTGCCCTCCGGCCTAAAACTGGGTTCTTTGCATACGTGGACCCGGGGATCCAGCCCCTCGACACCCACAGCAGCGTGAGTGTGTGAGTAAGAACTGAGGGTAGAGAAAACCAATGTAAAAGTGGGTCCTGGGGGTCACAGTGCGCTCACGTTCCAGCACTGGCTTTATTCCCATAGTTCGGGCCATCTCAGCTGTCAGTTGCTGTGGCAGCTGCCCATCGCAGGCGGCTGGGGTGGGGGGGGGAGACTGGGAACAATAAGGAGGGCAGACATACACCCCAAGGGACTCATAACTGTCCTAGCCACAGGCCAAGTTCTTACAACACAACACCACAACACACTGGACAACAGCAGAATAAAATATGTTTCCACACAACACTACAATGTGCCACAGCACCACCACACAACACTACAGACAACATTCCATACCATCACCGCACAACGCCACCGCAGAACATACAACGCAACACCACAGAGCAGTGTCTCACGACAGCTCGCTGCGGGTCATCACAACGTCACTTAGTACACACTGGTGGGGGTGGTTTGAAGGAATCCTACAGGTCTAAAATCACCGCTTCATGAACAAATCACCTTTCTCCCCATTCTGATTTTGGTTTTGGAAAAGACCTTCCCAATGACAGGCTAGATTTCTGCTCATGACGATATGCTATAGTGACAGATGTCACCAGCCCTTGATAAGCACAGAACGGAACCCAGAGGTATTTCCCCAAACTTGACCTGGATGGACTTCCCCAAGAACAGAGACCAGCTGTGATAGCTCTACAGCGCTCATAACCTGACAACAAGCAGGAGCACTGCTGTGCGTCAGGCACCAGGGCAGGTGGAAGCCACCAGACCTGTTCACCCTGTCCTTTGTGGTCTTCCCCTCAGAGCTCGGTCACATGATCTCTTGCTGTTCATGTCCACAGATGTCTTGGTGAAGTCATGGAGAGCTTTCCAAGACTCCTCTCCTGCCTACCACACTCTCTCTTGGAGTCCATTCAATCCACTGGGAAAAACTCAGCAGAGGCTGCACCTTTGGAGTTCAGCAGGAACAAGCCCGGCATGTTTGGAAGGTGTCACCTTGGTCCCTTTTACCCTGCTGCCTGTGACCTTGCTTTATTCCCGGCTGAAGGCTGAGTGGGTGTGTGAAGTATGGATTCACCTGAACACGTTCTCTGATTTTCACATTGGGAACTAGAATGTCCCAAGAGAGGTCGCCGTTACCTCACGGCTCTCATTCCGGGGGCAGGACCCAGGGAGCAAACGAACAGAAGTATTTGGTGAGAAGTGGTGATAGGACATGGAGCAAAATCCAGCAGACTAAGGGACCCCGCATGAGGGATGGGGTTGGCCTGGCTCTTTCTTTCTTTCTTTTCTTTCTTTCTTTCTTTCTTTCTTTCTTTCTTTCTTTCTTTCTTTCTTTCTTTCTTTCTTTCTTTCTTTCTTTCTTTCTTTCTTTCTTTCTTTCTTTCTTTCTTTCTTTCTTTCTTTCTTTCTTTCTTTCTTTCCTTCTTTCTTTTTCTCTCTCTCTCTTTCCCTCCCTCCCTCCTTCCCTCCCTCCCTCTCTCCCTCCCTCTCTTTCTCCTTCCTTCCCTCCCTCCCTCCCTCCCTCCCTCCCTTCCTTCCTTCCTTCCTTCCTTCCTTCCTTCCTTCCTTCCTTCCTTCCTTCCTTCCTTCCTTCCTTCCTTCCTTCCTTCCTTCCTTCCTTCCTTCCCTCCCTCCCTCCTTCCTTCCTTCCTTCCCTCCCTCCTTCCTTCCTTCCTTCCTTCCCTCCCTCCCTCCCTCCCTCCCTCCCTCCCTCCTTCCCTCCCTCCCTCCCTTCTTCCTTCCTTCCTTCCTTCCTTCCTTCCTTCCTTCCTTCCTTCCTTCCTTCCTTCCTTCCTTCCTTCCTTCCTTCCTTCCTTCCTTCCTTCCTTCCTGTAATGCTCAGGGTTTACTCTTGGATCTGTGCTCAGGGGCTTGGGGTCTATATGTGGTGCTGAGAATTTAAAACAAGGATCAGCCACATGCCAAGTGCCAGTTTCTTATTTTAAATATTGATTTTGCTAGTATTACAGACAAGAATATACATAGCGGCTACAAAATCAACAGTTACTAAATAACTCCCTGTCCTGAGGTGTGACTGAGTTTATCCATCCTGGGAGGAGCGGGATGGTGAGTCAGAGACCCCTGTCCTGGGCATGCTGGTGACGCTGATGCAAGTCCCTGTTACTGCATCGCAAAATGGGAAGCCAGAGGGGGAAAGTCTCCTCTTGCTGAGTAACCGTGAAGCCCGCGGTTATTTGGAAGGTCTGAAGAATTCCCTGTCACACAAGGGACCACACCTTTGTTCTTGGCCATTTTGAAATTCCCTGAAGCCGTTTTCACCCCGGGCTGGCGCCCTGCTCGCCACCTGGTGGCCATCGGGGCACCAAGCACGTCTGCCCGGAGCAGGCTCAGAGCTCTCGGCCCCCGGAGCCGGCAGGTGGGCTTCAGCGATGAGCAGAGCATGGCTTTGGGGTCTGATGGACCTGGGCAGATGCTGATCCCTGAAGACCCCTCGCTCTTATGAGGGTGGGCCGGGAAGCGCCCAGACCCTTAGGGTTTCTGTGGTCACGGCAAAACTCGCTCTGCAAAACAAGTACCATCTTTGTTGTTTTTTGTTTTTTTTTTTGGTTTTTGGGTCACACCCAGCGATGCACAGGGGATACTCCTGGCTCTGCACTCAGAAATCACTCCTGGCGGTGCTCAGGGGTTGCTGAGATTTGAACCGAGCATATGGGATGCTGGGATTTGAACCCGGGTCGGCCGAGTGCAAGGTAAACACCCTACCCACTGTGCTATCACTCCAGCCCCAGAACAAGTACCATCTTTGGACTCCAGCTTAGTGTAGGAGCAGCTGGCACCAGTTTATGAGAATTGGTTGCTAACTTTTCCAAGATTTTTAATCAGTCATTATTTGGAATTCGAAGTTAGGTGAACAATGTCGGTGACAAATGCTCAAAATGTGTAACTTTTTTAATGGTGACCCACTCAAATTCACCATTGTCTGTGGTGGCGATGCAGCTGGTGGGAGTATCAGGGAAAGTCATCTTTCCCCGGGAATTTGTTTTTTGTAGGGCAGTAACACCGCCAAGCAGTCATACACAGGGTCTTTTGTTTTGTTTTGGGGGCTACACCCTAAAGTGCTCAGGGATTACTCCTGGTTTTTCACTCAGGGATCAGATTACTCCTCGTGACTATGATAGTGGGGTTGTAAGGCAAATGACTTCCCACTGTGATAGTCCCTCAGCCCAAAAGATGCTGAAGAGAGCCAGTCAGGAGATGGAATAGTATTTGAAGTCATTTGAGTGTGTTCTAATCCCACTTCTGTCCCTTGAGTAACCTGGGGAAAATTATTTCCCTCTCTAGGATTGAATTTCTGTGACTTGAAAATGCAGAGAATGAAATGAAGTTTCTTGGATCAAATAATATAATTTTTGTTTTCCACTTAGTTACTCAATTTGTGCTAAGTATATGCAATTCCCTTTATAAAGTAGGATCATAAAAATCAATAATTTCCAAAGTAGACCATTAGAGTAATGTTCTATAATTAAAGGAATAGATTCTGAAAAAAAATTAGATAAAACTTGGCCTCGATTGCAGCATTTATTATCTCTAAGAGCTTTATGATATATGAAAGTGAACCATTAGGAGTCCGTGTGCTGGTGACTAAGGAAGAATCCGAAGAAGCCACTTATGATCCAAGTGGTTAATGCGTATTTGACAAGGCCTGTTGGAGAAAACATTTGAAGTCTTGGGAATCTTTCAGAAATCAAATCCAGCAGAGTTACTGAAATAATTCTGTATATTGAAGGAAGAGGTATTGACAACGCTTTGACAAAGTATTGACAAAGGTATTCACAAAGTGAAGGAGGGACCCTCCCGCTTTGACAGCCAGGGAGAAGGGGGCATTTCTTAGGACCATGTTCTGATTGGACACTTCCTTCAGCATATAATGCTGGGGTATAAGGGAGGTGAGGTGGCAACACCTTTATAAAGCCAACGTGGGGAGAGGATTCTTCTGCTGAGTTGTATGCCCAGGGACAGGGGAATGGGTGGGAAGTGGGATGCCGGGAAGAAACAAGACAACAAAAAAAAACAGGAGAGAGGGGCCAGTCATAGAACAGGATCGTTTTCCTGGCAAGTGGTCAACCTAGGTTGGATCCCTGGCATCCCACATGGTGCCCTGAGCACTGCCAGGAGCAATTCTGGAGCACAGATCCTGGAGCAAGTCCTGAGCTTAGACAAAAACCCAAAAATGAAACACAATAGACTGAGCACTGCCGTCGGAGGTGGTACTGCCCCCAGTGTTTAGGCATGTGGAGACAGAAACTCGACGGAGGGGTGGGATGAAGAGACCCTTGAGAATTGTTGGGTTCTGGGTAACCTAAACAGAGGACCAGGCCCTTGGTGCCTGCTCAGCTTGCCCACTTTCTCAGCTCCCACAGACCACCTGGGATGGACACCCAGCCAGTGACTGACTTCATCTGTGCAGGTCCCCGTTTGCAGGGCAGACCAGTGAGAGGCCCCCAAGGGGATGAGGAGAAAACCTGGAGCAGTGTCGTCGCTGGTAGAACTCTGGCTCCGACTCCTCCCGGGTCACTGATCAAACCACTTCTCTCGCTAAGCTTGTGGGGGTTGGCTTGTTTTGTATTTGAGCCATACCTGGAGGTGCTCAGAGGCTGCTCCTGGCTCAGTGCTCAGGAGAGACTTCTGAGGTGCTCAGGGGGCCATATGGTGCCCTGAGGATTCTTCCTGGAGCACTCGAAAGAGGTGACTGTCCTCGTACGCCTTAAAAAATATCAAATGATGCAGCTTGACCAGATGAATTTTTTTTTCTTTTTGGGCCACACCTGGCAATACACAGGGGTTACTCCTGGCTCTGCACTCAGGAATTACTCCTGGCGGTGCTCAGGGGACCATATGGGATGCTGGGAATTGAACCCAGGTCGGCCACGTACAAGGCAAATGCCCTACCCACTGTGCTATTGCTCCAGCCCCTCAACTAGATGAACTCTTAACTCATTTGTCATTCTTTCTCCCTGCCTCAAGGAAATCTTGAACACTTGGAACTGTCTTCAGGGCTGCATTTCTATTTTTGTTTTGCTTTTTGGGGTCACACCTGGCGATGCACAGGGGTTACTCCTGGTTCATGCATTCAGGAATTACTCCTGGTGGTGCTTGGGGGACCACATGGGATGCTGGGAATCGAACCCGGGTCAGCCATGTGCAAGGCAAACGCCCTACCCGCTGTGCTATCACCCCAGCCCATGGGCTGCATTTGTAAATAACCCCCACATATACACAGATATCTGCCTTCAACCAGGTCCTGTTCCTTTGGGGTCAACATACAACTTTTCTGCTAGCTGGTAAAGCTGGGGTTCGCGCCCCGGGCCCCTTGCCCTCAAATACAAGTCTCCACTGCTGCGAGGATCAAAAAGTTCTGTCAAGAACTTCCCTCGAGGGCATTATCCTCCCCCTCAGTCCAGCATCTCTTCCTGGGAGAGACAGTTGTGCTGAATTTAACATGCACCTGCATCCCCAGCTCCCTTTAACTTAGTACATGGGCTACCCATGGCTTGAGACATTGTGCCCCAGTGCTTTGTTACCACCATATTATAAACGAACTAAGTTCTGTCACGTGTTCGCTGCCTGGCTGTTTATTCCTCCTCTGCTGGCGACTCTGTATTTCCCAATGGAAATTATATACCTGACACCAAATAGTCATGGGATGCCTGTCTTCTGAGCCTATCCTCTCCCCACGCCCTTTTTTTTGGGTGGGGGGAGGAGTCACACTTGGCTGCATTCAGTGCTTCCTCTTGTGCTCTTGATTCTGTGCTAGGGATCACTGCAGGTGTGGCTGCTGGAGACTGAACCCAGGTCAGCGGTGTGCGAGGCCTTGACCTCACTGCCTCTCCAGCCCCTC
Organism: Sorex araneus; assembly: GCF_027595985.1. Taxonomy (NCBI): domain Eukaryota; kingdom Metazoa; phylum Chordata; class Mammalia; order Eulipotyphla; family Soricidae; genus Sorex; species Sorex araneus. The sequence goes on from NC_073306.1 coordinate 146,546,280, forward strand.
ACTTTGAACCAAATATTGTAACTCTCTTTGCTCCAAGAGGAGCCACGGATTGTGGCTGAAGCCCATGCACACTGAAAATGGCAAGATGACAATTTTTTTTTCATTTTCTTGCTTTTGGGGTCCTATCTGTTGGTGCTCAGGGCTGACTCCCGGCTGTGTGTCTTGTGGGGGACAGAACAGGTTGGCTGCCTACAAGGCCTGCGCCTTACCTGCTGTACTACTTCTCTGACCCAGAAATAGTCTTTTTTATTTATTTATTTATTTATTTTTTGCTTTTTGGGTCACATCTAGCGATGCTCAGGTTACTCCTGGCTCTGCACTCAGGAATTACTCCTGGCGGTGCTTGGAGTGACCATACGGGATTCTGGAATCGAACCCCTGTTGGCCGCGTGCAAAGCAAACACCCTACCCACTGTGCTATCACTCCAGCCCCCAGGAATAGTCTTGAGCGAATTTCTCCCCCACTCAGTGGCTGGCTGTTTTTGTTCAGGATGCAGTCTACAACTCTCGCTACTTAAACTGGGGGTCAGGATGCTGGATGAGTCGGGTAGCTGCGAAACATTTGTTTTAAAATAAATGTATTATGTAGGATCTGCAAATGTTTGATTTGTGTTCCTATGGTATACGCCCTGGGCTTGTGTAAAAGTTTCTCCAGCACAAAGGGGTCTTAATTGGGGAAAGTTTCAGAAGTCACTGGTTGTTGGAGGGCGTCTGAGGCCATCTCGTTGCTAAGGTGTGTTCTGCTATTATTTGCCACTAGGTGTCAGTATCATCCATCATTTGCTCTCGGGCACTAAACCTGGCAGAGTTTAGGCAAGTGGCTTATCAGTGAGGAAACAGGAAGAGAAGTTTGCGGAATGAATTTAGATAGGAGAGAACAGAATAAAATCCTGGAAACATCCATATAGCAGGCAAAACACTGGGTTCTGGCTGACTCTGACTAATTGCCAGATAACTGATCTCACTGCTTTTCTTGCTGGGATTCCTTGCATGAAACCTGGGAGTTTGATCAGATTAGCTTTTTTTTTTTTTGACCACAGCCTGCGGTGCTCAGGTTTTCTGGTGATGCTCAGGGGACCATCTGCAGTGCCAAGGATAAAATTTGAGAGATCTGTGTGCAAGGAGAGCATCCTCCTTGCTGTAGTATTCTGCTCCAGATAATCTCTTCTTTGATTGCAATTTCTCTGGCACTCACATTCATTAAAATCAGCCTGGGCAGAAAGGTCTTTTAAGAGCAACGTGTGGAATTTTATTTTGCTAACTTTTCATGTTTCTGGTTATCCATGTTCAGTCACCTATACATAATTCTCTCTTTTCTTGGATAGTTTATTGCATTTCTTTATACAGTCACTCTTGAATACGGTATGCCTGTCACCTCAAAGGAAATTGCTTTAGCGCTTGTGCTTGGTTCACATTCAAGGCAAAGAGAAATTCATTTCAGCCCTCTTTATTCTAAGCATTAAGAATCTAAGCAACAGCAGATATGAATAGTACAGTATTCTAATCTAAAAAGAAAATGATTTCTTCTGGATCCAGATTCATAGTTCAGGTTCATTACAAACAACTATTTGATGGCTTTGCTCCCAAATAAACTTTCACCCATTTTACAGGAATGGAAAAAAAAAAATCAAACGTCAAAGAAGATAAGTTCTTGAAATCTGATGATTTGCAGATAATGTCAGAATATTATTGAGGAAAAATGACATGAAATATACATTAACATAAATCTATAACTGCTCAAGTTGATGAAAAATATCACCATAACATCCTGCCATTACTGAGCTAACCAATATGCTTTTTCTATGACACTTTGTGAGAATGAATAAATTATCTGAGAATGGTTTCGCATCAGAAATACAGAAATTTGTAATAAACACATAAATCATTCAAGCATTTTTCAGAAAAATGTTGATTCTAAAAAACGGGGGCATTTATATTAATTTCCTGCCTTCAGCTTCCTTTTCTGTATAGTGTCTCAGTTCTCAGTGGTAATGGAGAACCATCAATTATGGAAGGATCAGGAGGGATGTAAGGAAAAGGGAAATGAAGAGAAGAACGCTTTGGAAGGAGTTTTACACATTACGTCACCTTCTGAGACTCAACTTTGTTTTTTGGGCCACGCTTGGCAGTGCTCAGGGCTTACTCCTGGCTCTGTGCTCAGGAATTAACACCTGCCATGCTCTTTATAGGGTTCCGGGATTGAATCCTGGTGGCCTTGTGCAAGGCAAACACTCTACCCACCGTACTATCGCTCCTGCCCCTGAGACTCAACCTTGGTGAGTCTTGATTTCACCGACGGTCTCATCTCAGTTTTGATCTCATTTTACAATGGTGTCTGCTTTAAAAATAGTTGTATTTTTGTAGCCACAGTACCCAGATATGGGCCAGCTTTCTTTATAAAACTGACAGCATCTTCTTGATTCTAAATAATATTTCTTATTGCTTTCCCTAAAGAATGGGATTGCTTTTTTTGACTGAGGGAATAGTACATAAAGAAGCATGAATCCCACCCCCCTTTTCCACAGAATATCAGGAAGCTCAGAAAAATTAGTTTAATTTTCATAGTCTGTAAGGATTAAGGCCAGAAGATCCTGAATTTTGTCTTTAACTTAATTACATGTCTGTTTAGATATTCCCTATGACTGTCATCTTTAATTTCTTTTTTCATTTTTTTGGCTTTTTGGGTCACATCCGGCAATGCTCAGGGGTTATTCCTGGCTCTGCACTCAGGAATTACTCCTGACATTGCATGGGGAGGACCATACAATGCTGGGGATTGAACTGAGGTCGGTCGTATGCAAGGCAAATGCCCTCCCCGCTGTACTATCACTCCACCATCTTTTATTTCTTCTATTTGACTATGGCAGGTTTTGTTAACCATGCCAATAGCTTTGTGAGCTGAAGTCTAAATAAATATGTGCATGGATATACATTTCATTTTTGCCTGGTGCAGAGGTCCTGCATTTCTTGACATTTCCTACTTGTGGAGAGGGAGCCTTTTGTGTTTTGTTAATGAGATGACTTTTGGACCACATCAATGGGTGCGTGCTGCTAGACAAAGGAATCTCTTTGGCGGTGAGGGTGATTAGTAGTTGGAAATTTCAGTCTGTCAAGAGGAGAGAGCCCAGAGGTTGAATTCTAGGCCTGACTGTCTAGGTGTTGAGTCCCCGTGGGTGATCTCTGACTGTCCCCTCATCATTTTGGTTTGAGGGGGTCTGACAGTGCTCACCCCCATTAGCTTCAGTTTTTGCACACCCGCCCCCCGTGCTTTGCCAGCACCCCACTCACTTAAGTAAAAAAGTTAACTTGTCAATGAATTTCCTTAAATTATCCTAATTTGGACGAGCCATCTGTTTTCTATTAGGATTCTAACTTAGACTTCCCTTCAAAGACAATATAGAATTATTAGTAGGTCATAGATAATAGCATTAGACACGTTAAGGGTGGGTTCGAGATGTTTTGATTATTGGGAAATGTAAATCATGGTACTGTCATCTTTCCCATTTGGACATCGTGAGAGAAGACGCGGCACAGAAGGAATGAGGAAGGCAGCCATGATGGATGTGATCCAATTAAGTTTCCTTGGCTGTCCTCCACTCCTGCTCCCGGCACTACTGAAATGCATTATTTCCTTTCAGTCTCGTTCTTGTGTCTTCAACTCCAAATTGAGTTGCTCTGCCTGGAGCTTTAAAATCTGTTTTCCTATTAATTAATCAACATTTTAAAATTAGATTCCTACCTTGTTGCGCTCTTACTGGGGGTATGCTTAGAGAAATAACATAGTTATATTTTTATGCAACCCATATGTTTCAAAGCAATTGCTTTCTGGAGTTGCAGAAAATTCATGCACATCTTCACCATCAATTTCTTCATCGATAAGGTGAGGTGATGAAAAGGCACCAGAGGTGCAGGAGTCTAAAGTTAGTTATTTAATGAGGGATAGTTTGAGAGGTCACCATGTTTGGGAAAATCCAAGGCTGCCAACAGGATGGAGAAGATCTTGAAAGACAAGAAGTGCACATTTCTCTTAGCCTTTCAGCTTGTCCTTTGTCCTTACCTTTCACATGCTGTCCTCCGAAGTCCTGGGAAATGGGTTTGTTCATCTGCAGAAAACAAGAGGGCCCGATTATCCCTTGATGTATGACGAGGAAACCACCCCAGGTCCTACCACTCTGCTTCTAGCCTGAGACTTAAGTGATCCTGATCCTGTTCATTCTCAGTGGTCACCGTGTGAGTGTGTGTGTGCGTGTGTGTGGGCAGTTACATGCACAGCTCATGGAAACATAGCACCCCCATGTCAGGGTTGAGAGCAGGAACCCTGGATGGTGATGCAAAAGTTCTCATGTTTGAGACCCAGGCTGGCCTCTTTGTCCTGTGAAACCTTGGAGTGGCCTTGAGGATATGACAGGCCTTAGATAGTTTTTTTCATGTTATACTATTTTTATGTATGTGCATGTATACGTGTCAATTAAAATCTATCAATCATCTGTCACACACCCATCCAGGCCTCTATCTATCTTTCTGTCTATACATACATCATCTACCAATCTCTTTCTCTGCTCCGTGTTTCTGGAGACATTTGGCTAGTACGGGGTCTTAGGATTACTCTTCACTGGCGCCCAGCTGTGGGTGCCAAACAGGGATGCAGGTGGCGCCATTAACCCTTGTCACCGCTTGTCTTCTGATGCTCAGAGACCATCTCTTTGCGTCTGTGGAAACACATGATTTCGCCTGGGAATGTCCTGGTTCCCCTTCTGCTGGGTGGGCCAGCCCAGAGCTGACCACTGCTCACCACTGCTAGTCACCTCAGCTTCCAGTTCCCCGGCATCCCCGGGGGCACGGGGAGCCGGAGCACTGAGGGGTGTTTCCAGAGTGCTCCTCACTCCCGGGAGCCCCCAGTGTGCCCAGGGGCTTCCCCTCTGTGCCCGGAGCAGGAGCCCTCCTTTGGGGCAGGCCTTGTGGAGGGGGCAGCTGCCACTTCTGCTCTTCCCTCTGATAACCAAACTCCACAGTTTCTTCTTGATGATATATATATATATATGTATATATATATTATTTTATTTTATTTTTTTTGTGGAAAGTTACAAAGCTTTCAGGTTTAAGTCTCAGTAATATATATATTATATATATATATATATATATATATATATATATATATATAAAATCATTGAGGAGGTTTCTTTGCTCTTCCCCACCCAGGAGTCGCCATTGTGTGGCACTGATATTTGGTCTCAGGCCTAGGGATATTTCCTGCCCTTGCCCCGGGTGATTATTTATTGGCACCTGGAACAATGCTAGACTCGAGGAGACAAAGGGAAATCACCCAAGAAACTGGGGAGAAAGGGCTGCGTGTGACCCAAAGCACAGCTTGGGTTAGAAGGAAGCCTGAGTCTCTTCCTGCTAAGCAAATGCTATTAGTGTCCACAAGATCCACCTCAAATGATTGAGTGTATTCTTTGTCCTTAACACCCTCCCTCATGTGATTACAGTCCACCTTGAGTCTCCTGTAGAGTGGGACTGCGGTGGGGTGGGGCCAACCTGTCCCCCTGGACATGTCATGGACCCAGAGGCCCATCTTGTCTTCTGAGAGCTGAGTTCTTATACCTAAACAGGAAAGGCTCAGAGAGGGTGCCCTGTGCACTCAAAGACACAGAGCTTATACAAATAATGTTCATATTGCATGGTTATTCGACTTTTATATTCCCATGTCTTCTCAGAAAGACACCCCTCGAGTAACCTTTACTCTGGGTTAGCTTTTCAAAATTCTTATCATGTAACATATCATTTCTCTATTACTTATTGCTTGATTACAACTCCCTTCCCACTAGTATCTATCCACAGTTTCCTGATCCATTCCTGGGTATCCATGGTGAGCATTCAACACAAACTTTTTGGGTGGGGGCGACGGGCACTCAATACTTTTTTCAGGGTTTGGGTTGACACCCAGCGATGCTTGGGATCATGTGGGGGACCGAATGGGGTGCTGGGGATGACACTGTGGTCAGCCACATCAAAAACACCATAAGCCCTGTGTTCTCTCTCTCTCCAGAGCCTTCAGCTCTGCAGGAATTGTTTACCGAGGGAGTGATGCAAGCGTTTATCTTGGTGCCTGTGTAAACGGAAGGGGTTCAATATTTTATTCCATCTAGTGGATGTGTTCTGAGCGAATGACATTGTATGGTCAAAAATTTGTAGTCATTTTTTCTGGTCAATATTAACAGAAGCTGTCAAGTTAAATATATTAAAAGGTGAACAGATAATGCATGAGAAAGAACGTGCTATAAATATTCAATAGCATGTTCACACTCACTAACAAATATGCCTAAAAAGAACTGCAAAGTATCTTTTAAAAATTATGCATTTCTTTTAAATTGGAGCCAGTCCTGGTTCAGTGTTGGAGGTCCACAGGGTGCTGGGGACTGAACCTGCATCTCTCACAGGCAAGACCTACCCTCTGGCTCACTCAGCGCTTCTCTGGCCTTTAAAACATCATGGTGCAAACACAAAAGCCTATTTTAGTAAGAGTCTGTGAAGGGAATCCCCTCCTAGGGACTCTAGCAGGATAAACAGAAAGGATTTTCCAGAAAATTCCACAGTCTATACCAAAAGTCTTTAGAGAACACACAATGGTTAAGCAACAGAATTAAAAAATTCTAAGGGGCTGGAGCAATAGCACAGCAGGTAGGGAGTTTGCCTTGCATGTGGCTGACCTGGGTTCGATTCCCAGCATCCCATATGGTCCCCCACGCACAGGCAGGAGTAATTCCTTAGTTCATGAGCCAGGAGTAACCTCTGAGCATTGCTGGGTGTGACCCCAAAAGCAATTAAAAATAAGAATTAAAAAATTCCACCCCAGGGCATGACATGACTATGAATATTATACTTATTAATGCTTAATAAGTTGGGGGTTTATTTTGTAATTTTATGTGAAGAAAACTCAGGTATAGCAAACTATACCGCCTTGTATGAGATGCAGCTGCATAGAAAAAATTGACCTGAAATGCACCAAAACATTATGATTGATAACCATGTAGCTCCAAAGGCGATTATATTTTATGCATTAGAATTAGGAAAATTAACCATCAGCAAATTTTTATTAAAAATAAAATTTGAAGGGCTGGAGAGTGTAAGGAGCTTGCCTTGCATGCTGCCCAACTGGCACCTCCAAGCGCGGCCAGGGCGCATTCCTGAGCACCCTCACCCGTCCGCACAACTGTGCTTAGTGCATTTGCACCCATAAGATATTTTCATAATTTATACTTTTTTTGGGGGGGGGTGTCCACACCCAGCGGTGCTCAGGGCTTACTCCTGTATCTGTGCTCAAAGATTATTTCTGGCACTGCTCAGGGGGCCATGTGGGATGTGGGGAATCAGCTCAAGGAGAAGCAAGAGCCAGGAAAGCATCTTAACCCTAATACTATCTCTTCAGCTGGAGCTCAACTCCTGCAACTTCCAAATAACCTTTTAAAACAAATACAGAAGGGATTTTTATTCCCGTTTTAGAGATGAGGTTACAAAGTGGCTCAGTGAGAATGTGGGGCTTTTGGCTGCCCCTTTATTGGTTGGCCACATTGCGCTGAGAATCAAGGCAAATGTTTTGTGTTATAGTTAAAAAAGCTTTGAGTTCAAATTCTGCTTCTGGAGAACAGAGTAAGCCAAAGATGAGGTGCTGGTGGAAGTGGAAGCTGGGCTCACATCTTTGCCAATGTTCCTTCTGCCTTGTTAAGGTATTGCCAGGATTAGAACACAACAGGGGACCCAACGAGTTGGACCCAGTGATTACCAAGGGGACCACCCTATAAGAGGGGGCAGGGTGCTCCCGGCTGCCAGGAACACCCCCACACGTGTTGGTTCACAGGTGGTCTTTACTCACTTCTTCCAGCCTCATCTGGCTCTTCCAGGCTTGCCCCTCCATGGAGATAGAGGTCTTGGTGTAGAAAGAAAAGGGTGTTTCTATGATACCCTCGAAATAGCGCGTATCTGTGAAAATACAGAGAAAAATGTGAAGTCCCTATGGTATAAAATTAGGTCTGAATCTCTCTCTCTCTCTCTCTCTCTCTCTCTCTCTCTCTCTCTTTTGTTTTGAGGTTAGGGTTTGACTTCACATTTATCTTTTTTTGATGTTAGGACTTGGCATATGACAATTCACACACGATTCACTTGATGATGAATCCTCTGACTCATTCTACCGTGGGCACGAGGCAAGGGATTGTACCTTCGCTAACAGACGAGATGGAGCCGGGAGGATGAGAAATGATGCTTCCCAGCTCATCCGCATAAATAAAGCTGGATTTTTACTGCCACCTGGGAAATTCTACTCATACTCAAGGCGTGGGCTGTCTTGTTCTTAAAAAATCTGCCAGGCTCTTACCCAGCCCCCTGCCACGCAAATATAGAAAACTCCCCTTTCCATATTATTCACCCAACATTCTCTATCGCATTGATGATCTGTTTCTGCCATTACATCGGAAACTTCCCAAGAACAAGGATTGTGCTTCATTTTGTGTCATTTTCTTGGTCCTCACTGACTTGGTGAGTGACACAGAGACTCTAGCTTGTTGAATAAATGAACAAAGGAACGTCATCATTCACAAGCTGTTCCTTTCAAAGATAAGCCTTCGATTCATCTCAGACCATTAGGGCCACAAAACCACAAATGCTTTTTTCTTTAAAGCAGCGGACTTGACCTGAGATCAGGGCACTTGCTGGGGCTGTGAACAGACTCGTGAGACAGAGACAGAGACAGAGGTGGGTAGGAAATTAGGTCTTTATTACTCTTTTTTTTTTGGTTTTTGATGTTAGGGGTTGAACCCAGGATCTCACCCATGCGAGCAAAGTGCTCTACTGTTGAGCTACTCCCAGGAGCCCTAGATCTTTCTCATGCTCAAAACAGTTAGGTTGGCTGCCGTTTCAATCACCCCTCACTTCTCTCCAGAAAAAAGAAACAGCAGTTTTGTCTTAAGAGGTGCTGGAAAGGTAATCCAGGAGCTGAGGCACTCAGCTGGCATGTCGTGTCGGTGAGGGCCTTGATCTGGCTTCAAATCCCTGACCACACTTACTCTAGCTCCCAGGGGTCACCTTTGAGCACAGAGTCAGGAAAAGGCCCTGAGCACTGCCAGGTATCCCTCCCCACCCTCAAACCAATAACATCACATCACATCACATCACATTACATCCCCTTGCTCATCAATTTGTTTGAGCAGGCACCAGTAACGTCTCTCACTGACAGACTTGTTGTTACTCTTTTTGGCATATCCAATACACACGGGTAGCTTGCCAGGCTCTCTGAGAGGGATGGAGGAATCGAACTTGGGTTGGCCGCGTGAAAGACGAACACCCAACCGCTGTGCTCTCGCTCCAGCCCCAAACCAATAACCAAAACAAAAATAACACATAAACCCCAACACCTCCCCAAACACCAAATATCCCCCCAATATATAATGCATTGCATCAACTTACTAACTGATTCATTAACTATCTACTCTCAGCCTCAGGGGTTCTTAGCTTAAGCCTGGTATTACCTACCTGCAAAGGCATGCACGTTTAGCATCCTTCCTGTCACTGCCCCCGTGCAGAATGCATCTCCACAGTCCCAAGTGCCCACATGCTCCCTGTCCGCCTTCATGGGCACTTTTATATGCTCAGGGCTGGTCCCTGGGACCCCGCTAGACACCACAACAATAAGAACCCACGGCCGGGAGCTCAGACTGTCCCGGAAGCTCCAGGAAGAGAGAAACATGTGTCTTACATGTTATCTTCAAAGGAACTCTTGGAGGGGGGGGCATGTTTTACGACAACCAAGAAAATGAGTTTTAGCTCATTGCTCAGGATCATGCAGCAACCCTGCAGGCAGGGCTGGAGCCCGATGCTGTGAACCTTGGGGTGTGCTTGCTGGAGCACTTCTACCGTTCAGACTGAAGCAGACCTCAGGCGTTACCTGCATATTCAGACTCCTTCACCGGCCGTGCTGCTGAGAGCTTCCCCGACCACCACGACTGGACCGTGTGCAGCTCGGGGTCTTCGTAGTCTTCGTTCCTGCAGCCTTTGTTGTCATCCAGAACTGTGGCTAAGTTCCTTTCCTAGGCCAGAGGGGACATCTTAATAAATGTCAGGGCAGTATAAGGATGACAGAAATGGTCAAGTTGGGCTGGAGCGATAGCACAGCGGGTAGGGTGTTTGCCTTGCATGCGGCCGACCCGGGTTCGATTCCCAGCATTCCATATGGTCGCCTGAGCACTGCCAGGAATAATTCCTGAGTGCAGAGCCAGGAGTAACCCCTGAGCATCGCCAGGTGTGACCCAAAAAGAAAAAAAAAAAAAAGAAATGGTCAGGCAGACACTCAGCTGGGCAGGGAGGATGTAAGATTCTCATTGAAGCGCATTAATGATTTTAGAGTCTGAGGTCTGGACCATGGAATTCTTGTGGGAGGCAGATTTCTTTCTTTCTTTCTTTCTTTCTTTCTTTCTTTCTTTCTTTCTTTCTTTCTTTCTTTCTTTCTTTCTTTCTTTCTTTCTTTCTTTCTTTCTTTCTTCCTTCCTTCCTTCCTTCCTTCCTTCCTTCCTTCCTGCCTTCCTTTTTCTTTCTTTCTTTCTTTCTTTCTTTCTTTCTTTCTTTCTTTCTTTCTTTCTTTCTTTCTTTCTTTCTTTCTTTCTTTCTTTCTTTCTTTCTTTCTTTCTTTCTTTCTTTCTTTCTTTCTTTCTTTCCTTCCTTCCTTCCTTCCTTCCTTCCTTCCTTCCTTCCTTCCTTCCTTCCTTCCTTCCTTCCTTCCTTCCTTCCTTCCTTCCTTCTTTCTTTCTTTCTTTCTTTCTTTCTTTCTTTCTTTCTTTCTTTCTTTCTTTCTTTCTTTCTTTCTTTCTTTCTTTCTTTCTTTCTTTCTTTCTGCCATACCTGAGGTATTCAAGGCTTAATCCTGACCCTGCATTCAGGGATCACTCCTGGGGACCATTTATGGTGCTGGGGACCAAACCCTGGTTGTCTGAGGCAAACACCCTCTGTACTGTTTCTCTACCCCTAACATGATGTTGTATATGGAAAATCCCAATCCGTTGAGCTGATAAATGATTTAGCAAAGTTTTGGGATGCCTGATCAATAGAAAACTTTCAGCTCTATTTCTCCATGCCAGGAATCATCACTAATTCTGAACATTGGGAATGATAGGGATGGATTCTATGATCCTTACCATAAGAATTCTGGACAGGGCACCCATGCATTGGGATCTGGTCAGCACTGGGCTATATTGGGTTTTCAATGACTTTTTTTGGTTGTTGTTTATTTTTGGGCTATACCCGGTGATGCTCAGGGGTTACTCCTGTCTCTGAACTCAGCAATTACTGACAGCAGTGCTCAGGAGACCATACATATGGGCTGCTGGGGATGGAACCTGAGTCATCCACAAGCAAGGCAAGCTCCTTACCCTCTGTCCTAGCCCTCTAGCACCTCAATGACCTTTTATGGAGACAGAATCCTTGTCCATCACATAGAAATTATATTATCTTCCCTAAGTCTCCAAATGCTCACCTCTTTCCTAACTTACAAGAGGGCTTGGGTCTTCATTTGTGTCACAGAGGGTATTCAATGACCAAGAAGTGGTTTGGTCGATGAGTATTGAAGATTTGCAAGAGTTAAACTGTGTCATATGATATTAAATACTCAAAAGAAGATAGTGGGAGAGAAATGTCTTCAAATGAAAAGTGAAGGCATCCCTGAAACACAGGTTTAGTCCTTGGGTTCTGTCCAATCTTCTTTGCACACGTGCCATGAGATGGGGAGTCCTTTGCACTCATGCAGGCTGTGAAACAGGTTGGGGAAATCTTTTAACATCTTAAAATTTCCACCAAGACTCCAAGTGACCGGGAGGTAAATAACAGATGCAATTAAAAGAAATTTTAATGCCTGTTTCCAATTTTTGCCCTTGAATTTATAGTTTTCTTTAATATGGAAACTAGAATGATATCACTGGTCTGAGAAAACAGGCATAGGGAGAAACAGGCCTTCCCGCCTTAGCACAACACAGTCTGGCATCAGATTGTTTAAGTTGTTCTGTGCCCAGTAGAACCTCAAGGCAGGGAATCGGGGATTCTGGCATCCAATAATTTGACTTGTCATCTTGAGTGCAACAGTAAGCTGTGTGAGCCTGACTTGGACCCTAAACCTGTTAGTTCCCTGTTGCTCTGCAGAGAACTGGTGGTTTTTTCACCCATCATACCTACTCTCGGTGTTTTGGGAAGCGCACGAATTCTTTCTTCAGTCTCCCAATTAAAAAAAAATAGTTAAAACCTGAGAAGTTCAAGTCAAAGGTTTTTACTTTATAAACTGAAACATCTCCCCTACCCGCCTTCCCGCATCCATATATCTCTATAGTTTGCACACAGTCTGTTCTGGGTCTACCTATGACCTCGGGAGGTCACTCACTCTCTCTGACTCAGATGCTCAGTCTATAACTTGGAGACAGTCAAACCTACCTCCTCATGAGGTTATTGCCAGAGATTAAGTGAGCAAAAGGCCGTAACGGCTCCACTTTGGCCTCTGCCCATGACGCTGACCATGTGATAGACATCATTGCCCCTTCCTTGTTGACATGTTGAGTGGCCATAGAGCTGAGGGCACAGCCAAGGGAGGCTTTCTGGGGTGAGTTCTGGGGGTAAGGGGCGGATGGGCACAGGACCCTCATGGGTCAGGTAGATGGACACTGTTGCCAGTGCTGAGTATGTGCTGTGACAGTGACAACTAGATGCCCACAACAGAGTTTTCTTGTGAAAGTCTTATACTTCCTCGAGGAAAAGGGGGTGTGAGACTCAGTGCCCCTCCCCATGGTCACTTGCCAGTTATCTTGGGACGTGAGGGGCAGCAGGAGGGGAATTGGCACTTCTCCGGGTCTGAAGAGAGACCCCAGACTGGATATGCATGTTTTCATGTTTTGGTTTATTTCTTTGCAGAAAGAGCGGGGAAAGGTTCATTTGAAATGGAATGTGGTACATATCAACTTATTCTGTCAGCTCAGGGGGTCTTAACTAAAGATTCTTTACCCATAATCCACAATAAAATATGTTGTCATTAACAGATTGTGTGCATGTGTCCTGAGAGAGGGTCCATAGCTTTTAATACCCCCCATCCCCCAGTTTTAGTGAAGAATAGTAGACATACATTCCTGTCAAAGCATGAAGTGTTTGAAACTTGGCTTGGTTGTATAGATTGACAAATAATTATCATACATAATATGTCTAATTGACATCTAACATATTCTCAAGTAGCTGCAATAAAAAGGCAAGGAAAAGATAGAACCAAATGCTTCTCTCTAGGATGAGAACTTCTGAGAACTCTCTTACCAAGTTCTCACAGCAATGGGAAGCGCGGTGCGGGGGTCATCATTTGCCTCACACCAGTGGACTGGTCCCCTTATAACCAGGAGCTTATCTGTCTGTGTTACCTTCTTCCAACCTACCACCCCTGTAATACAATCTAATCTCTTTTTCTTTGAGATTTTCCATAAGTATGATCATAGAGTCTATCATTTTCTGACTTATTTCACTCAGCTGAACGCCTTTCAGGTTGTTCCAAATAATTAGATTCCAAATAGCAAAGAACTATTTATCTATCTGTTTATCTCATAGTGTACTTTGTAAATATGTAAAAACTAAACACATATAATCTAACAATAAAATTATTTATCACATTAGATATGTTATACATAACAACAGACATGTTATACATTTTTCTTAGTCATCAATTTTATTACAAATATGATCAATCCTTCATAATATGATTATATCATCATATATTATCTTTTTATTATGGCATGTTTCACATGATTCCAGGATATTTCTACTTAAAATCATTGTATCACTGTCATCCTGTTTCTCATCGATTTGTTCGAGCGGGCACCAGTAACGTCTCTCATTGAGAGACTTATTGTTACTGTTTTTGGCATATCCAATACGCTCGGGTAGCATGCCAGGCTCTGCCTCACAGGCTCAATACTCTTGGTAGCTTGCCGGGCTACTTAAAATGTTATCGTAAAAATGAATAATTGTATTTAAATATTAATCCACATTTTAGTTTGCTTTCATAGTTGAAATTCCTAGCCCTAAAACTATGGACCCACAGAAAATGGACATTTTCTAGTTCATATTAATGTAGTCAAGTTCCGAACTTGACTTTCAGGAAACTTGTTCCAATTGAAGATGTCACAAGTGTGAGTATATGCTTTTATCACAAACTTGCCAGCACCGTATTATGCATTTTCACCTGATTCAAGCTTTGCAATGGCCGTGGGACATTTTTTTTTTTTTGGTCCTCATTTTACAACTGAAGAATTGGAAAGTGATTTGTATCTACGAATTGAAACAGTGTTTTCCCACTTGGATAGTGATGCCATTTGGAATTGAAGTTTTAATTTAATTTAATTAATTAATTTTTTTTTTTTACAAAAACACTGTGATTTACAAAGTTATTTATGGATATAAAAAGAAATCCACAGTCCCTTGAAAAAAGCCCATGCTCTGTACATATCAAAGACTAAGAACATAGCTGACTTACGCATTCCAGAAGAGGCTCACTGATGGTCTGGTACTGACCTGCCAACAAAACAACACACCGCCACATGACTGGGGCCCCATGCAGGGACCCACCAGGCCCGCAGAGACAGATGGGACCTGCACTGGCCCAGAGATGGGCCCGCACGCACTTCCGCTGTACTGATGCGTTGCCAGAAGCAGAAAGAGAAGCCAGGGCCCAGTTCAGAAGGCTCTTTCTTCCGGAGCAGGGTGCTCTCGCTGGAGGGCAGCGCGGCGCTGGGTGGGAGCCCGCCTGGTCCCGGCACAGACAGGAGCATTAGCGGCAAAAATGGTTTTTGCCATTTTCTCTCTTCCTCGGGGCCTCCCAAGCAGTGCTCATGGGGGTCTTGGGGCCACTTCCTGCAGCCCACAGGCTCCTAGCCGGCAGCTGACTCCAGAGTCTGTGGATCTGGTGCGTGTGGGTTCTTTGGTGTTGGGGGGCTCTACGGTCACACTCAGAAATGCCGGGGAGGGGTACCCTGTGGTGTCAGGGGGTTGAATTTGGGCCAGGTTCTTGCAAGACAAATTCTCTAACCCCCTGTACACACTCTCTCTCTCTCTCTCTCTCTCTCTCTCTCTCTCTCTCTCTCTCTCTCTCTCTCTCTCTCTCCCTCCCCTCTCTGTCTCTTCCCCCCCTTTCTCTTTCTCTGGTCCCTCTTTTTTTTTGTGGCTTTTTGGGTCACACCCGGCGAAGTTCAGGGGTTACTCCTGGCTCTGCACTCAGGAATTACTTCTGGCGGTCCTCAGGAAACCATATGGGCTGCTGGGAATCGAACCCAGGTTGGCCTCGTGCAAGGCAAACCCCTACCCGCTGTGCTATTGCTTAACCTACACAGAGGTTTCTAGCAACCTTAGGACCAGTGCCATGAACTTAGTACCTGGTGTGCTTTGCTGAAACAGCAAACACCACACCAATAAGAGACCATTTCCCACCCACTTTTGGCTTCTAAGGCCCTGATAGCAGCTGTGTGCCCGTGTCCAGGAAGTGTGCAGGAGGTAACGCACTTTTACCTCTTGGGCAAACTCTGTGACTCCCTTTAGTATTTGTCCTTTTCCTCTACAGTCCCTGGTTGGACCAAACTACAGGATAAACAGCTGCGAACTGTGTCAGCGCCCTGGAGTCTTGTGTCGGGGAGCGTGTGACTGGGTGAGAGCTGGACTTAGCGGAAACCCAGCAACTGCCAGGAGCCAGCACGCGGGCGCAGACAGTGAGGCTGAGTGGGCCAGTGCAGCTGCCCCACCTGGGCTCCTCCCCTACTGCGCTCCCATCTGAGGCCCCCAGGACGTCCAGCCCTCACTCAGAGCAGCCCTTTGTGCTTCCTCCTGAGCTGGGTGAAGGACTGTGGCCCAGCTCTCAAGACCAGCTGGCTCGGAAGGAGCAAGGGCACAGGCTCTGGCCCTGCCCGCGCTGTCTTAGAGCAGCCCCAGTGGCACATCATTTTATGGCAGGAGGGTGTAGCGACACAGAGCCGCAACAGAGGCGGGCCTGTCAGCTGGCATGCTCCTGCTCCCTCAGGGGTATGGCGGGGCACTCGTGAGGGTCCCTGGCCCTCCAAGCTGCTTTTCTCAATGCCATGGGTTAGGCTTCTTGTGTGTGTGTGTGTGTGTGTGTGTGTGTATGTGTATTTGTCTCTCTGTATGTGTGTGTGAGAGAGAGGAGAGAGGAGAGGGAGGTTGAGAGAGAGCGAGAGCGAGAGAGAGAGAGAGAGAGAGAGAGAGAGAGAGTGAGAGAGAGAGAGGAGAGAGAGAGAGCAAGAGAGAGAGCGAGAGCGAGAGAGAGAGAGAGAGAGAGAGAGAGAGAGAGAGAGAGAGAGAGAGAGAAAGAGAGAGAGGTGAGAGAGAGAGAGAGAGAGTGGGGGGCGGCGCTCTCTCTCCCACCTCACTCACAAGGCACTTGCATAAAAATAAGCACAGCTGAGGGCTTTGTCCTTCGGGCTCTCCCCTGGCCTCCCCTCCCCAGGGCAGGACTGTCCTTCACCCTCAGGCTCCTAAGTGCAGTCCCTGTTTGTGGTTAATCACTTCAAGTTTGGGGAAGTTTCAAAAGCAGTTTTGCAGCTGTCAGCCAGCTCCTTTGTCCTGGCCCTGCCGCCCAGCCAGGCCTGCCCCTCCCCGCCCCCCTCCCCCCCCCCCCTGATTCACCCACAGGAACCTTGTGCAAGTCCTTCCCGGCCCAGGTCCCAGCCCGCTGCAGAACCTGCAGTTCCCACCTAGTCCAGAAGGTTCTTTCCCAGCTCTGCCCAACACGGTCCTTTCCAGTGCCGGCGTGTGTGTGTGTGTGGGGGGGGGGAGGGGGGGTGTCTCCAGGGCCGTTGGCCCGGAGCTGGGGGCTCTAGTTTCTCTGGCCCAGGGACTCCCTCCCTTAACTCCTGGCCTGGGGGTGGCTGGCTGTGTGGATTCTTGCCCCAGGACGCTGCAGGCGAGCGGCAGGAGGATGCACCCAGAGGAGCGTGTGGGAAGAGCCTCCTTCCACCGCGAAGGACTGGAGATGAGGAAGGAGCAAGCTGTCATTGATGAAACCACGGGTGGCTACAGACAGGGCCCGCCCCGAGTGACAGGCCCTGTCTATAGCGGAGCTCGTTAGGCAGGCAGGTCCCCCAAGCCCAGTGCTCACACCGCCCTCCGCCCCGCCCCGGTCACGCCCGCCGGGAGGCTGCAGCTGCCTTCTCAGGAGGGGCGAGATTTCCAGGTGGGTGGAGGCGACTTCTGTCATCCCTTCCCGGCCCGCAGCCCCTGGAGTCCAGGGTGGCCCGTGACAGGCGCGGGCGCCATGGCAGGATCCCTCCCCAGGAAACCACGAGAAAAACAGTTCCCAGCAGGACCCTCGAAGGAAGAGCGTGCTTCTCCGGCTGAGAGGAGCGAAGCAAAAGTGGCAGCCTGCAGAGTTCTAGAACTTTCTTCCTCTCTAGGAAGCGAAGTTGGAGAGCGGACTTCAAGAGAGTTTTCCCGAGGCAGATGGGCTCCTTTCACAGTTCAGTCTGGAGATTTCCAGGGGGTGGGGGCACGGGCTGGGGGGGTCCTGGTGAACCCCCAGCAGCCACTGAGCACTCGAGACGGAGCCAGCCCTGGGTCTCCCGGAGTCTCTCCTCCATCCTGCACCCCTGAGGGAGGCTCAGGTCAGTGTCCCTCAAGTGTGGGTGCTGTCGGCCCTCACCCAGCCTGGCAGGGGAGCGCGGAGGGGCCCCTCACGGGCGCAGGAGGCTTGTCAAGGGACACGGTTACACATTTGACTTCCTTCCTCCCCCCTTCCTCCTCCCTGCCTCCCGGAACACAGGCCCTCACAGACCTCGGGACAGAGCCCATAGAGGGAGAGAGCACAGAAACAGGAGCAACCCAAGGCCTTGGGCCGTGGCCCTTGGGACTGGCTGGCACTAGAAAAGAGGAAACTTAATTAATTTTTTTGGCTTTTTGGGTCACACCCGGCGAAGCTCAGGGGTTCCTCCTGGCTCTGCACTCAGCAGTTACTCCTGGCGGTGCTCGGGGGACCCTCTGGGATGCTGGGAGCCGCGCCTGGTTGGCCGAGTGCAAAGCAAGTGCCCTACCCGCTGTGCTATCGCTCCAGCCCAGAAAAGGAAAACTCGCCGTGGTTGAGTTCCAAAGATTTTTGTTCTTAACTAGAAAAACAGTTTTTTAGTTTTTGATGATCTCTGCAGCTTCTTATTTGTTTTGTGTCTTGGCCACAGCCCGCGGAGCTCAGGGCTGACTCCTGGCTCTGTGCTCAGGGATCACTCCTGGAGGGCTCGGGGGACCCTCTGGGGAGCTGGGGACTGAGCCCTCTTGGCTGGTCGCCCGTGTGCAAGGCTGGCGCCCTGCCCTTGCTGTGGCTCCAGCCTCGCAGGTCTGTGGTTTGCCCCCTGAGGGGAGTCGGCATCGCCTCCGCTCACCAGCGCCCCGCGCCCGGAGCACTGGCTCATTTCATGGAGGTGGGTGAGGCGCAGGGCTCAGGTCCACTTCCCGCGGGGCCTCGGGCCAGCCTTGACAAAGGAGCAATAGCCAGTGCAAAGGGGAACTGCTGGTTGTGAGGCATTTTCAGAAGCCGCCCCCAGTGCCAGCGTGTCCCGGGGTCCATGTTTCCTGCTCCGCGGCCGCCCCGGCCACCCGGCTGTGCAGCAGCTCAGCGCACACCTTTTCAGCATGCACTCCGGCGAGATTTTCGGCTGGGCCCCTTGGCTGGGAGAAATGCTCAGCAGGGAGACCAAGAGCACAGGAGGCCGTCAAAGGCCCGTGGGCACTGGGGTGGCGCCCAGTCTCCCCGCAGGGAGGGCGCAGGGGTGTCTAACTTAGCGGGGCTTTGGTTTACCAGCCTGTGTGTGAGAATGACATGGGCCTGCAGCTAGGGACGAAGCAGAGAAAGGGGCTCGGGGAATGGGCCTTTCCTCCACCGCTGTCTTGCGGGGGGTGTTGTGAACCCCCAGCGGGCTCTGGTGCTTCCTCCACACTGGGCTGCTCCTGTCAGCCTTGGTCTTCCGGGAGTCAGAGATAAAGGGAATGGAGGGCACGAAGCAGATCGCCCTCGCAGCGTGACGAGGACCAGGGCAGCAACGCACCACAGAGCCTGTTCCCTCGGATGGCAGTCCCAGCTGCCCAGAGGGGCAGGGACGAATTGGCCTGAATTTTCCTAATTTGCCCAATTTTCACCCCCTCTGAGTAAGGGATCCAATTCCCAGGAGTCTTGGAGCATGGATTATAGTTGGGAGAAAGGAAAGAGGGAGAGAAGAAGGGGAGGGAGAGATGAAAGAGCCAGAGACGGGGCCGGCTTAGACGCAGACCTATACTGAGGATGTGCTGTCCATGTAGAACCGCCCACCCGCTGCCTCCATCTGGGGCCAGCTTGGCCGCGGCCGTTTCAGGCCATCAGACTCGCTCCGGCCTCCCCACCCGCAGCCCGAGAGCTGAGGACTCCAGGCCACCACAGTCCAGGCTCGCAGAAGGAGAGGCCCCGGGAGCGTTTACTGGGCACTTGGAGGATATGCTCACCCTTCTGCCCGGCGACCTGGGGGTGTCCCTTGGGAGTCCTCTGTTTACCCCTGGAGCAGGGCACGGGATCGAGGCAGGCTGAGTCTCTGGGTCTTTCACTCTTTTCTTTAAAGACCGAAAAATCACTGGCCAAATTGACTGCAGAGGCTACTGCAGGCAGGACACACCCCCAGCTGGTCGAATCAACAGATGTGGACAGACAAGTGACCAACGGACACAGTCAGGCAGTGACCCTGCGTCCATCTCGGGGTGGGACTCCCAACATTGAGTGAAAAGTCCTGACACAATTTTGTCCTGAGAATTGGCAGCAGCTACTGAATTTTTTTTTTTTTTGGGGGGGGGCGTGGGAATAGCCTGAACGGGACTCGTAAGCCCCTCGTTGCTCTTGGCCTGCCAGAGCAGAAACCTGAAGAGACTTGAAAAAAGGTGTTTTTGACTTTGTAATTCTGAGACACATTACATTTTGAGGATTGTGATTTTTTCCACCTACTATTAATTAGATTATTTAAAATCCTGACACACAGAGAGAGAGAGAGAGAGAGAGAGAGAGAGAGATGAGAGAGAGAGAGCCATCGGGATGAGGGTGGGGGTGGCAGGAGGGAAACTGGGACCATTGGTGGTGGGAAATGTGCAGGGACGGGTATTGGAACATTATGACTGAAACCCAATCATGAACAACTTTGCAAATGTGTTTATTGCTGTGACTAAAAAAATAAATAAATAGATAAATAAATAAATAAATAAATAAATAAATAAAATCCTGACCCATGCCTTGGAGAACTGGCTGAACACCTTTCCATGATGATGCAGCTGCCAAATTTTTAGTTTGTGTCTGTCTGACAGTTCCTTCCACATTGGGTAAACCAGGCCCTGCATTATTATTTTGTTATTATTATTTAAAAAATGTATTTATTAAAATATTTTTAAATTAGTGAATCACTGTGGGGTACAGTTACAGATTTGCAAACTTTCGTGCTTGCGGTTCAGTCATACAATGACGGAGCACCCATCCCTCCTGGGAGGTGTGAGCTGAATGCAGGCCCTGCATTGCTAACCGAGGTACTGCATTCTCCAGCTGGGCCAGCTGGGGGCGTTGCATGTTCACTTATATCCGCCTTGACAACTGTCAAGCTATGAAATCCGTATTTAGAGCTCTTTTAAAAGTGAGGGGGGAAGAAAAATCAACCTTCAAGACCACTTTCCTTAGAAAGCTGAAAAAACAAAACAGAACAAGTTTTCCTGGGCAAATGCAATTTCTTGCCTTTTTAATTGAAACCGGCACTAGATATCTTTATCAAGGTTCTTGCTGTGAAGGGCGAGAAGGACCCACTTTCTAAATAGAGCTATCTACCCTAGTTTTATTCTTTATTCAGTGGGAGGCCAAAAAAAAAAAACTGGCTTTATTTTATGGAAAAATATGGCAGTATTCTGTGTGTCTGGGCCTCATAGCACGGATGGGTGTGCACAGACTATCTGCATTTCAATATGGGGAAATAGTGTCTGTCTTCCCCAGGCCTGCTCTAGGTGTTTCCAGAGATTGTTTCCGTATACAAAAATATCAGGCATTGTAGAAAAATGAGACAGATATGCAAAAGAGAAAATCCACGATTATGTTCCTAGACCAAGACCACCACTATCCACACTTCATCCTCGTGGAAATTCTCTGCCTTCACGTCTCTCTCACACACACAACTATGAAACATCTCGCCAAGCTTCATGTCTAATGGCTCGGACGCGTTCTGTCACGGGGTGTCCCACTATAGCTTCAACTAATCCCAGGCTAAAAACCTGCAAGCAAATTAACCGTGTTTCGGAATGTTGTGCATGTTCTCCCGATGAGCCGTTTGCTCAGTCATCCTGTGAATCCTAAATTCTTTTGGTTCTGTAGCGTTTAATAATCAGCGTTAGAAGCGTGCGAGGCCAGGCGGTATAGCTAATGCTGAGTGTCTTGGGCAGCGTCTAGATTCAAGAGCGCTGGGCAGGCCCGGGTGGCTGTACCCCCATGGGCTTCAGGTGGTTGTGGTTTATTCTCCTGTCCTTGCTGGTGCCTCGAGAACGTTCATCTAGAATACCCACCTCAGCTCTGTACCTTAGAGTGACGGGGACAAGCAAGGCTCAGAGGAGGGCACGTGGGAAGTGACATTCCCAGGGATCAGCGCCCTTGCTGGGGTGACCTGGAGCCCCCAGACTCACCTGTGGCAGTGCTTATACGAGGCCACGACCTAGGGCAGAAGAGAGAAGCGAGGTCAGTGCCAGCTGCTTGCCATTCACCTCCTCCGGGAAGGCCAGGCAGGCAGGCACAGCCTGTCGCCTGTGCGCCGGTTCCCGTGGGCCGTGTTGGTGGAGACCCGAAGGGACGCGATCGTGTTGTTTAAGACAGAGGGGGACTGGGGCTAGAGTGATAGCATAGCTGGTAAGGCATTTGCCTT
Organism: Sorex araneus; assembly: GCF_027595985.1. Classification (NCBI taxonomy): domain Eukaryota; kingdom Metazoa; phylum Chordata; class Mammalia; order Eulipotyphla; family Soricidae; genus Sorex; species Sorex araneus. Next base: position 146,568,236 of record NC_073306.1, read on the forward strand.
GCACGCGGCCGACCCGGGTTCAAATCCCAGCATCCCATATGGTCCCCTGAGCACCGCCAGGAGTAATTCCTGAGTGCAGAGCCAGGAGTAACCCCTGTGCATCGCCAGGTGTGACCCAAAAACCAAAAAAAAAATTGTAAGACAGAGGGGCACTAAAGAGAGGGGGGCAAGCAGGGAGAGGAAAATGGGCGGGGGCACAGACACGCTGTTGGGGAATGCCCTGTAGAAGCGCACGAGGAGGGCACGTACACTCACTTAAAAATGGTGTTAAAAATGATGTTAAAGGAACATCAAGGAGCGTGTTGAGTCCTAGTGTTGAAACACATTGAGACGCTCCCTCACAAGCATATTTACCAGCTCTATAGTTTTTAAACTTTTGCTCTGCCAGGACTCCTCCATGCACACTCACACTTGCAGTTTTTAACCAAGCTGTTGACTATTTCCACGTAGAGACACCATCAAATGAGTTGAGGGAGCTGGGTGGGCCATCGCGTGCCCTGGGCCATATTCTGGGTGGGTTGACGAGTGTGAAGAATTTATTCATGGATGGACGCTCCTGGATGGGAACTTCCTTCGGCTTTAATTTCCTTGCACATGCTTATATTTGTGGCGGTTCCCATGTATTTGTATTTCGCTTGACACAGTTAGAGGACTCAGGTGAATCATCCCCGTGCAAAGCCTTCGGCGATGAAGTCTCGGCTTTGAAACCGTTTTGCCTCCTTGGCCCTGGAAGCCTTTATTTTGTCTCACTTCCTTGGGGCGGCGGGAGCTGCACCCAGGCTTCACTTCCCCTCCTGTGGGAATCTCCCTCCTGTGGGAAGTGATCTGCCCAACCTGGGAGGTTTTCCAAGGCCTCTGCGTGGACCTCCGCCTCCCGACAGGCCAGGGCGCTGCTGGCAGCCGGGGAGGCTTGTTTGTGCTTCCACAGTGCCCGCCTCTCAGATTACACCTTCCCTCCAAGGCCCTGGAAGACGTCACAGGCGCAATTAGCTGAGCGTCGCCACACACACCCGGAGTAAATATTTATGCGGCCTGGGTGGCGCTGGGACACCGGTCAGAGCATCCCTGAGCCCTGAGCTGCTGGTAACCAGGGGCCCTCTGGAAACCCCAGCCCAGAGTCCGGTTCCGGCTCCCTGCGATGCACCCCCCCCCCCATTTCCTGAGGACCAACCGCTGTTGTCCAGAGTGGAAGGGTTGGGAGATGGAGTGTTGACGCAGAGGGTGCCAGGCGGGGCCCGCCTGAGTGCCACACTGTCCCCCACCGCGACCCACGGCCTGTGCCATGTCCCTTGGTCCCGCTCGGGGAGGGGGTACTCTCAGCTTGGAGGCCTCTGGCCCCCAGGACCCTCAGGATGTTCTCCTGCATCCTTCCCGGCTGCCCCTGATTCTGCAGAGACTACAGTCAGTGGGGTGTGCAGAGCTGACCGCGTGTGGCCAGAGATCTTGGCAACCGCCAGCACAGTCCCCTTCCTGGTATCCTGTCTTTGAGGGGGCCCCCAAGGCTGCCCAGGGGTCTCCCCGCTTCGGCAACGGCACAGAAGTTGTGTCCTGGACTGCAGGAGAAACCAGGCCTCGGGGGCGAGGGGCAGAAGCACTGGCCTGGCTGGCGCATTAGCCTTTGCCCGGGAGTCTGAAGGCAGGACTTGGTCCCTGGGGACCCTTGACCAACTGTGGCCTTTAAATTAGCAGCCGACCTTCGTCTCACCTTGCCCTTGCCTGCTGCTGAGCACCAGAACCTGGAATCGCCAGCAGGCCCCTTGTCGGGGAGGCCTCACCCCTGCGCCCGCACTTCAGGCTCTTGAGTGGCGAGGCCTTTTGACACTCGAAAGCAAGAGTTTCTTGACTTTCGCTCATGACTCGGCCTGCAGCGGGATGCGGGTGCAGATCTAGACAGGTCAGCTCGGGCCCCTCCTTACCCACCAGCTCCAGCTGCAGGGAGCTGAGGGGCTTGGGGGAGGCTCTGCGGCGGGCAGCTCTCTCCCTCCCGCAGGCCCCGGCTGTCTGCAAGTGGCTGACCCTGCCCTCTGCGCCAGCGGGCCTGGGCCTGGAGCTCATTCACCGGCCTCCACTCTGGGAATTTGCACCCTGGGGCTCTCCGTGCGTCAGTGCCAGCCAAGTGAATTAGCAGCGGAAGCACGGGGAATTATGTTGTTATTCCAGCGGAGGCCTCGGAGGGGGACGAGAAGGGAAGGGGCCCCTCCCCCGGGTGATAGCGTGCCAGGCCCACCCTCACGTCCAGCTGAGCGCGGTGCTGTGGGGATCTGAAGAGTCTCCGCACGCAGCCTGGCAGCCCCAGGTGATGAACGTGAGGGGCGGCTGCCGGCAACTGCTGGGAAATCTCACAAGCCTTTCGCTTTGTCTCTCACCCGCCAGTGGCAAGGAAGCAATCAGGCTCCTGTCAACAGCACCAGGACGGCCATGCTGCCCCGTCCATCCTGACCAAGCAGCCACAGCTGGACCGTGCAAGGCGGGGGCGTGGCAGCTGCCCCCACACCCTCACTTTTTTTTTAAAAAATCGAATCACTGTGAGATACAGTTACAAAGCTCTCATGATTGAGTTTCAGTCATACAATGCTCTAACACCCACCCCCCACTTGTGCACATTTCCCACCACCAATGTCTCCAGTATCCCTCCCCCCACCCCCACCCAGCCCCTCCCCCTGCCTCTATGACAGACACCTTCCTTCTTAGTCTCTCTCTACTTTGGAGCATTACAGTTTGCAATAAAGGACCAAATATGAGAGGCCATCATGTTTGGTCCTTTCTCTACTATCAGCACACCACATCTCCCATCCCGAGCGATCCCTCCCGCCATCATTGACTTAGTGGTCCCTTCTCCATCCCAGTTGCCTTCTCCCCCGTTCATGAGGCAGGCTGCCAACCATGGAGCAATCCTCCTGGCCCTTATCTCTTGGGTGTTAGTCTCAGACTATGTTATTTTATATTCCACAAATGAGTCATTCCTTGCTCTTCCTCCTTCTTCTGCTTTCCCTACTTTTCGGCCTCTTTTAAGATCTCACAGCGTGCAAATGTGTGCATGGGGTGGTGGCGGTGGTGAGGGGGGAGAGTCTGGAAAGCACCAGAGGTCTGTGGTTTTCAATATTCGAAGCTCGTTGCAATTTTTTTTTTAATTTGTGAATTATTTAAAAATTTTAATGCTTCTTAAAAGTTTAGTAGGTTTAACATAAAAAAAATTTTTTACAGGCTCCTCCCCCCAATGAAAGCCCCACTCCTTGGCTGCCCCCTCCCCTGTGTCCCAAGACTCATATGCCAACCCTCAGCCATGGGAACCGAGTGTGGATGTGTGTTATTCCTGTACCCGGGAGAAGGGGCCCCAGCCTGTCCCCTGGGCCGAGATCCTGGCATGGATACTCCCTCCAACAGGAGTTAGGGGCCTGTGCTCCCCGGTATTTCCCAGCCACCTGCTCATGAGGGTCCAGAGTAGGGCAGCCCCCCACACCCCGGGAATGTCGGGATGAGTTCACCAGCCAGCATCCTCCTAAAACTCTGAGATGAACAGACCCAGCCCTGCATGTCCTGCTTGGCTCTGTCCCTGAGCTTTCAAAAGTATTTTGGAATAAAATTCTTTTCCCCCCATCTTGTCTGAGGGTTATATTGCTATAATTTTATCAAATGACTACTTTTAAGCAGCACCACACTCCTCTTGAATAAAATCTTGAACAAAATGAGGGCTAACGGGTCAGTGTCCATGAGGGTCTGTGTCGCCTCGGGGTCCTCTGCCCTGTCTTGGAATGCCCTTTTCTAAGCCATTCCACCCAAAGCTCCCAACGCTTATTCCTTTTTTTTAAAAAGTAGACTTTAGTGGTCTTAATTTTTTAATTTTTCATAAAATCACCGTGAGATACAGTTACAAACTTTCATGATTACATTTCAGTCATACAATGATTGAGCACCCAGCCCTCCACCAGTGCACATTTTCCACCACCAATATCCCCAGTATCCCTCCCACCTCCCCTGCTCCATTCCAGCCCTGCCTCTGTGCCAGGTATATTCCTTCTTACTCTCTTCTACTTTTGGGCATTATGGTTTGCAATACAGATACTAAGAGGCCATCATGGTTGGTCCTTAGTCTACTGCCAGCATGCATCTCCCGTCCCGAGTGATCCCTCCAACCATCCTTTACTTAGTGATCCCTTCTCCATCCCAACTGCTTTTTCCCCAAGGACGAGAGCAAGACTTCCAAACCATGGAGTGATTCTCCTGGTGCTTATTTCTACTGTCCTTAAGTGTTAGTCTCATGTTACGTAACTTTATATTCCACAAATAAGTGCAATCATTCTATGTCTGTCCCTCTCTTTCTGACTAATTTCACTTAACTTGATACTCTGCATGTCCGTCCACTTATATGCAAATTTCATGGTTTCATCTTTTCTAACAGCTGCATAGTATTCCATTGTGTAGATATACCAGAGTTTCTCTAACCAGTCATCTATTCTTGCTCCCAACACTTCTGAGTGGACAGAACCTTTATCTCGGCATTGGCTCTTCAGGAACGTTTGTGTCAATGGACCACGGGCCCTTTCACTTTGACAAAGGGTGGATTGAGACCCCGGGGGATTCTCCTGGGGAAATCCACTCCTTTCCTGTCTGATGGCAGTGATACCATGTCCTGAGAGGGAGACAGAGGCTCGTTCAGGAGCTGACAGAGCTAAGGTTTGGTTCCAGAGAGTAGGGGAGCCAGTGGGTGAGCTCTGAGACCAAGTGGTTCTGCACATGGTGTTGGCTGCCTGATGCTCAGAGCTGGGGCTGAGGGGGGACAGAGGATGCCCTGGAGAGGGCAGTAGGGACGGTGACCATCTAAGTGAGATGTTATTTGGCCTTGACAATGAAGAAGAAGATTTTCTTCCCCATGTACTGAGGAAAACCCTCCTCTGGTGGCCTGGCACCTGGCCAGGGGGAGTCAGGTCAGACCACCTGTGGGTGTGCCCTCCCCGGTCTGTGCATTGCACCCTGAACCCCTGAAAGGAGACCAGGCACCTGAAGGGGTCCCTGGCACTTGGCTTGTGAGCAGAGATGAGTTATTCAGTGATCCTGTTTGAGAATGGACAAGTAATAGGAATCAAAGTATTGAAATAAAAGGGGGGCAGAGGGGCTGGAGTGGTCTCTAAGGTAAAGGGGAAGTCAGTAGGGGAGACAGTCTGGACTGTCCTTAAAACACCATAATGGAAGGCACACTAACAAATCTCACACCCGAGCAACTTGCTGCAGGGATGGCTCTGGACTTTGTAGTAGGTAACTTTTGCTGGGCCGCTCCAGCTGGGGGCAGGTGCCGTCCCTCCACCTGCCCTCTGGGAACCCCAGCAGCCGCCATCTTCTAGAACTCAGCGAAAGGCTCCAGGTATGGGTATTGGGAAACACCAGGCCTTACAGGACAGGGGAGGAGGCGATCCTACTACTCCCCCCACCCCTGCCCCACTCCAATGAGACTCTGAGAATCTGTCCACACCTGGCCACTATCTCCTTCAGCTCCCACATGGCCATGATACAGAGACACACTAATGAATCTCGGACTGAGTAACTTGCTGTAGCGATCTCTCTAGACCCTGTCATCCCATTGCTCATTGATTTGCTCGAGTGGGCACCAGTGACGTCTCCACTGTTACTGAGACTTGTTGTTATTGTTTTTGGCATATCGAATATGCCACGGTAGCTTGCCAGGCTTTGCTATGTGGGCAGGATACTCTTTGCAGCTTGCTGGGCTCTCCGAGAGGGGCGGAGGAATTGAACCCGGGTCGGCCACGTGCAAGGCAAACGCCCTACCTACTGTGCTATCACTCCGGGCCCTCTAGCCCTAATTATTAAAATTTTAGAATTCCTAGAGCTCTTGTGGCTATGCAAGGTTATATTGTATCTTTAAGAAGCAATACAAAACACATTGTCTAGCATTGCATTCCCGGCAGGTATGAGTGGTGGTGGGACTGGACCAAATACTGAAGGTAACCAAAGTAGAGAAAGAGTATTGTTCAAATTGTCTGACACACAGGCAAGGGTAGGTGTGGAATTGGGGGTGGGGTAGGATACTGGAGACTTGGGGACTTTGGTGGTGGAAAACGTGTACTGGTGAAAGGATGGTGTTTGATGATTGTATGATCGAAGCTCAAACATGAAAGCTTTGTTACTGTATGTCACAGTGAATCAATTAAAAAAAAAACAACCACCAACATGGAGCTGAAAAGTAGACAAAGAACCGAACATGATAGTCTCTCAGTGTCTGTATTGCAAACCATAATGCTCCAAAGTAGAGAGAGAGAGAGTAAGAGGGAAAGTGACTGTCATAGAACCAGGGGGTGGGTTGGGATGGGGGTAGTGGGAGAGACATTGGGGACATTGGTGATGGGAAATGTGCACTGGCGGAGGGATGGGTGTTCAATCCTTGTATGACTGAAACTCAGTCATGAAAGCTTTGTAACTGTATCTTGTGGTGATTCAATAAGAAAAATGAAAATAAAGCTCCACTAGCAAAAATAAATTAAGACAAATTAATTAAGAAAAACAAAACAACAATTCTATATGCTGCAGCACTAGCTCTCTCAGGCATTTCTCCGAAGGTCGTGAGGACACTAGTTTGAGAGGCTTGAGAGGCTGTTTGCACCCCTGTGCTCCTAGGGGCGTTATTCACAGCAGCTGAAGCAGGGTGCCATCCTGAATGCTCGTCAGTGGATGGCGGACAGAGAGACTGGGCCCACATGCTTGACGGATACTACTCTGCCCTTATCAAGGAAGGAATTATGTTCTTGGGACAAAAATTGTATGGATGTACCATGACTGTGCGAAGTGCCCTGATCATTAATCCATCAGTCAATGAGAGAGGGGCCACCCAGGGGTTGGACAAACAGCCGAGACACTCTGCGGGCCACGTCTGGGTCCCACATGCAGCATGTCTCCAGGGCTCAGCAATGCCATCTGCATGCACTCACACCACACATGGCCCGGTGCATGCTCTGTGGGTCCAGCAGGTGCCCTGCTGAGAGCTCCTCCTGGCTCACGTGACTATCGAGGCAGGTGTAGTTCACACAGTGGAATCAGTGGAGAGCTCATATTTTATAACGGAACTCCCACCTTTGTTTCAGGAATCCTTGATTTGTTTCAAAAATTTTCTCTTTCCAGGGCTGGCAAGATAGTACAGAGGGTAGGGCGCCAGCCTTGCACGTGGCTCACCTGGGTTCGATCCCAGGCACCCCGTGGGGCCCCCTGAGCACTGCAGAGCCATGAGAACCCCCTGAGCATTACCGGGTGTGGTACCCCAACAAAACCCCCAAAGAATTTCCTCTTTCCTGTTTTATTTTCATAAAAGAGATATTTGGGGGTGTGCTATAAAAATATTTGGTATTTTGGGAATATTTGATATGACTTGGAGCTGTAAGAAGCTTGGACAGGGAGAGAGCACCTCTCTCACTTCCTCTATCACCTCCCCTGGGTCACCTCCTCCTCCTCCTCCCGCCCCTGCGGTCTTTCTGCTCCAATAGCAGGCTCAGTACTACTCAAAGCAGCCGATCACAATTCCTTTCTCACTTAAGTCTCCTATTGTTCAATCTTGCTTGTGTTTTTCTTCCCTCAACTAGATGCTAAGCTCTTTGGAGACTGAAAGCTGCAATTCCTCTTAGGGAGAAACACCCAGTTCCCTGCCGCATACTGAACGACAGAGACGGGGTCACTTGGTGTCTTGGTGGACCCTAGGGTGGACACGGGGACAGGGCAGGTTGCTCTGCTACCAGCTGGGCTGGGCTGGTGCTCCAGCGGGCAGATCAGCCCTGAACCCTCAGCCTCTTCCCTCTCTCGGACCCTCCCCTGCGTCTTCTCCCCGTCCCTCCGCCCGCTCACTGAGCGTGGCCAGCGCTTCTTCCCTCATCTCCCCCTGCATCCGGATGGGAAGTTTTCTTAGGGACCCGACTTTCTCCTTTTCCTGCCCATCTCCCCTTCATGCCTTGGCAGCGCCAACTGAGCATCTCTGAGTGGGAGCTCAGGGGTCATGCAGGGAACTGGGGGGTCTGCTTCTGAAACTCTTGCAGCCCTTTAGCTCTCAGCAGCGTCTGAAGCCCGATGGGCTCCCCAGAAGCTGGAGACAGGGGCGGGGGTGGGGTGTGTGTGCACAGGTGCATAGCAGCGAGAGCAGACACGTGGCAGGGCCCTGGGTGGTGTCCGGGGGCCAGACACTGGTCTGACAGGGGGCCTACTGGTGCTGGGAGAGACGTTGCTTCCCAAAGGATGGGGACTGTGGCCGAGGGGCCCTGAGGAAACCCTCATCCTCGGCTCCCTGCCGGAGCATCACCGCAGGTGTGAGTGGGGAGGGTGAAGCCGACGAGGGTGTGCAGGGGGCGGGGCCTTCAAAGTGGAAACATACTGCCTTTCCCGTCAGGGCAGGAAAGGCCCTTCTTCCCACACCCCTTCCTGGGCTCTCCTTTCCCACACACACCTGTTAATTTCTGATCATCAAACATGTGTGTCAGTTGGAAACTGGCCTCAAATGCTGTGGGAGAAGGCAGTGGGGACAGAAAAGGGACCACCATGATGAAGATAGTTGGAAATGATCACTTGATCCAAACTGTGCGCTGAAAACAAGTAAAGGAACAAGCAGGATAACCTCTCAGTGCCTGTATTGCAAACCCTAATGTGAGGGAGAGAGGGAGAGGGAAGGGGAGAGGGAGAGGGAGAGGGAGAAGGAGAGAGGAGAGAGGAGAGAGGAGAGAGGAGAGAGGGAGAAAGGGAGAGAGGAGAGAGGCAGAGAGGAGAGAGGGAGAGAGGAGAGGAGAGGGGGAGAGAGGGAGAGAGGGAGAGGGAGTGGGAGAGGGAGGAGAGAGGAGAGAGGAGAGGGGGAGAGAGGGAGAGAGAGAGAGGAGAGAGGGAGAGAGGAGAGGAGAGGGGGAGAGAGGGAGAGAGGGAGAGAGAGTTCCTGCCTGCCATAGACATGGGCTGGGGGAGGGTGTGACTGGAGGGAAACTGGGTTCATTGGTGGTGGAAAATGTACACTGGAGCAGGGATGGTGTTGGAACACTATACTGAAACCTGACCACAATCAGCTTTGCAACTGCGTCTCACGGTGACTCAATAAAAAATAAAAGACAAATAAACCCCCAAACCATGTGTGTGTCTGTGTGTGTCTGTGTCTGTGTGTGTCTATGTCTGTGTGTGTGTCTGTGTGTGTCTGTGTCTGCGTGGGTGGGGGTGCTTTTCCCACAGTGAGCAACTCTCTGTACTGGCCAGGTGTGCCACGGTTGGACTCGGTTTTGAGTCTGTCTTCCGGGAGAGCGCTGAGCCCCTTTGACAGGCCCAGGTTGACCAGCCTGACCCACCCCCTTCCCGTGCCGCCTGCATCAGACAGGAGGCCTGGGGGCGGTGCACGGGAGCCTCTGCCCTGGCAGCTGGGAGCACTATGCCTGGTGCCAAGCACTATCCCTTGCCCTCTGATCCCACCCCCCGGTCTCCTTTTGTGAACACTTCCTCGTAGCCCTGACCTGGACCCACTTCTCGGCTGCCCTGTGTCCTCTCTGCAGCAGGGCACATGGCCAAAGTTTCCCAGCGTCTCACCTGGTGTGGCCTGTCCTGTGGGGCCAGACCCCAGGCCAAAGCCCTCTTGGGACCTCAGCAGAACAAGCGAAATTCCAGCTACTGCGCTGCCGGGTAATACTAGGGCTTAGAAATTTGGGCTGGGTAGGTGGCGGGGAAGCTCTTTCCTGTTTTCCCAACTCAACACTGAATGGAAGGTGTGAGTCAGCTCAGGACAGCGCCACCAAGGACGGGAAACGGGCATGTCTGGGAGTGACTGGGCCCGCCTGGACCCTGGACCTTCTGGCCGCCCCGAAAGTGGACATAGCCTGAAACTCCACCCTGTTGCCTGAGTTCCCCAGGGTCCACCATTCACTCCTGCCTGGTCCTGTGTCCTCAGATCTGTCCCACGTCTTGCTGTTTCTCCTTCGCCTGAGAAAAGCATCTAGCGGGCAGGGGCTGTGTCCACCCCTCTGCTCCTTGATTTCTCACTTGCGAGGTGAGAAGAGCGATGCCCGCTGTGCCTTCCGTCCTCTTCTCTGACCTTCTCCAGCCTCCCCGCCTCTACCCCCTGACCTTCTCCAGCCTCCCCACCTCTACCCCCCGCCCCCTGCCCCCCACTCCACTCACTGGGACTTATTAGGAGGCGTTGAGTAAGTGCTGAGCTCGGAGCCTTCTTGCTCCAGCTGCAAAGCTCATTCTCCAAACAGTGCTTGAAGCCGAGGCTCCCAAACTTGAAAGAGCCACCGAGTTCCTGGGGGATCTGCCAGGCCCCCAGGCTCAGCACTCGGGTTTCAGATTCCAGACGGAGAGGTCTGAGAATCTGCATTTATGGGACACTTTCAGCCAGTGTTGCAAGCTCAGGGGCCCCATGCGAAGCCCCCTGCTCCGAGGCTTGGTTATTAGGAGTGGAGCTGTCCTTCCCTGGACAGTCACACATGTGACCCTTCCGCACGATGTCCTGCCTCCATCCTCCTGGATACACGAGTAAGATACTCACGTCCCGGGTGCCTGCTGGCAGAGGAGCGTGTTGGGGCCTTGCAGAACCCCGTAGGCCCTGGGCTGGACGCTCGATTCAGAATGCGAATGTAGCTGGGGCCCGGCGCCGCTCTCTGGCTGGGGCGCAAACACCCCGTCTCTCTCGGGCGCCCCGTATCACTACTGAGCCCTTCAGTGCCAAGGCTCCTTGCGGTGCCCGGTGCATGGCAGGTGTCTAAGCTTGGCAGGACAAAACCAATCAGCACGTTTCTGCTTCTGTGCATGTAAGGGAGAAGAGAAATAGGCCCTGGAGACTGAGTCAGCCCGAGGAAGCCCACGCGCTGCTCTCAGCCAGAAAGGCAAGGGCGCCGATGGCACACTGCGGTTCTTTCCGTCTCTTCCCACCTCTCTCTTCCCTCAGTAGTTTCCTCACACGCACTTGCTGTAGTGTGTGGGGGACGTCACACTCGGTCATTTGGTCCCGTGGACGCCTCCCAGTGGCCACCAGGCTCGCACTCCGTGCGCAGGGCCAAGCTCAGGGCCTCATGCTCGCCAGGCGGCTAGCTGCTCCACTGCCGGGTTGTCTCTGGGCCGGGAGCCTGTCTTCGAGGGATTTGATCTGGGTGGGGCCCCAGCATTCGGCTTCTCGTTTCTCTCGTGTGTTCCTCAGGTCTGGCCATGCCTGGGTTTGTTGGTGGCTGAAAGCAGACAGTTCAATGTGCATGTTGGGAGAATTGGTGGCTTTGTCTCGGGGGGGATGGTGATGGTCAGGCAGCCCCTTGGTCTTACTCTTTCTAGCTACGTCTGCTGCAATTGCCTCAGCCTAGGAAGCTCTGCAGACTGGAGGCAGCTTAGCTCTTCATCCATCCCGAATCCTTCTCTCTCTCGTGGAGCGTGGTCCTCAGGCTCTGTGCCCGCTAACCCTGTTCTTTGGCGGCACCTTCCTGGCCTTCCCCCTAATCACAGGCAGATCACTGACTTGTGTGGAAAAATGAATAATCCATTCAATACTTACTAAGGGTAGATAGTAGACCCAAAGATGCAGTTTTCAGACATTTTGATTTGATTTATATGTTTCAAATACTAATATATTCATATGATACTTTCATTATAAAATATGCAGTGATAGAGATTTGTATGTATATGGGATTAAAAAATTTGGATTTATAAATGGTTCAAAACAGGTTGCAGAAATATCGTCTGTTGCTCTTTTTAATTTATCTTGAGCATGCTATGACACATCCTGAAATAATTTGCTTTGGAAAAAAAATCATGCACGTTCTCTCTCTTCTTTTCCAAATGTAACTGTAAATATTACTTTGATGTATGTAATTGCTTCAGCCATCTCCACTGGAAGGAAATCCCGCAACCCTTCCATCTCCGATATCTTGCTATTGTCAAGAAATAAGAAAAACGGACTGAAAATGCATTATTCAAATGTATTTAATGTAAACATTAAAGAGGTCTGAGAACAGACACAAATTTTCTTTTGCTTTAATGTGGTCTTGAAAATATTTCAAGTATTTTGCTTTACAGGCATTCATTCACTCTGCTTAGGAAAAATATGTCTTCGAACAAATTTTCGGAGTCTGGAAACGCCTTGAGTGCTGCTGAGTGGGGGCAAACCAATGCTTTGTAGCCGAGTTGAGTTGAACTTGACTACGGGTCTGCTGGGGTCCGAGGCTGCTGGGGAGGAGCTCGGGGGCGGGCCTTCCTTCCGGTGGGGTGAAGAGGCACTCAGTCCCTCTGGACCCGGGATTTGGTCACGGCCAGCTGGATTGCCTTCAGGTTTCGTCCTTCTTAGAAGCAAGTTGGCTCTGCTCTGAGCAGCCTGAATGGCCTGGAGGCACAGCTCTTACCCTGTCCCTTGTCTGTGCACGAGGTCGGATTGCTCAGGAAATGCTTTTCTGGGTTGAGGGTCCGAGGCAAGAAACCGCCTGGGCTCAAGCCTTTGTCTAGCCTCCTTGCTGGGCAGACCCTGGCGCACCTGGGCCTGCCACCTGGCCCAGGTGCTGGCAGTCGCTTGTCCCTCGGGCACTGCCTTCTCATGACTCAGAGAGCTGGTGGTGGCAGTAACCACCGGGGCTTAGCAGCTGCCCCTCCTCACACACGCCTGAGGGTTCAATCCACTCAATGTCTCTTTTCCTTCTGAGTTCGGGGCTCGTGTGACAGCTAGAGGCACCCCCGGCAGTGTGATTCAACACTGCACGTGTGTGTATGTGCATACACATGCTCTCATGCATGCATGTGTGTATGTGTGTGTGTGTGTGTGAATGTGTGTGAACTGATGTGTCACAGGATGAAACATTTCACTCCACTCCGAATAAACAAGCAAATATTCTGACCTATTTTTCGGCAGACTGAAGTTCTGGAATTTCAAATCACTGGATCCTTCTTTTGTTGTCCTTCTATTGCCCCTGGGGATAAAAAAAATAGATTATAGTCAGGAAATAGCAAGAAGCTAGGGGAAAAATTAATTAAGTGCATTCATTCATAGAAACAACCGCTCAGTCAGATTTAAGTAATTAATGTCTCACACATAATTCTAAATCTCTCTTTGCATTTCCATTGGGGTTAAAAAAATCTTTTTAGAGTAATTCAATTAATTTTTTAAAATGTCAGCTTTATTTCACAAGGGCGGGTGTGTGGGGAAGGGAGGGAGAGTCAGGCTGGGGTGAGGCTCTGTTGTTCTCCCCCACCGGTGGGGTCACCCCGGCACGTGTGTCCTCTGACCTCTATTTCCCTTGACTTCATCCCTCCACCACATGCAGGAGAGTGACTGTGAGCCAGGGAATGTTCCAGATGCTTCCTAGAGACACTGAACTGGATCTCAAAGGAACCAATATCACCCAGCCTAGGAGACCAGAGAGTCTCACAATTGGAGCTCGGACTCAAGGCTTAGGGAGCGACCTGGCATTTCTAGGAAGGGTGATTCGGATGGAGATGCCAGAACCATGTCTCTTACTCACGCTCCTGCATTTACAAGCCGTGGGGGGAACAATTCTTTTAGCATGCGAGCAGTAGGTGGCCTTTCTGTCCTCTGCCGAGGCTCCCACATGAACTCCGGGGGGGGGGGCGGGGGGGCTGCAGGGGCCTCCTGGGCCCTCCCACCTCAGTGCCCTCAGCATCTCTCACTGGACCACGCTCACCTCCTGGGCTCTGGACTTGCTCTTCCCCCCAGGGCTGGTTCTTCTCTCTCCAGAGTACGCGAGTTCTGCATGGGGCCTGTTTCCTCAGGGTCCTTCTGCTGTCCTGTTTCCTGCCTTGGCTTTGCACCCACCCTGTGAGGCTTGAGGAATGCCCCTCTGTGGTCCTGCCCTGGGTCCCTGGGGTGAGTTCATGTCCTGGCACTAAGTGCCCAGTGATTCTTTAGACAGATGTCACCGTGATGGACAGCACGCCGTGGGCTACTGGACTAGCTTTCCTCATGGTGCACGTGCCATCTGGAAAGATGGTGGCATGACTGCAGGGTGGAGTTTGCCTTTTTTTTTCCTTTTTGGGTCACACCCGGTGATGCACAGGGGTTACTCCTGGCTCTGAACTCAGGAATTACTCCTGGTGGTGTTCAGGGGACCCTATGGGATGCTGGGAATCGAACCCGGGTCTTCCGCATGCAAGGCAAACGCCCTCCCTGCTGTGCTATCGCTCCAGCCCCCAGAGTTTGCCTTTGAGGTCGTTTCATCATCATCTCACTTACTCTCAGCGCTTCTTTGTCCAGAAGCCAAGGGGTCCATGCTGGAACTCCCTGGCCTTTCTCAGGGTTCCTGCTCCCGCCTGCAGGCCTGTCACCCGGGAGGGTCGGCTCCAGCACCTCCTTCCTCCCGCCTCACCTCCACCCCGGAGTCCTGCAGCACCAGCTTCCCATCCGCAGTGCTGCTCCTGGGCCTCCTCAGCTCCCAGAAGCCACGCGCAGTGTGGACACTGCTCTGCAGTGCTCAGGGATCTGTGTGCAGTGCTCAGGGGGCTCTGTGCAGTGCTCAGGGCTCTCTGTGCAGTGCTCAGGGGTCTGTGTGCAGTGCTCAGGGATCTCTGTGCAGTGCTCAGGGCTCTCTCTGTGTAGTGCCCAGGGCTCTCTGTGTAGTGCTCAGGGGTCTGTGTGCAGTGCTCAGGGGTCTCTATGCAGTGCTCAGGGGCCTCTGTGTGCAGTGCTTGGGGCCTCTGTGTGCAGTGCTTGGGGCCTCTGTGTGCAGTGCTCGGGGCCTCTGTGTGCAGTGCTCAGGGGTCTGTGTGTAGGACCCTCTGGCATCAGTCCCTCACTGTTTTCCTGCCTCCGCCCTGCTCCTGACGCATCTTTGCCTGGAGTAAATGAAGCTGCCCGTTGCATTGCTCCTGGGGCCTGGCTGCTGGCTGGTCATTCCGTGGACGCTTGGCCAGCTCTGCACGCGGCACCAGCTGCACCCCACTGCCCAGCGTTTCCCATGGGCAATCTCTGAGGCAGAGCTCGGCCCTTGGCCCTCCCGGCACTTCCTGCGCCTTACCCCCAGCCCCTGGGCCCTGCGGCCGGCTTCCCTCCCCTCAGCGGGGCGGGGCTCGGCTGCTCCAGCCCCTTCCATGGACTCCAGCAGGTCAGAGCAGGCCACGGCTCTCCCCGCCCCCATCCCTTTGCTCAGGCCAGTCTCTCCGCATTGTCTCCACCGAGAAAGTCTCTCGGTCCCGAGAGCTCTGCAAGCACAGGCCGAGCGCTCCCCGCGTGCCTCCGCAGGCGCCGCCTCTCACTCCTTCCCTCGGCTGCCCCAGGAGCAGCGCCTGGGCCTTGCAGCCCGTGCAGGGAGGCGGCACAGATGCCTCCGGGCCTGGGCACCCGCGGGGTCGGCCTCCCGGCACGGTCCTCAAGCCCAGCTCCCCTGGCCCTGCCACCGCGCTGCCTCCTCTGCAGGCGTCGGCACCCCTCGAACTGGGCGTCCCGAGAATTCCTTCCTCTCCCGCGGCCCGCGCCCTTTCTTCTCTCTTAGACAGTTTCCACGGTTTACCAATTCTTCTCTGATCTTCCATTCTGTTTCCTCGGTTTCTGTTAGCGTGGTCTCAGCAGGCCCAGAGCCCGCTGCCGTTCTGGCGGCTTCAAAGATAACACTTGGCTTTTTGTTTCCTTGGTATCTCGTCTCCCCTCTCCCGGCCTCCTGCTGCCGCTCTGATCTTGACCCGTCCTGGTTTTCTGCTCCCCTAGCAGACATCATCTTTCCCAGTAACCCTCCTGTCGGGGCTTTGCAGATGCCCCTGTTGCTCTGTGAAGCTGTCTCCTGGGGTGGGCACATCCCTGTCCTCAACCCTGTCACTCCCATCCCAACCACGTAGACACCTGAGTCCTCCTCTCTGTGCTGACAGGTGCCCACTGGCTCTGCTCTGCCACAGGAACCACCTCCTCATGAGACTCTTGACAGACCATGGTCAGAATCAAGGAGTAGAACCCGGTGTCTTCAAGTGAATATTTATTGAGCAACTACTATGCACATGGTACGGGATGAGGCTTGGGGGTGCTAGAGGACAAGACGTCCAAATGCATGCCCCAGAAGAGCATAGCCTGGAGCCAATGAGCTCGTCTCTCTTTCTCTGCCACTTACCCCACTTTACTCCCAATTTGAAATAATCTTTTGGGGTGGGGGGGGTCACATCTTGTGGTGTGCAAGGCCTACTCCTGGCTCTGTGTCCAGGGGCAGCTTCTGGTGGTGCCTGGGGGGCCATATGCAGTGATGGGGGCTGAAGTGGGGTTACCCCCACTCTAGGCGAGTGCTCTGTTTGTCCCCTCTACTCTGCGTTCAGGGTCAGCCAGGATGTGGGGGCTGCTGGTGCAGTCAGAGAGTCTGGACTCTTTCCTTGAGAGTTCGCACCCCACAGCGGGGCTGGAATGTGGCTTCCTGGAGAGACAGAACCTGCTCCCACCTGTTCATGTTGCACGAGGGATTCCTGGAGCCAGCGGGAGGCTTCACCTGCCAGGGCGAGTGCCACTGACAGAAGTTTCCGGCACAACTTCTGTGCACCTCCCAGGGACATTTTCTCCCTCCCTCCCTCCCTCCCTCCCTCCCTCCCTCCCTCCTTCCCTCCCTCCCTCCCTCCCTCCTTCCCTCCCTCCCTCCCTCCCTCCCTCCCTCCCTCCCTCCCTCCCTTCCTTCCTTCCTTCCTTCCTTCCTTCCTTCCTTCCTTCCTTCCTTCCTTCCTTCCTTCCTTCCTTCCTTCCTTCCTTCCTTCCTTCCTTCCTTCCTTCCTTCCTTCCTTCCTGTGTTTGCTTTGTTTCATTTTTGCTTTGGCCCACACCCGTGATGCTCAGGGCTTACTCCTGGCTCTACCCTCAGGCTCACTCCTTGCAGCCTTGGGGGCCATATGAGGCCCTGGGGACTGAGCTGAGTTGACTGCATGCTAGGCAGGAGCCCTCCCTCTCTACACTCTCTTGGCTCCTTCTTTCTTTTGCTTTTTAATTTTTCTGAGTGGGGAAGACACGATAAAAGGAAGAACATCTAAGCTAAACCCTCCTTCCTGGATTCAGTTCTGTTTAACTCTCGGTTCAGCAAAAGGGAACACGCGTGCCAAGCCCCTCGAGGAGGAACCTGACAGCTCGCGTCTCCGTGACGCTCCCATGGAGCTTCCTGCAGACTGTGCACGCGGCAATGCACAGACTGTGGACACTGCGTGTGGCTGCACAGGCCTGCAGAGGTGCCATTGGGGGGAGTCACTGGGAGACAGTCATGCCTGGAAGATCTGGCGTGAGTGACAGAATCACGCCAAGGAAGCAGTGTGCGGCTTTCTAAAAACCGTCACAAGGAGAACTTGCCTCGTGCTGGGTTGATTCCTGCTGACGTGGACGCAGGGAGAGACCTTTAGGGCGCAGCAGGAGCTGGGCTGGAGTGGCGGGGTCCCCTGTCTCCGAACACTAACTGAGACTCGAGGGCATCTCCTGGTGCACTTCTCCAAGGTCCACTCGCAAACTTGGTCCCTTTTAAATGTTGCTTCCCTGGAAACCACCAAAAGAACTAGCCCCCCCGCCCCCCTGCCATTTCCCCTTACCCCTGTTTATCTAAAGACTCTGCATTGTTTATGATGGTCAGCGAGGAGTTTTCTGTCCTTCGGGGGCACAGACCAAGAGGGGCTGAAGATTCCAGATGGCACCCCCTCCCCGACAGCTGGAGAATAAGAGGACAACTTGTACCCGGGTCCCTGATTCCTCCTCAGCTCAAGCCCACGGCGCTTGCACCCTGCCCCTCACTCCCCCAGTTCTAAAGTCAGGGTTCAGATTAGTTGAGCCCTGAAGTTCTTCTGACTCAAACTCCAGTGGTTTTCAGGATTATATTTCTTCCCCAGCAGCTAGCTGGGGGAGATTTCTGCATACTCTGGGGTCACCTGGCTGGTTTAGTTTCTTTTTTGTGTGTGTGTCTAGACATGTCAGGTTATTATATTTTTTCTTTTTGGGGTCACACCAGACAATGCACAGGGGTTACTCCTGGCTCTGTGCTCAGGAATCACTCCTGGTGGTGCTCGGGGGACCAAATGGGATGCTGGGAATCGAACCTGGGTCAGCTGTGTGCAAGCCAAATGCTCTACCCACTGTGCTATCCGCTCCAACCCCAACATGTCAGGTTATTAATGACTCAAATCATGGAAAAAGCTAGAAAGAAACCAGAGGGTCTGAGTGTGGTGCTTATCTCCTGGGAATCAGAGTTGAGCCTCTTCCTTCCCTTAGTCTGCAGCTACTCCTAACTTCCTGCGGCCCTTGGGACGCCCTCTGCTGACTCCTGTGAGGCACCTGTCTCTTATTTTCCAGAAGGAGGAACACCATGGCACATCAGGGGTTTGGGACTAACCAAGCAGCCTTGTCTGGATCTCTGCTTTGGCAGACACGAGAGAGCCATGTCTGGTGGGTCGCTCTGCATCACTGCTCGCATTGAGCCCAGCTCAGGACCAGATTATGCTTCTAGAACTGTCCCTGCAGATAAGTGGGCACCGATGGCCCCCGACACTGTAATTCATCTGGACAATCCTCCGTGATCTCCAAAGCCAATCACTGGAGCCTCCTCACGCTAAATTAGACTTCAGTGGAGTCATCACAGGTTGGGGAAAAACACCTCTGACTTTGTAAGCTTTGTGGTTCTCATGCCGGACAGGGTCCTGGAGCTGCAGCCGGTGAAGGGAGACAGATGGCCTCTCTGGGTACAGTGACGTGGTGGAGTGGTCTTTCTTGGAAAAGCAACAACATGCTATCAGCTCCCTCCCTGCTCAGGGCTTCCTGGCTGCTCACTAGAGGACCTCGCACATCCATAACCCTGAGTGAGGTCCACTTTTGCTGGAGACACAGCACATGGGGTGCATGGAGGGTAACAGGAAAAGAAAGGGCGAGGGAATAAAAACCAAAGAAAGGATCTTAGCATGGTAAATAAGTGAAACCCACCTCTCATCTTCACAAAGTCCGAAATCAAACCCCACACAGACAGAAAGGTGTGTAATACCAAGAGCTTCCCTATGGCCTCACCAGTCACCACAAAGTCAGTCGCCCTGAGAGCCTGCAGTTTTCCTACCCATCATGCAGTTGAGTAAACTGAGGCCAAGGGAGCAGAAGACTCTTCCCTGTCCTGAAATGGGGGCAGAACCTATGCCCCTTGGCCAAACCTGCTGGCCAAACCTATGCCTCTTGGGCTCAGAGCCCAGGATTGTCTCGTGTCACTAAGGGACTCTAAGGGAGTCCCCCAGTGGGGCCCTGCCTGAGTCCCGATTTTCTTTTCACATAAGAATGTGAGTACTGGGGTTGGAGTGATAGTCCAGCAGGTAGGGCGTCTGCCTTGCATGCAGCCGATCCGGGTTTGATTCCCCCGAGCACCACTAGGAGTAATTCCTGTGTGCAAAGCCAGGAGTAACCCCTGTGCACATGCATTGCCAGGTATGACCCAAAAAGCAAAGAAAAAAAAAAAAGAATTGTGAGTGCGGGAGCCAGATGCCCCCCTGAGGCCTGGTCTTCACTGCCACGGGGCGCGCTTTGCCTGCACGTCCTGAGAAGGGAAGAGAGCAGAGTGTGTCCTCCCTGTCCCCACCAGCCTCCTTCTCTCAGGGCTTAGAGCTCACGGCTGCTCACTGTGAAGCTGGGAGTCTTTAAGCTGCAAAGGGAAACTCAGGCCACAGAGTCGGGTGGTCTCCAGAGCAACCTGCGTGGAACAGCCCGAGGGGACCCTGCAAGGAGGAGTCGGCGCTTCTGCAGAGGACCGAGGGTTGGAGCCATGTTGGTGTGGACTTTTGCCCCCTCTGTGTCCACTGGGGCTGGGGTGTCGCCTCATTCACACACTGACGTAACAGTCCAAGAAGGCCATTGCTCACGCAGGAGCTGCTCAGCGGGGCTCCCTGAGACCCTGAAGGGCGTTCCTTCCTCTTCCCCCACAGGCGCCATCCATGCCGCCCACAGTGCTTGTATCGCATCCCTGCAGACTCCAGAGCGTCTGCACTCTGGCCTCGCCCAGTCAATGCTCTGCATCTTCCTAGAATGGCTCTCGCCCTGCCTCCGGGTGCATCTGCAGTCTGCGGGCACCCCTGGTGCTTCTTACCTCTCTAGACTGGTTCCCTGACTGGGCTATAACTCCCCGTGGACTGGCCCTCTGCCCCTTCATATGAAGCAGAACCTCCCTTTGGAGAGAGCAGAAGAGGGAGCGGTGCATCTGGAGAGGGGAGGTTCTTGAGGGTGGGGCTTTTCATTCTTATCCCCAGGTTCTCCTGGCAGGGAGAACTTCAAGTCAGAGAATCTACCTCCATAGGAAGGTGCCCTTGGGGAGGGGGTCTTCCTGGTTTTGAGGATCCTTGGAAGCCACGGGAATAATCTTTGCTGGCATTGCTGCCAGCCTGGCATGCCCCTGAGATAGAAGGGGCACTTCCCTGTCATGAGCTCGCCTCTTGGAATTCCTTTGTGTAGGGACTGACTCCTTCATGCCCCCAGACCCTGCCTTATGCATACTTGTCCCTGCCAGGAGCCAGAGGAAGAGAGGTGACGGGGAGAAGATGCCCTCCCCTCCCGTCATTGACGAGGAACTCCCCAAGTCCACCTCCTCTCTGGGGCTCTGAGAAGCCCATGAAAATAGTGTCTGTAGACAGTGGGCCGTGCAGCCCTGCACCCCGGGGTTGCAGGAGACCCATGACCCATTACAGCCGGAAGAAGCTGTACCTGTTGGAAGGTCCAAGATGCCCATGAGAGAAGGAGCCCTGTTGGTGGACAGCTGAGCCTGTCCACATCCTCCTTCAAGTCTCCAGCCCTCAAGAACCTTGTTCTGACCCTACTCAGGCTGTCACCCCCATCACACATTGTCACACGTTGCCCCTGCCCTTCAGCACAAACCTCTAAACTTTGTCTGGGAGAAGAATGTTGGCTTCTTTTAATTTTCTGTTGCTCAAGAGCCAAGGAACCTGGGGTCAGTGGCGTTTCTAAAGCCAGCCACATTCACTTAAGAGCCACAAGTTAACCACTAGAATCTCCAGTTCCCGAGTTCACTCATTTGTGGAGCCCCGAAACCAGTGTCGGCAGCCCAGCTATTATTATGCCCTTCCAGGAAGATGTTCAAGACAAAATCCTGAGGGAAGGGAGATATTTTTGTTAGAAAGTGAAGGACAGCTCCCCTTTCCACTGGGGTTTGGCTTAAGGCTTTTCAGCAACTCGCCCTGTGTGCAAATTTCTGCAAATCTCCCGACCTCCATTATCATGCCAAGATTGAAAGCTAAGACCCCCAGGTAAGAGAGGAACAAGAGTAATGGACCTTGCCCAGATTTGAGAGCAGGTTGGCACGGAGCCCCGGGCCCCAGATGTTTTGAGAGGGTGTGAACTGTCTTGTGGTCTTACAATCCCTCCTTCATGTGGGCCAAATGGCACTTGGTCTTTGCAGTCCATGTTATTAAAGCAAGTGGTTAAGGGGATAATAACTGCTTTGAGACTAGGGGAGAGAGTTATGTTTGGAAATCCGAGTCAGTTTCTAGAGCATTGAAAGACTTCAAGGAATGGAAAACCCACCCATATCTTTGGGCACTGTCCCTTTTTGTGACATCTGGCACACAGATTGTTAGGGACATGGCCATCCTGGAACCCAGGCCGAGAGCAAGCACTTTCCCCCACTTTACTGACGGGGAAGAGAGGGATGGAGGCACCAGATTAAGCAACATGGATTAGACTTTGGGTGATGCTGGCAGATCTTAAGTTCTACTTTCTCTCCAGATTCTTATGTCACCTAGTTCATGCTCGGGTTCCCTTGTGAATTTGTCATCAAAACCTCAGTTATAGTATGGTGGCCGGAACTACAGCACACAAAATCTATGCTCTAAAATCAATCTATTTTTGACCAGAATTTTGATCTTTCCCTTTTATTCCTTTATCTAGGCACCGTAACTTCTAATACTATTGATATTTACACTTGGGAAATATGGTGTTGGTGTGTCAAATCCACCACCAGCAAATCAGTGTGTCCCAACCTCTTTCTGGGTCATTCTCATGGCCTGTATAACAGCTCAGTTTTTAAAATGGTCTTTTAGCTGACATGGCTATAGTAGAGATGCCTTTAATGGTTTTTTGTACAAGATTATCATCCCTTTACCACCACCAAAGTGAACACCACCAAAGTGATCACTCACTTTAAGTCTACAGATCAATGATTTTCATTACATAGTTTTACATATATACCATATGTAGTAGGCACATATGCCACATACATGATATACTATATATGCATGGCATACATAATAAATGTGTACTATTTATACATGTCATATATACTATATACTATATACATTTACATAACATACACATATACCATACTTAGTATATGCATGCACTATCTACCGGCATTTCTCATTTGGGGGCCTCATGGTCCCCATGGGCACTGCATGTGGATCACAGTGAAAATCATTCAAGTGGGAGGTCATGGCATGAGACCAGGGAGCCTGATGGCAGGGAGAGAGACACAGGAAAGATGCAGGTTGGAAGGGGGCCCGGGGTAAAATAAGAACTGGGCCCAGTGCTCTAGACTCCACAATTTTTTTTTTTTATTCCAGAGGATGGGTCCTTCCAGGAACTGTGTGATTGGTTTAACGAACTCCTGATATCACACACCCATCTTTGGGGCTCTCCTGAGAGATATCTGAATTGAACATTCCATTCGGCATCCAGAGTGTGCAGAAACAGAGAGCTAGCTGCCTTCTGGAATGTTCCCTTGATAAAGCTTTGCTCATTTCTTCTCTCATCAGATATCTGTGAGCACCTTGTCAGGGCCTCTGACACTCCATAGCCGTCAGAGTAAGCGGCCTTCTGATGCTCAGAGTCAGCCCTCGCCGGCTGAGCGTGTGGGTTTGGGGAGGTCAGTACATTCCTAGGCCAGGGCTCCTCAGCCATAGATCCAGTGTCAAGCCGATATTCACTGGTACTTGAAAGAACTAAGTTGGTACCTTTATAATATTAGGCCCTTAATGAACTTCAGGTGTTAGCATTTTTTAGTGTTAGGTACAAAGTAATTTATTCTTCTCTAAAGAATAGCATCGTGATACTGAGAGTGGGAAAGAGACCTGGTCATATCCCGCCTATGATTTGCCAGCGAAATCACCTAATTTGTTCTCCTGTAGAAGGAAACGGTCTATGGAGGGGAAGGGCTGTTTCAGCCAGTCTCCCGTCCTGCCTCACTCACCGAGGTGGGATTCTGGGCTGTCTTTCTTGGTAATTTCCAAGAAGAATGAATTGCAGTAGATTTACTGGGCAGTAGAATAATAACCGTCATAATATTGTGAATGCGAATGAGTCTTTCTCCCGGAAGCCTCGGGCAGACCGAATACACAGCAGCGTTATGCTCCAAGTTGCCTCTGACATAAAGATCTCCTGAGTGCCGGGCCATAAAACCACTGAAGTCTTTTAACAGGCCAATCAAACAGGCCCTGGGGAGGCTCCAGGGGCTTTGAGGATTGCTCTCAGAGTGAAACATTAACTAGTGTAATTGAAAGCAGAGCATGGTCCCCACAACGGCGAGGGAGGCGTCCTGGGCAGGGGCGGCACAGCAAGCAGGCACCTCCACAGGTGGCCTGGATAACCGTGCTCGCTTTCCTCGCTGCCACCCTGAGCTGGGCTCCCTGGAATCTTGCCTCTCCTTTCACCGCTCCCCTTACACCCAGCGAAACTACCTAGGGACGTAGGAAATGAAGAGCCTTGCATTTCTTGTAGTGAAGGCTTGTGTGAGTGTGTGTGTGTGTGTGTGTTTGAGAGAGACAGACAGACAGAGACAGAGACAAAAAGAGTAACGCCGATAAAGAGATAAAGAGAAACAGGAGAGACAGAGACTGTGAGGCAGCAAGTGAAGCTTTTCCTTATTGGTGACCCTTCCCAGTTCCATGGTGTGTCTGAGGCCAGTGCGGTGGAGGGTCCAGGGTTTGCGTCTGGGTTGGGAGCATCACCTAATGAGCCCAGGGTTCGAGTCTGGGTTGAGAGCATCACCTAATGAGCCCAGGGTTCGCGTCTAGGTTGAGAGCATCACCTTGCAAGCCCAGAGTTCGCGACTGGGTTGGGAGCATCACCTTGCAAGCCCACTCTTGCGACCTGCTCTGAACCGGGCCCATTCATTCCCACTGCTTGTTTGGCAGGACTGTCAGAGCGGGGTGTGCCCCTGGGGGAGGATTGTCACTCACAGAACGACGGGCACACAAGGATGACTGTCACACGAAGGTCACGTGTGGATGGGTGACTCAGAAGGCGCCCGTTTCAGCAGCCTGGAGCAGTGGGTGAGCCGGAGCTGCCGTGAGATTGTGGAGGCCTGAGGCGGACGCGTCCCTCAGCAGCCCCTCCCGCAGCGTGGCTGTGCCCCCACCCTCCGTCCCTCACCCCGTGGGAGGACACAGTGCCGGCTGCTCCCGCGGGCGTGTGTGAAGGGCTTTACCCCACCGCTGT
Organism: Sorex araneus; assembly: GCF_027595985.1. Taxonomy (NCBI): domain Eukaryota; kingdom Metazoa; phylum Chordata; class Mammalia; order Eulipotyphla; family Soricidae; genus Sorex; species Sorex araneus. The sequence continues at coordinate 146,592,588 of NC_073306.1, forward strand.
GGTTCTTCCTAGATTCCTGTGGGCCTGGCGTCCAGGAAGAGGGCGGCGACAGCAGTGTCTCTGCTGAGGAGCCAGGCCTCTGTGGCGGGCGCACAAAACCAGGGCTCAGGGAGGCGCCCAGGACTCACTGCTGCCGTCCTTTCGGAAATGTTTATTTATTTATTTATTTTTGTGAAACATCATAGTTTTTTTTTTTTTTTTTTGCTTTTTGGGTCACACCTGGTGATGCACAGGGGTTACTCCTGGCTCTGCACTCAGGAATTACCCCTGGCGGTGCTCAGGGGACCATATGAGATGCTGGGATTTGAACCCGGGTCGGCCGCGTGCAAGGCAAACGCCCTACCTGCTGTGCTATCTCTCCAGCCCCCATGAAACATCATAGTTTTTTAAAGTTGAAACTTATTTAGAAAGAGGTGAAGGAGGGAGGGAGAAGCACAGACTCAAGAGACAAGGCAGGCTTCTCCAGAGCGGAAATAGGCGAGCAAAGAAACAGAGAAAAGTGAGCGAGATCGGTCCTTCAAGGCAGAACCCGGGCTGGAAGAGCAAGTCCCTTCTGAAATATCTATCAAAACATTTTTGTTGTGGTCATTGTTTTGTCTTTGGGCCACACCCAGGAATGCTCACCCTGCTGACTCCTGGCTCTACTCTCAGGAACCGCTCCTGGCGGTGCTCGGGGGGACCATCGGGGATGACGGGGCTCGAGCCTGGGTTGGCTGTGTGCAGGGTGAACGCACGACTCAGTGGACTATCGCTCTGGTGCCATAAATTATTTAATATTTAATAAAAAATTTGGAAATAAGATAAAGCCCTACACTCGCCTCTGATGCTCCTGGCTAACCCTGGGCAGAGACGTATTTATTTTTATTTGTTTATTTATTGAATCACCGGGAGATACAGTTACGAAACTTTCATGTTTCAGTTTCAGTCATACAATGATTGAACACTCATCCCTCCACCAGTGCACATTTTCCACCACCAATATTCCTAGTATCCCCCCCCACGCTCCCACCCCATCCCCACCCTACCCTGCCTCCATGGCAGACACTTTCCCTCTTACTCTCTCTTTACTTTTGGGCATTACAGTTTGCAATACAGATACTGAGAGGCTATCACGTTTGGTCCTTTGGGCTATCACATTTGGTCCTTTGTCTATATCCCATCTCAAATGATCCTTCCAACCATCACTGACTTAGTGATCCCTTCTCTACCCCAGCTGCCTTCTCCCCCAGCACATGAGGCAGGCTTCAGACATGCTGTTTAAGTGTGGAGGCATGTGACTTCACAGGGCAAGGGTCAGAGAGCCTGAAATGCCGAAAGTGAGTACCTGACACCCAGCACCCAGGACTTCAGCCTCTACATCCTCTGGGGATCAGGGATCAGTACATTTTCTCTGAAACATCCGCCTCCCCACTCCCCCCCATGCCACTCGCCAATCTTGTGGACCCTGAAAAAATATTGATCTGAGTTGAATCAGATTTTCGCTGGAACCTACTGGTTTCCTTTCAACAAGCTTTCCTTTCATTAGTGTGGGATGTTTGACAACCTCCTGGGATGCACATCTGTCCCTCTGGAGACTCTGTGACCCTCTGTGTGACAAGGAGAGAGAACATGGGGACTGTCATTGCTCAGGGCTGAGGCCCAAGAGCGGAGGCTGCAGGGAGCAGCTCCTGTGACCCCAGAAGTGTGGAGCAGAGCTGGGCCTTCTTTAGTTTCTCCTTCCTTCTCACGCCAGGCTGAGCCCAAGGTATGTGTGGGAGAGTCAGACATTTGAAACGCTCCCTCCGGTTAGACGGGAGCTCTCGGCCAGGGGGCAGGCAGGAAAACATTACGAGGCCCAGCAGAAGTGAAGCAGCTTCTCTTTCTTTTCCCCACTCATGCCGCTTTGGGTGGACGGAGCACTCCTCCTCCTCATCCTTCTGTCCATCCATCCTTCCCTACATCTATCTTTTTGCTCACTCAGAAATTCAAGCACTTCTTCGGTAAAGGCACTGATTAAATTGGGGTGCTGATGTTAGGCCAGGCAGGCACTGCTGTGGAGAACCCCAGGAAATTAGTCACTAGAGCTGAGGCATGTGGCTTCCTCTAACCACATTTTTCTCCACGTCCCTTTGTTGAATTATTGAATAATGAGAGTGACAAATGAGTAAGGGAATGAAGGTATTTATCGAAATGTAGCACTGTCGTCCCGTTATTCATTGATTTGCTCGAGCGGGCACCAGTAATGTCTTCATTGTGAGACTTGTTGTTACTGTTTTTAGCATATCAAATATGCCATGGGGTAGCTTGCCAGGCTCTGCCATGTGGGCAGGATACTGTTGGTAGCTTGCCAGACTCTCCTAGAGGGATGAAGGAATCAAACCCAGGTTGGCTACGTGCAAGGCAAATGTCCTACCTGCAGTGCTATCGATCCAGTCTTTATCGAAATGTACAGAGAGAAATACTCCCTATAATGATGCCAAATGCCAGAGCCACTCCAGGAGAAACACTTTTTCCTAATATGCTTCACTGCCCTTCAGAGCTTAATAAAAGCCATCTCGGCGCGCCACACCCCCCATTCCCCTCCTACTTCTCTCCAATTAGATGGTTGTCTTTGGGTCAACATGATGAGGTCAGACTCCGAAGGACTCTTTTGGATGTAAGAACCATCAGCGTGGCCTCTGGCCGGAGCATATTGATTGAAAAGCATTTCCAAGCTGCCCCAGGCCTGCATCCTCCTCTATCAGGCTGAGTGCTCCAGCGGCCGGCCAGGAGCTGATTGAATCATGCTCTATTTGGGAGCGTGGTGGTGGGGAAGGCAGAAGGCTGGAAACCAGACACAAGTGGGACCAGGGGAAAGTACACAGCTAGTGCCCATGGCTTGAGGCTCAAAGATAAAGACTTTAAATGACTGGAGGGAAGAGATCACAATTATAGGGAGCTGAGATTGCTTTTAGATCATTGTCTGAAAATAGGATGAGAAAACTGGTCTATCTTTATGCTTCTATATAAAAATATGTATAAACATACATATATTATAGAGCAGCTATTATATGCATGTATATATATATAAGCATATATCTCTGAATTTATAAAGCCAAGTTTTACCTAGAGATTTTTATATGAAGATATCTCTCTGAACTAGGAATTTGGGGCAAAGTAAAGATTTTTTTTTTGTTTGATGTTTGGGCTACACCTGATGCTGCTCTTGGCTCTGTGCTCAGTGATCATTCCTTGCAGGGGGCTCGTGGGACCACATAGGGTGCTAGGGACCAAACCTGGGTCTGCTGTGTGCAAGGCAAATGCTGTCTCTGTTGCACCATCTCTCTGGTCCCAAAACAAAGTACTTTAAACATTATATAACAATCTCAGTGATCTGTAATTACAACCCTAACATTAAATTATTTTGCCTCTCACCAAATAGCAGGGGACAGTGGAGAGAGGATGGAGGGAAAGTGAAGGGGAAGCAGCTCAGTGAGAGACAGTATCTGGCAATTAGAATGTCCTCCAGCTCTTTTCATTTTCAAAGCCCCTCTGTGACATGGGAATTATTTCTACTTTCTGGTGAGACTCAAATTGCAAAAGGATTTTCCCCGTGGTCCTTTAGATGTCACACAGCTAATGGACAATGGAGCATAGATTCACTGGGCCTGCTTCTGAGGTCTTTTTGAACCCTTTGCCTCTTGCTTTGAAAAAGGCTCCCTCGTTATGTGTGCCATCTGATCTCCCAGGCTGCAATACTGAATGGTGGTTGGAGGGCTGAATGGCCCGCAATAGGGGAAGCGCTTGCTACCTCATATTGGGTGCCTGATAAACCTCTAGAAATAAAATTATTCCAAGCGAATTCCAAGGGATCTTTCAGTCCCTGTCTCCTCATCATTCTTGCCTCAGTGAACAGCGCTTTCTCTCCCCAGTTCTGCGGTAGAATTGTTCAGGATCAACATGCCTTGTTGGATGTCTGCGTGTCCAAAGATAAATGATTCTGCCAGCTCCCTGCTTTACACCATTCCAAACAGCAGGTGTGAAGTGGGCACCCAGATGTATGTCCAAGAAGCAGATAGGATCAACCTCATATAATGGAAATCGGATTGGCAGTCCATTGTTTTCCAGAAACTTCCGGGCACCATGTCACTTAGTTCCTGAGTAAGCCCTTGTGGTTGGCTCTTGTGTCATGTGTCCAGCAAGGCTGGTGATCACTTTCTGATGTGGCCACACCATCCTGTCCATGCTTAGGACAACCACTGGGAATAGAATTTGGAATCTGCTTTTGCAGAGAGGCTAATTCTCCTGCTAAGATCAGGTGAGGTAGCATTGGGTCCCGACACAGGGACTGCCAACCCTCACCCTGGTTTCAACCCTGGTGCTACCCTGCTTATTCTTGGCCAGCACTAGCTGTCTGAATGTGCCAGCAAGGGGGCCTGAGGCCATCAGGGCCTTCAGGGAAGTGCTCCAGGAAGAGAGGAGAGAGGAAGGGAAGGGAGGAAGACAGAATCTCTGTCCTGAAAAGGGCACCATGCATATGAAAGGAAGCTTCTAATATAGAAAAAAATCCCTGGGCAGTCACTTTGAGAGATGTTTAACAGACTATCCATGGTCAGCTGGCAAGCCCAAGGACCCTCCTGGCCAGCTCATGGTGCCCTTTGTAATCTGTGGAATAATGGCGAGCTAATTGCTTCTATTTATTGCATTGCAGGTTATTTTCCTGCAAGGAAGCTTCATGCTCTCTACTTCCCTACCTGAAAAAAAAAAAAAAGAAACTCACAGTGGGGGGCCCCTGCCTAGAGCACTCAGACCATCTTGCAGTCAAGGTGCATTTGAATATGAATTATGCCAAGTGCTTCTCTTTAACCTGCTATTGTTGGAAGGTACCCACACTTTCAACTTCCCCAGTCAGACTTGGTTCTAGAAATACCCACCCCTGCTCAGCCTTTGGAGGGTTTTGCTTCCTTCCAGTGCAGAGACTGGTAGGAGAATTTGGGTGTACACTTTAGGTTTACTTAGAGGAGTAAATGTCATTAAGTGATAAGGAGGGGGAGGGACTTTATGACAGAAAGAACTTTAATAAAATACTTGAATGGGCAAGGGTACTCTGAAGCATAGAATACGCTCTTTTTGTGGCCTTCACTGGTTTCGTTGATCATTATTCTCATCTTAAACGTGAAGATTTCATGTGCTAAAGCACATACACAAAGTCAGACAGCTAGGAGGTGACAGGATTGGAGTTCAAAGTAATACCTCTTGCTAAACCAACAATTATTTTTACTAGAGTGGCCTGGCGTGGACAGCAGCAGACATAAAAGTCCCTAAGATAGGATTCCCCGGTGAGGGGTGCAAGCCAGTGAATCCACCTGGGCAAACACTGCCTTGCAGGTTCACACATGCGATCTAAGAGCACACAGAAGAGAGGGAAGAATTCTGCCCAAGAGCCTCTGGGGAGACTGCTAAGGGAGTGAGAAGGTTGAACTGTGTGTGTCCTGCAAAAAGGAATGTGGGAACCGTCCCCTGGTACCTGTGGACATAACCTCATAGGGATGTGGACATATCATCTAAGATATGTCCACATAATGAAGCTAATCTTGGTGACAGGGTGAACTTCTACCCCTCCATGACGGGTATTCTTAGAAGAGAAGGTGAGACATGGAGAGAGGAAAAGCCAGGTGGAGACCTGGATGCAGCAGAAGCACCGGGCGCGTAGGGACAGAGACTCGAGTGAGGCCTCAGCAAGCCTGCCCCAGGCCTGGCCGTCACCCGGGGATAGTGTGACTGTGATTACAGCCTTCAGCTCCCAGCTCCAGTCTCTGGAAAGGAACGAGAAGGCCTTCCTGTGTCTTTCAACCAGCCCAATAGGGTCACACAGCCCTAGAAACGGATATAAGCAGGTGTCCACTTCAGTCGGCCTTGGGGTTGGGTAGCGTGGAGGGAGGAGAGGAGGGGGCGGGGAGACAGTGGATCCCAGTGTGGGGCAGCTTCCTGTCACGCACTGCCTGTGCACCTGCACTTAGTTGAATGAACTTGTGAGAATGCCAGATGGGGGTGTGGTTTTGAAGGGCGGGGCTAGCAAATAAACTTGCAGGTGGGTTCTGGACACGGGACCAGGAGGCCGGTGTATTCTCAGCCCTAGCCTCAGACACCTGCTCCCGGTGGTCTGGCGTCAGATCTGAGGCGGAATCCTTGGGTCCCGTGTGGCTGGGATCTGTGCGGGAAACACCAGCAAGCCGAGTGAGCAGACCCTCAGCTTTGACGCTCTGTCCGAGGCCCTGGATTTGTTTCACTTTAATTTACTAACTGCCTGCTTCCCCCAATCTCTGCTGACCCAGGGGTCACACCCATAAGCCACTTCCTGCCTGTGCCAGATAATCTCCTCATCGGCCACCCTCCAGAACTCACGGCTGCTTCTCCCGGAAGGGAGCATAAAATGAGGCCCTCATAACTGTGCCACCGGATTCTGCACCCGTGGTGCCCCAGAGGGGGTGGGTGAGAGCCCTCCCCGCCCCAAGGGACCTAGCCCGGCAGCTAACCTCCACTACCCCACCGCCGACACACTCCAGGCTGCTTTCCACATGCTCGGGAAGAGCCTCACGCATGAGTAAACATATTCCTGGGCTGCATGGCCACTTTACGGCTGTGTGACATATCATCATAAAGGGAAATATGATTAGATATTTTAAGAGTATATGATGAGAAATCTGAGAGCCTGGCAAGCTACCGAGAGTAACCAACCCACACGGAAGAGCCTGGCAAGCTCCCCATGGCGTATCCGATATGCCAAATACAGTAACAATAACAGGTCTCATTCCCCTGACCCTGAAAGGTACCTCCAATCATTGGGAAAAATGAGTAAGGAGAGGCTGCTAAAATCTCAGGGCTGGGATGAATGGAGACGTTACTGGCTCCAGGTCGAGTAAATCGATGAACAATGGGATGACAATGATATAGTGAATTTACTAACAAATACAGTAAATCCTTCAAGAATATAATTTTGTTCAACTGAATGATGATGAGAAAAACGAATTCTGTGACCTGAGGGCCTGCTTTGAGTAGGCATGGTCTAGTTTAGAGCATCTGTTTCCAAGATCCTGGGGACGATGTTCAGAGAGCTTTGTGGTCTGAGAGGCTCTGAGGCTGGGAACCCCATGTTCAGTGGCTGCCCCACACCATGAGACCCCTCAGAGCAGTGCACAGGAAACAGCCTCAGCACCAGCAAGAAAATAAAGGACGTTATTTCTATATGTATTTAACTTGGGGGGAAAAACATCAGAATTGCCTACTGCCTTATCTCTCCCACAGACCTTGGAACTCATCTTCCTCTTTTATGTTCACTCTTGTCCGTGGGTCCTGCAACATTTGAAGCACTTATCAGATTAACTGGTGAATTAAAGCTGGAGTGAGCTTGAGGCCCTCCAGCCCAGTGCCCTAATTTTATTTAAACTTCTACTGCGAGCCAGACAGGGCACTTTCCTGAAAGGAGAGCCCCTGTGAACAGTCCACAATGCAACTCAGCCTTCAGAAAACCTGGGTTTGGTCCCAATGCTACACCCCTGAGAAGTCAGCTTGCACAAAGACGTTTCCTAACCTTACTGACAATCACTATCTCTTGTCGGATTTCTACCCTCCTGGGAAAGCCATTACTAGTAAATGTGGCTTCTCCGTAAGCTGATTGGGTAGTAAGTCCTAGGCACCAAAAGGCTTTTGAGAATGGAAGGGAGACTGCTCTGGAGGACAGAGCAAACGGGGATGGTCTTTGGCATATTGGGACTGGGGCCCCCTTCTAAGAGGAGGTTATGGTAGAAAGCGGGGAATATAATGAAATGGATCTTAGGATGAAGGAGCGCCAGAAGTTGAATATGCGACCTGCCTTTATTAGTACAGAATCTGGGAACCGCCTTCCACTCCCAAGGTTGCAGCTGCTTGCCTACAAACAGGAAGAAGGATGAATCCTCGTGACAGCTTTGTGGAGATTTATGTGAACATGTCACTTTCATTGTGAAAAGCTCTAATACTTAATTTATTATTGTCATCTTTGATCCCAACATTCGAGCTATCAGTGTTGGCTGTTCTTTGATGATTTAAATTTCTCCACCTATTCTGCTCCCTAGGATCACTGGGTGTGTGTCGGGGGTGTTTATCAAATAAACACAGCCTTCATCTGCTCGGGTTGTGAGAACCAAGGAGCACAGACCAGGGAGCTTAAGGAATACTAGCTCGTTTTCCTACACTTCTGGAGGCTGGACATTCCCAGGAAGTTGTGGGCCAGCACATCCTTCCTAAGCTTCTCTCCTTGACATCACATGTCAATGGCTCTTCCTCTGCCCTTTTCCTCAAGGGGTCCTCCCTTTCCCCCTCCATCACAGTTCAAATCTCCCTGTTTCATAAGGCCACCGCCATTTTGGCCCGTTATTTTACCCTAGTTCCCTCAAGCACCTTATTTCCAAATATAGTGACTTTTGGAGGTATTGGAGGTTAGGACTTTGACATAGGATATTTTTTTTTTGTTGGGTGCATAATGCAGTCCACATTAGGTTGTCTCCTACCCCCAGAAATGCTGGTCTATTTCAAGATCAAACTCAGAAGTATGGACAAAATTTCCAGAATACTCTGTCATGCCAGTTAGGGAGAGTTCTATTATTTCAGGCCCATTTAATCACAGCTCATTGAGGCTGTGTGAAATGGGGTGAGGTCTGAGTCTTTTACCCAGCCAGCCTCTCTTGTGGGTGATGGGAAATGGATTAGACAGAATGCCTTAGCGCTGACACAGTGAATAATGCTTTGTCAGTGGCTTTTGCTCATTGTCCAGAGCGTTTTTTCCTGCTCAAACACTGCTTGGCTGGCTTGAGTGCCCGAGTGAGCGACTGGGGTGGCTAGACCCTCATGACTCCCTAGCGAAGGCCCTTTCTGATGACACTAGGGACCTGTGTGAGACCCTAGCATAATTTCTTGAGACTTAGTTTCTTCATCAAGAAAGTGAGAAAATATGTTCAGAGGTATATGCCACAAAATTGTCCTGGAGAACAACTCCATGGATTTAGTTTCTAAGCTTCCATGGCCTGATATGGGAGTCACATGCATAGACTGCTCTTGAAGTGTATTATTATTATTAATTTGAACACATTCAAATTAACCTATAATTAATATAAACTCATTCAAATATAAACACATAGATCTTCAGTTGTACTGAGTCACTGTTGATGCCTCATAAGCACATCCATGTTGGAATGGTGCCCGGATATGTCCTTTGTCCCGGAAGGAAATTCCTGAGGAGTGGCTTGGTAAGAATCTCCCTTCACTCCACAGGAGAAATACTAGAGGCACAACAGCACTACGTTATTTCATGTCACACAGGATAGATAGTGATAGGTAGATGTAGGATAGTGATACTTAACTCCAGAACCACAGTCCTTAGGTTCTGCATTATTACCCGACAGTACCCCCTACCTTCAGCTTAAGGAATTGTCTTTCTTGAGTCATTTAGTCATTCCCATCAACGGCCCTGTAGTTTAACTCTCAAGGCAATGAGCAAGCGTTGAGTTCTGAAATATCTCCCAAGGAGATGATTCCAGGCATCGTTGCACTGTGCAGGAAACAGACTGAAATTGTAAGGTCTCTTTCTTGTTTGTCTGTCATCATCTCTCTCTTCCTGCTCTCTCTCTCTCTCTCCCTTGTACATACACATCAACCCCATCTCATGTATCATAACTCAACCTTTATTGCTAATTGTTATGCAAATGTAAGTGAGCTACATGAACATTATTTGCTTTCACCCCTTTAATAAAATGGGATCCATCCTTTGCGCTGAGCTTTTAGTTTATTTCAGAGACTGAGATGAGATGCCACACCCTGTCCCAAGCTGTGCACGGATGCACAGTTACTGTTGATCTTATTCTTCCGTCATTGTACTCTGCCTTCTCTCCAGTGCTACAGGCATCTTCTACCACCCTAGCACTGTCCTGGTGGCAAGAACTATAAACAGCAACGCGAAACCTACTTAGAGGCAGATAAAAGGCAGATGCTGGAAGCCATTGGGGAGCGAGCGCCCGGCAGCCAGCCTGCAAGTCTCAGAGCAGACCTTTGCTCCGCAGAAGGGAATCCATAGCTAAGAGGGGCCCATGGCAGCTGCTCTGAACGCCTGATCACCCACCCCCATCTCTCATGATGCAAGGGCTATTTTTTCATATTAAACATTGAGTATTTGATCAAAATGGATGATTTTTACATTGGGTATCTTAAAGCCATGGAGTAAGAATGTTCTAGCTGGATTTAGACCCCTAAGTATAGAGGAATTTGCCACTTGAGGGATAACTGGGACAGGACCTGGGAAGAATGGTTGAAGGGGTGTGGCCGGGCCCACTGCTGGAGTTCCACCAGCCCTCCAGGAGAAGGATGATGGTTGGGGACATCGGTCACTGAAAGGGTATCTCTAGTTAGCTGAGATTCAGGGTAGGCAGAGGCAGCTGACCGGCTTCCACAGACAGGGTCACCCAGTAAACCCAGAGTTTTTTCCCCCCTCTAAGAGCTCAGCATGACTTCAACAGAAAGCAGGAATTTACCTGGAGAGGGAGTTATGCTAGAGACAATAGTTCCGCCCCAGTGTACCCCACCCTGCCCTCCTAAAAGAATCTAAAGGGGCCCACATCTCTGCGGTGGTTCCTGCGCTATGCTAATCCACCCCTGTATTCTCTCAGATGTATTTTTGTTCCCCCAGACGTGGGGAAATTCTGCTTGTAGACAGTGTGAGTTCTCCTCACTCAGTCAATGGGTGAAGGAAGGACTGTGTGGCCTTCCATTAATTTGGCTTGTTCAAAATGCATCTCTAAAATGAATACCTGGGAAACAAACATAATAAGTCCATTTCAAAAAAGGTCTAAATAAGATTAAAACCAGGTAAAAGTAAATCTGGGCCAGAGGGCAAGGTGGTTACCTTGCACTTTGTCAAGTGGGATCAATCCCTGGGATCCCGTATGGTTCCAAGCCCTGCCAGTAGGGATTCCTGAGGGCCCAGTGGGAGTAACCACTGAACACTGCCAGTGTGGCTCAAACAAAACAAAGGTACATAAACAAACAAACAAAATAAACCAAACTAAATGACTCAACCAATACTGGGCCATACTGTCATTTAATATCTGGGGTCATTTTCTATCACCCCCAATAATTTTATCTCTGTAATGGGAAGAACTAGATTTGCCTGAATATTCATAGTGAGTTTCTGGAGAAGGCTGAGTAAATAATGGGTCCTGAAGGACATGCAAGTGTTACGTGAAAAACTATAGCTAAGTCACAATTTAGCATTTTATTTTAGTCGCTGTCTTGGAAATCTCTATTGACAAATGATGGATCGCTCTTATACAGACAGATTTGATGCATTCAGAGGGACACACAGGCATACATGATGTCTGAACCAGACTGGCTCAAGTAAAGGGATTCATTGTCTAGATCTTGGTCAGTAGATGACTCTTGTCTCTGCTCTTTTTTTGCCAATCATACTTCTAATTCTTGTATGCTGGGAAGCATGAATCTTAAACCCATAGAGTAAGAATGTTCCTCAAAGAGTACCACACCACATTTGATAGGGTTCAAATAGTAGGCAACCAATCATAGAGGGAAATATATGTATATATATTTATATATACATATATATATTTTCTGACATATATACGAAAGCTCACATCACTCAACTTTTAACAACATGTTAGTGATATCCTAAAGAATGTCTCAATGACCCCTGCCAAAATAGAACAATATTCACACTGTTTCCCCTTTTCCCCTGGATACTTTTTTGTAGCATTTTCAGCTGTTTTCCATAACAGACAGTACAAAAGATGTTATTTTGGTTGTGCTTTGGGACAGGGCGTTGGGCTTGGGATGGAAACATTCCAAATATGGTGGTGGGAAGGTATAATGGTGGTAGGATTGGTGTTTAAATATTAAATGTAATCAAATATTGTGAAGTACCTTATAAAATAAAAAATAAAAAATTATTAAGGATGTTATTCTAGTTGAATTTAGACCCCTAAGTACAGAGGAATTGGCCCCTTGTGAAACAAGTGGAACGACTTTCTGTTCTCTTCCTGGACTGACAGCACAGTGAGGAGCATGGGTCACTTCCCAGTCCTGAGATTCCACCTTTAGCTTCTGTCCTCTCTCAATTGCCCTAGCAATGACTGTGTGGACAATGTCCAGGGGATGTTTGCTCTCAGACAAGAGCTCTGAAAAGATACTTAAGAGATTGGGAATACTCCAAAGGAAGGTTGAAACTTCCACAAAGCATAAAAATACCAACCTTACTAGAATGCTAGGTTAGAAGATCTCAGCTGAGTGCTGGGGTCACCGTCACCTGTATTCCAGCATCCTGTTAATCCTATATGTTATGCCTTGGGTGCCTGGATTGAACACTTAAAAAAGTTATTTAATTGTGGTAAAAATATGAGATCTACTTTCTTGTAAGTTTTTTTTTTTAAGAGCTCAAGGCAGTGCTGAGCACAGTTTCTATGCTATATTACAGATCTCTGGAACTTTCTCATCTTCACTAGAACTTTATGCCTGTGACTAGCAATTTCTCATTTTCCTCTCCTCAGCCCCTTTTCAATCACTTGGATTCTATGAATTTGACTGTTTTTAGGTCCCTAAAACAAGTGTATATCTTTCTGTGATTGGTTTATTTCACCTAAGTGTAATGTCCTTCATTAATCATGTTTTACATAATGCAGAAGTTTACTATAAAGGCTAAATAACATTCTGCTGAATGCCACTTATTTTTGGGTTTGTTTTGTATTATTTTTGGTGACACCCAGCAGTGCTTGGGAGATATTGCTGGCTAAGTGCTTTGGGGACTATTCCAGTGTTGGGCTTAAGGCTAGTGCATGAGAAACACCCACTTCACATGCAAAGAACACACCCCAGCCCTTTGATCTAGCTCCCCAGTCCCTACACCACATTTTCCTTCCCCACTCACTCATTGATGGACTTTTAGACTTTCCCATGTATTGCCCATTGAGAATAGCACTGCCGGGCCTCAGGACACAAAAGAGTTGGATGCCTGGTAGGAAGAAAAAAATTCCCTTCAAAGGATTTTCTTTGGCCTTGCTCCTCTCAGGAGCCTGCCTTGGCTTGAGAAAAATGGTGTTTTACACCACACCTGTACCATTCTTTGTCATAAAGCTTGTGGTGTCTAAAAGCTGGTGGTGTGGTATAAAGAGACGATGGAAGAGATGATGGGCAATACATTCATGGCAGGCTCCCGGTGTCTGGACTCAGGCCTCTAACTGAGAACCCATCACACACCTGAGAAGAGCATAAATGTGCTTCAAGGCAACTTTTAATCATTTTGTTCTAATATCCTCAATGCCATTGAAATATAGATTCCTTTCCTTTCAGAGGATAAAGACCTTATACATCAGCATGGTTAAGTTGGTGGACACCAGTATGTAAGTCAGAAATACTACAATATTTACATATTTATCTAAGTTCAGAGATAACATATGTAATCCTCATCTTGTGCCTTGGATGGTCCATGACATGGTGGTTATACCAGGTGCTTCCTGGATGAAAGCGCTACCCATGTGCGCACACACCATTACAGTTGTGGAGCTAGCTCTGTGTTTTCAGGTCCTCAAGTTCTAATTGCATCGTCTCTAACTTTAATGCTTCTTTCTTTCAAAGAAAACCACACAGCCCAGACTGAATTCCAGACTGCGCCTTGCAAGGTTAAGGCTTATTTTTCAGACCAGAGAGCTTTGGAAGAAAAGACAAACTGTCACTTAGGTGTCAGCTCGGGAAAGAGACCCGAGACTTGAGGTGCACAGTAAAACGGTCTGGTGATGAGTTTCCAGGACATGTTATCAGCTTTGGCGCAGATGGGCCCAAGTAAATGCAATTTTGTCAGGAAGAAGCTCTTAGCAGCCCACAAAGCCAGCCTGCGAAAGAGTGAGGGAGACAGTTTTCCTCTGAGCTGTGTGTGCCCGGTGGGGAGCGTGGCTTCCTCCGAGCTCTCAGGGGAACGAGGCCTGTTTTGCCACGTCAGGCCAATGTGATGGACGAAAGCACTTTCCTTTCCTCTAATCTCTTTTTCTTGGATATGAAACTTCGGATATTTTCTTGGGCAATTGGAACTTTCTGTGACTCCCAGGGACCCAAGTCACCTGAATTCAGCCTCGTATTTTTATCTCTTCTCTCTCTCTCTCTCTCTCTCTCTCTCTCTCTCTCTCTCTCTCTCTCTCTCTCTGTCTCTCTCTCTCCTAGAATCGACTTTCTGCTGCCACTTCTCTAGTAACCCAGTGGATCCCAGAATGGTTTTTGAGACTATAGGTTTGAAAACAGGAGGAAACTGTTGAACTCAGATTCTTGTTGTTAAGACTACATTGAAGAAAATTTAAGGCAGAACCCCTGGGCCTTCTTCTTTATCCTTGGGCAGATTTCTCCACACTTCTTTAAAATTTTTTTAAAAAAAAATTTAATTTTTTTAAATTTTATTTTTATAAAGTTGTTCATAATAATTTATTACATTCAATATTTCAATACCAACCCCACAACCATTTAGAATTTGCCCACCACCATCCAAGCCTGCCCCAAAGGCAGACCCTAAATAATTTATTTTGTATTGCTCATTATGAATAATCCAATAAAAATGATCCAAAAAGTTTTCCTTAGAGGAAAAGTGTGTGAAAGTTGTTGTATCTCACCGGGAGCCATTAAGCCCCTGTATAAGAGATTACTAACATATTGCTACAGGTTGAGCCTTGTGTGCTAATAAATATATAATGTAAACATATCACTGTATCACAGTATCACCGTCATCCCTTTGCTCGAGTGGGCACCAATAATGTCCTCATTGTGAGACTTGTTACTGTTTTTGGCATATCAAATACGCCACGGCTAGCTTGTCAGGCTCTACTGCGCAGGCGAGATACTCTTGGTAGCTTGTTGGGCTCTCGGAGAGGGGCGGAGGAATGGAACATGGGTCAGCCACGTGCAAAGCAAACGCCCTACCGCTGTGCTATTGCTCCAGCCCATAAATATATATTTATGTATATTTCATATAAATATATATTTCAAACAAAGATCAGTTGCCTTGGGCTGGAGCGATAGCACAGTGGTAGGGTGTTTGTCTCGAATGCAGGAATGCAGCCGACCCGGGTTCGATTCCTCCGCTTCTCTCAGAGAGCCCGGCAAGCTACTGTGAGAATTTCGCCTGCACGGCAGATCCTGGCAAGCTACCCGTGGCTTATTCGATATGCCAAAAACAGTAACAAAAGTCTCACAGTAGAGACGCTACTGATGCCCGCTCGAGAAAATCAATGAGCAATGGGATGACAGTGACAGTGATCAGTTGCCTTCTACTTCACACCCCACCAAGTGTGGTGTGCTACTCTTTCTCCACACTTCTTTTGTTGCAATCACTCAATGTTGTCTGCCTTTGGATGCAGTATTTTCATTTAATTCACTTTCTAGGCTTGCTACAGGTAGTCAGAAATTCAGAGCAGGAGCAGGTCAGAGATACACAGGAGTGTCAGTTCCTCCTCACAAGCTCCGGAGCTACAACCCCAATCTTGCATGAGAATCCTTTCCGCCCAGACTTCCCTCTGTGATTCTTGGATCCAGAAAGGGGGAGAGAACCGAGCCACGGTGTCTGCTCCTTCTCTTATTTGATTCTTTTATATGAAGCATCTGAACTGGTGGGCTCTTAATGTGAATATTTGTTTAGGACTGGAAAAAGAAGTTGAATATTTATCTCCTTTGGATCTTGAGTGTTTCTAGTATTAATAATGTTCTTATGTTTGTTCTTACTAATTCCAGAGCAGCATCAGCAGGAGATTTGAGACAGAACTTTCAGAATTTGGAAGAGTTCTCAGTTTCATGGAATAGGCCTGAACTTTTTGGTAGGAAGCACAGGAACAAGTCAGATTAAATTGATTTACAAGATAGAGGTGAGCTTCTTAGTATTAGTTATAAACACTTAGAGAGAAGAGAAATATTCTATACTTAGTACCTATTTTGTTGGAGGTTAGGAGGCTTAAAGACATTGAAACTGTTTATTCTATGCATTTCCAGTCGCTTAAATATAGCCACCAGGATCCTTGAAAGTGGAAGAAAGAGGCAAAGGGAAATCTAGAGTGACGCAGTGTGAGAAGTTCTTAACCACCATTGCCAACTTTAAAGTTGGAGGGTAAGAACTATAAGCCAAAAAAATGCAGGCAGATTTTCAAAGTAGGGAAAGCCAAAAGCAAGGAAATAGAATCTCTCTAGAGTCTCCTAAAAGAAGGTAACTTTCCGGTACCTTGGGTAAAAAAATTGAATTTAGTCCAGTGGAAACTGTGTTGGATTTGTATAATAATTAGTGTGTGTGTGTGTGTGTGTGTGTATGTGAGAGAGAGAGACAGAGAGAGAGAGAAAGAGAGAGAAGGGAGAGAGAGATTGAAGGGCAGCATGGTCAGATTCTGCAAAGAGTCCTTGATTTTGCTCTTTCTATTTTTTTTAATCTCACTTGCATCCTGAGATTACAGGATAGGCTATTTACCTTGTCACTGATCATCTCAATAATCCATTGCATTATAAAAATTATTTGTCATGCTATCTACAGAATGGGAAAGGATATTTACACAATACCCATCAGATAAGGGGTTGATATCAATGGTATATAAAGCACTGGTTGAACTCTACAAGAAGAAAACATCCAACCCCATCAAAAAATGGGGCGAAGAAATGAACAGAAACTTTACCAAAGAAGAAATACGAATGGCCAAAAGGCACATGAAAAAGTGCTCTACATCACTAATCATCAGAGAGATGCAGATCAAAACAACCACAAGATACCACCTCACACCACAGAGACTAGCGCACATCCAAAAGAACAAAAGCAACTGCTGTTGGAGAGGATGTGGCGAGAAAGGGACCCTTCTACACTGCTGGTGGGAATGCCGACTGGTTCAGCCCTTCTGGAAAACAATATGGACGATTCTCAAAAAATTAGAAATTGAGCTCCCATTTGACCCAGCAATACCACTGCTGGGAATATATCCCAGAGAGGCAAAAAAGTATAATCGAAATGGCATCTGCACATGTATGTTCATCGCAGCACTGTTTACAATAGCCAGAATCTGGAAAAAACCCGAATGCCCTAGAACGGATGACTGGTTGAGGAAACTGTGGTACATCTATACAATGGAATACTATGCAGCTGTTAGAAAAAAGGAGGTCACAAATTTTTTATTTAAGTGGATCGGCATGAAAAGTTTCATGCTAAGTGAAATGAGTCAGAAAGAGAGAGACAGACATAGAAAGATTGCACTCATCTATGACATATAGAATAACAGAGTGGGAGACTAACACCCAAGAATTGTAGAAACAACTACTAGGAGGTTGACTCCATGGCTAGGAGGCTGGCCTCACATTCTGGGGAAAGGGCAACTCAGAGAAGGGATCACCAACTATAATGTAGTCGAAGGCCATGTGGGAGAAGGGAGTTGCGGGCTGAATGAGGGCTAGAGACTGAGCACAGTGGCCACTCAACACCTTTATTGCAAACCACAATAGCTAATTAGAGGGAGAGAACAGAAGGGAATGCCCTGCCACAGTGACAGGGTGGGGGTGGGGGGGAGATGGGATTGGGGAGGATGGGAGGGATGCTGAGTTTACTGGTGGTGGAATATGGGCACTGGTGAAGGGATGGGTTCCCGAACTTTGTATGGGGGAAGCATAAGCACAGATGTGTATAAATCCGTAACTGTACCCTCATGGTGATTCATTAATTAAAAATAAATAAATTTATTTAAAAAAATTATTTGTCATGTAATCATATATTTTTTTTTATCATTTAATTTCGTTGCTCATAGATTTGCTCGAGTGGGCACCAGTAACGTCTTCATTGTGAGACTTGTTCAATATGCCAAAAACAGTAACAACAAGTCTCACAATCATTCAGTCATATACTTTTTAATCCATTGAATTAATTAAGACTTTCCCTGTGTATGGTGCCATCTTGGGATCACAATCTCATGAGATATTTCTGCTGTAGAGATGAAGAAACTAGCAATTTATCTGAGTTTCATGTATCAGTAAATGTGAGACTTGTGTTAGGACTCCAAGATCAAAGAGCTAACATTAAGAGGGCCTTCCAGTGTGCCTTACAGATATTATATCACATAACCATCATCAATCAAGTGATGGAGCAAAGTTTGGCTCTGTGTTCTGGTTGATTGCGAGGCTCAGATCTCTTATCTAAGGAGCTATGATCATCTATTGTCATGATCCAACATGCTTTGTGACAAATATCCAACATGTTAAAATGAAAGAAAAATGGGTATTTTCACTTTCCCTTTAAGATAAGAGAGTCCATGACATGTAGCAGTAAGATCAGGGTTCAAAGAGTTTGTTAATGACAGAGAGAGACAAAGGACTCAAGTATTCTGGTTCTGAGTCATAGCTGCCCAATGGCTCCAGTATCTCATACCTTGGAATGCCCAAATACTGAGAAAATAAGTTAATTCACCAAGAGTACAACTACTCTCAAACATATTTAAGCATCCAATAGGTTCTGTCCACTTCAGAAACTTTGACCTTGAGGTATCAGGGAGATCAGTTTCTCTAAGAATGAGAGGAGTCATTGCTTATATTCACCACTCTCTGCTCACACCCTTACTGTACTCCCTCAAGCAAGCTAGATTAGCTTTTCTTGAGAGGACAGAATCACTATCTCTGTCATTGGCAAGAAGGAATCATGATTTCCAGATACCACCAACTGTTCTTATGCTAATAATAGTGTTCATTCCGTTTAGATAGAAAACTCCTTCTGTTTTCAATGAAGAAAAGCCTCTCTGCCTGCTCACCCTCTCCTACCTGGGATAGTATAGGTGTCCTGCATTGCCCTTCACTGTCCTCTAGGCACACGACTTAAACGCGTCATTGCTTTGAAATACTGCTTCCAGCTTCATTGGGTTGGTAAGACTGGGAGTGAGAAATCCCCATCTATCTGTCCCTAGCAGACAACACAGGGCTTTGTGTTTAGGAAAGAAAAAGGATGAGTGGATACACAATTGAATAGATGTTGGATTGAATTAACACACAAATGAACAAAGAAGAGAATTAAAGAGTGAAACAAATAGAGTCTTAATTTAGACACTGTTACCTATGCCTATTTTGATTACTAAATTAGAAAGAGAAAGTCAATTGGATATGTCTAGACTCATATATAACTTGAATATACTGTTTCTATAAATTACTTAGTATTTTTTACACTTAAAAAATCATTGATCCCACAAATAGTGACGACTACTAACTTTTGAGCGTATACCTTTATAGTTTTTTTCTGTGTTCCACATGACACATGTGCCATTTTGAGATGCTTTAATTTTTTTACCACACCTTTCTGATTTATCTTTCTATGTAGCATAAATAATAACAATTTTATAATAAGAGAAAAAAATGCTTAATTTTATTTCTTCTATCCTCCCAAGTAGTATCTTTCAGTTTTTTTCCCCCTAAAATTGATGGTAACTACAGAAATAGCTAAAATCCACAAGGGATTACTGAGATAATGGAAACTACTGAAACAGCTAGAATCCACAAGGGATTACTATGGTCAAGACAATGTCCTATGTGATTGTCCATGTTGTCCTTCAACAACCAGACCACAAAACGAGATTAGGCTCATCATTATTTGCCTTGTGAAGATGAAGAGTCTGACTCACATCCACAGCCATACAGCTGATGCATTCTACTGAAGAGGAATGGATTAAGAGGGAGACATCTAACATTGATGACTTATGCACAAATTATTTTTTTATGCCTTCTTTTTATTCCATGAGGTGGAATATCTTTTTGCTTTTTGTTTTTGGGCCGCACCTATAGATGCTCAGGGGTTACTCCTGCTTCTACACTCTGGAATAATTCCTATTAGTGCTTGGGAGACCTTCTGGGATGCTGGGGGTTGAACTCACGTTGGCCACATGTAAGGCTTACCTTACCTGATGTGCTCTCTCAGGCTTGAAATATCTCTTGGTGATCAAAAAATCCTGCCCAGAGATATGGATTTAGTTGTCTTCCAGTTTTAGTCACTAATACAATCAATTTCATAGAGTGTCTGTGAGTGTTCGGCTATTTCAGATTTATTAATCGATGTGTTTGTTGTTCTTTTGCTCATTTGTGAATATAAAACTAATTGTCAGGACATACATAGCACTGTAGCACTGTAGTCCCATTGTTCATTGATTTTTGCTTGAGCGGGCACCAGTAATGTCTCCATTGTGAGACTTGTTGTTACTGTTTTTGGTATATCGAATATGCCATGGGTAGCTTGCCAGGCTCTGCCATGCGGGCGAGATACTCTCAGTAGCTTGCCGGACTCTGAGAGGGGCAGAGGAATCGAACGTGGGTCAGCCACATGCAAGGCAAATGCCCTACCTGCTGTGCTATTGCTCCAGCCCAGGACATATATAATCTTATTAAAACCTATCAAGCTAAGCACCTCACGGATTGCTATTTTTTTCTAATTGTTGTATTTGGTATCCCATAGATTCTTCATCTCTGAAGATTTAATCTAATAAGATAACATATACAAATACAACAACACAGAACATGGCACGTAGCAAGGATTCAATTCATGCTCTTCAAAAAACTTGATGAATCATTTTGAACAAAGAGCATATTAACCCAAAAGAAGTGTTACATTTTTAAAACATAAAAATAAGAGTATCATGATAAAATGAAAATGCGAAATCCTATTTCCTTCTATTTTAACTAAAATTTCATGAAATCAATTAAAATATTATATATAGAAAATGCCTTACTTCTTGTAGTATAATGAACTTATACTTGAACTGAAACTTTTTTTGTGTGTGTGGTTTCTGGGCCATGTCTAGCTGTGTTCTGGGCATACTCCTGACTTTGTGCTTAGGGATCACTCCTGATGAGGCTCTGGGTACCATATGCTGTGTTGGGATTGATAAAGCACCTTACTTTCTATGTCATCTCTTTGGACCCTTGAACTCAGACTTTCATAGAAAATAATTAAAAAAAACAATTTTCATCAAGCCAAATTTCATCTACTTGGGATGCCAATCTCTGTGTACTTCTTGGGACGGACGTGGACAGGTTTCCTTTCCTTCCAAATAGGCCAGCAACCCCCATCTAAGACATCCAGTCCTCAGCACCTGCAACACTGTATTGCCATACTGCACCTCTAAATTTCAGAATACTGAGAGCCCAATAGGAGCACAGCAAATTTGATGGGGAAGTTCTGCAGAAGCCCACCAAGCTCAGTGAGGGAAAACAGTAACAGAAGGCTCAACTAGCACCCAATAACTCAGTAAGTCTCCAGACAATGACTTTATTAGCACCTCTGTTAACAGATATCAGTTAACTGTTAACATGTAACAATGATCACAAATGGACTTTTATTGATCTAATAATTTTCTGATTGGACTTTTATTGAACTAATAGTTTTCTAAGAATTTTCTGATAATCCTATTTGCCATTTTGTTGTAACAAGCAATATGAAGTAAATTTGTTTTTGTCTGCTAAACAGGAAGGCTTGGGGGTGGGTGGGAAACTGTGAACGTTGGTGGAGGGGACGTCATGCTGGTGCTTGGTGTAGGAACATTAAATGCCTGAAACAACTGTACTGTGAACAGCTTTGTAAATCATGAGTTTTAAATGAAATATACACATGACTTTTATAAAAAAAGAAAATAATTAAAAAATTGTTCAATAATTTATCTGTAATGAATTTCTGGCTCATGTGAGGCCTTCTTAGAGAGGGCTCCATCTAAAAGCTGGGAAGTGAAGGTGAGGACCCACCATTTGTGTTCTAAAACTTTAGAGTACAGAGACTGGGAGAATTTTTCTTCCTCTGGGGATTTATAAACACACAGAGTTTTAGCTGAGCAGTACAAAAACATTCAACCTGAGAATTTAGTGCAAATAAGTCCTGTTGCTTGTGGTTCTTTTAAGCACCTGACAAAAAAGCAAGCATGAATTCTTTCTGTAGGAGTTCACCTTTAACCCAGGCTCTAAGAAATCCCCACATATTAATTTATAAGAAAAATGAGTGTACAGGCTGAGTCAGAAAATGCTCAAGATGGCAAAGAACTAAAACAGATGTGAAAAGGACTAAGAGCTAACAGAGAGATGCTTGATCTTTAGATTTAAAAATTAGCAGACCAAGTGTTTTAAGCCATGCATGCATACCATGTTTAAATAAAAAGAGGGATCTTTAATATAGGAGAAAAAAAGAAAGATGTATAAAATGATTACATATTACTCATATTAAAAAGATAAAAAATTTCATTTGCAACAAAATAGAAATTCAAGGGAATGAGGGAAGGTGAAAGAAGTTAGAAGATGATTTCACCTGTGTGAGCAATGTAGGCCTGTACCAAAACAAATAACAAGAAAAAACAAAATAAAATGACAATCAAGGGACACTGAGAATAGAACTCAGGTTATCTTGATATAACTTGTTTTCAACAGTCACTGCTTGTGAATGAATGATCAGAAATAAATACTTGCAATTATTCTAAAAGAGGGTAAATAATGTTTTGAAAATTTAATTATAAATTAAAAATATGTAAAGAAATAAGAAAAATCTAGATTGAAAATTCAACCCATAGTCCAGTGAAGTAAAACAGAGTGAGAGTAAATCCCTGGGCACTCATATAAATATACAGGTCTCAAACCAGGGGAAGGAAAATAAGACACTAGCAGAAGACATCACAAAGCAGGGACAAAGAGAAAGCACAAAATAATATGTAGAGATGAATGTGAATTTTAAAATAATTATAATAATTATTATGGATTTAAATAATTATAATAAATTACTTGCTTTAAGGACCATTTCATTTCAGTGTATTCAAAAACTTCACAATTTAGCTGTACACTTTCTACAAGAGCATGTTTGTGAAAAACAAAAGGATAGGAAAATTTGAATAACAATGATATAAAAGAGAAACCATTAAAATACCAAGAAAAGCTAGTTTGGCTATGTTAGTACTAGACAAAATATACACCGTAGGAAAAGATAATTTTTCCTCAAGAAGATTACTGTATAATGGCAAAAGAATTACCTCACCAGGATGTATAGTAATTTGAAAGTTCTGTGTTCCAAATAACAGATACATTTGCAACAACTTTTAGGAAAAGAGCAAATTCACCTTAATTTGAAAAAAATTTTTAAGTCTTGTAATTGATAATATAAAAAGACAAATGATCTATTAGAAGTAATGAGATTTAAACCCTGTAATTAATATGAGTAATGTTATGGGTATTTCTAAAACATGGAATCCAATTGTGATATCATATGCATATACTTTTTATTAAAAATACAGGGAACTTGGCAAATATTTTCTCCTATTTTGGACCAATATCAAGTCTCTCTCACTCACTTTCTTTCTCTCTCTCTCTCTCTCTCACACACACACGCAACACAATATCACTAGACTGTTTTCTCTGTCTACTTAGAAATAAGCACAAAAAATAATAGGGAATTAAAATTTATTTGTACCTTAGAAAAAATCATGAGTCCAAGAATAACTTATAGTAGGAATCAAACATTTATATGTGAGCAAAAATGTAAAATACATAGCTGAAAAAGTTGCATTAGAGAAAGGACAAAAGCTAAGCTTTGATGACGACCAAACAGTACATCAGAGAAGGAAAACCGATGCCAAGAACATAGAAGGGAACAGTGAAGATGAGAGCAGAAGTTAGTAAGATGGGATGTGAAATTGTAGCCCAGAGGACTAATGAAATTGATTGTCTTTGGCAAGGCTTATTAGGGTAAGAGAAGAGTCAACAAACAACATAAAAGAAGAAAAAGGGAGGATGGAGGTTCATAGTGAAGGTTGAAATGATATGAGATTATCAGCAAACAATAAAATACTTAGAAAAAATACAGAACAAAAATCTCATAAAAGAGTAGTAAACCTCAGTAATTTTCTCTCTCTCTTTCTTTCTTTCTTTCTTTCTTTCTTTCTTTCTTTCTTTCTTTCTTTCTTTCTTTCTTTCTTTCTTTCTTTCTTTCTTTCTTTCTTTCATTTTTTTGCTTTTTGGGTCATACCTGGTGGTGCACAGGGCTTACTCCTGGCTCTGCACTCAGGAATTACTCCTGGCAGTGCTTGGAGGACCATATTGGATGCTGGGAATAGAACCCAGGTTGGCCTCGTGCAAGGCAAATGCACTACCCTCTATGTTATCACTCCAGCCCCAAGTTCAGTATTTTTTACAATCAACATTAATACTGAATCAGTGATCAAAAATATCCCCTGATGGAAAAACTAGTATTAGAGAGTGTTATTGGTAAAGGAACAAAATGTTCCCCATTACATCTTCTCTTACAGAGAATGGAAATTTGGGAATTACTTCCTAACTCATTTGGTGAAGCTAGAATATGGGTGGAGCTATTATCTATAAATACTGTCACTGTCACTGTCATCCCATTGCTCATCAATTTATTTTTGGCATATAGAATATGCCATGGGTAGCTTGCCAGGTTCTGCTGTGCGGGCGAGATACTCTCAGTAGCTTGCCGGGCTCTCCAAGAGGGACTGAGGGATCGAACCCAGGTCGGCCACGTGCAAAGCGAATGCCCTACCCACTGCGCTATAGTACTTTACCACTAATATTAGTTAATGAAGCATGAGCAATGAGCTAAAATATGAAAACTTATGTCATGACTTAGCTGTATTTATCCCAGAAATTTTAATTTTAACATTAGAAATTCCATTTATAATAATTACTACATTGACAGGAGGTAGAGAAAATAAAAGTATATATATGTCTACATCAATAAATAGAAAAATTACAGTTCATATGTACTTGAAATTTGCCTTTAGTAATATAGAATTTTTAACCTGACAATTGAAACCTACCAACAAGCTTCATTCTTTATGATGAAACTTTGAAAGTATTCTCTTTAGAGTAGAAAACAAGAGAGCTTGATTCCATCACTTTGATTTGCATTATTTTGGAGATTCTAACCCATACTACTGTACAGAAAGGAAGAATAAAGACATGAGAAGAAATAGATGAATTAACTTTTTTATAGGTGGTATTATCTACGTAGCAAATCCAAAAAAACCCAGACAATTTTAGTTGATAAAACTTCAGTA
The DNA here is from genome assembly GCF_027595985.1 of Sorex araneus. Lineage (NCBI taxonomy): Eukaryota > Metazoa > Chordata > Mammalia > Eulipotyphla > Soricidae > Sorex > Sorex araneus. The sequence continues at coordinate 146,617,655 of NC_073306.1, forward strand.
AGCCCACTGCCTATGCCATATATAAAAACATGTACCTCAAACGTAAAGCCAGACATTTTGATATCTTACCATTTATAATATCATTAAAGTATATGAATACGTAGAAATAAATTTCCATAAGATGTTAAAGTCCAGTCCTTTTGGGAGAAAGTTATAAGGCATAAAATTATGTTGAGGAAAATTCTCTCTCTAGCAATATGTTTAATTTTTATGAACCCAAAAGCTCAATAGTCTGAAGATGTCATCTCTATTCGAAGCTAACCATTATTCAAGGTAATTCTTATTAAAATACCGAAAGGCTTGTGTGTGTGAATATGTGGATTGGCAAGCTAATTTTAGTATTTACACTAAAGAGTAAACAGTTAAGAGTAAATTCACTGATGAAGTATTAGTCAGGGATGTAAATTCACCAATGTTGTGAATAACAACAAAGCTATTCTAATTAGGGTTTATGTCATTAGCATGGGTAGATATTTAATCATGGCACATGAGAGAAAGCCGAGGAAAAGAGCCCCCTACATAAGAAAGTTTGGTTTATGGCAGATTTGCTTTAGCAGATCAGTGTAGGGGATAGACTTTTTAATATATGTGCTGAATAAATTGTCTGAGTGGAGAAATTGATCCCCTACTTCATACCATATACAAATTAATCAGCTCTAGGTTGATTAAAACTCTAAATGTGAAAGGGAAATTTTATGATGTTTGAAATTCAATACAGGAAGACATCTTAATGATTTCAGGGTAAGGAAGCTTTTCTAAACAAAACACAATGAACAAATCATAAAGAAAAGTTTGATATGCTCAACTGTCTCAAAATTATGGTTACTGAGAGAAAACATCAAAAGAGAATAAAATCCAAGTTGTAAACAAGAAAGGTATGCAGAATAAATAAGCAGTTCAAGCAAATCCATGTGAAAAAAAGAACCAAAACCAAAATAAAAACCTGATAGGAAATTGCAAAAGGTTTGGACAGCGACCCTGTGTATATGAGAAAGATTAACTGGCTGATAAGTCTCTGCAAAGATAGTTAACCATATCCACAATGAACACAAGGTAGTTAAAACTGCTCACCAATGTGCAAAAAGTTGCAATGGCCAGCATTCAGAGCTGAGTGGTCATAAAGCAGGAGATCACTTACTATGGGGGTGGAGGCACCCCAAATGGTCTGGTGACTCTGGGAACCATGACATTGGCTAGAAATGTTGGAGGAAGCACATCCTGTTTTCCAGAAACTTCAATTCCTGAGACAATGTGCTTTCGCACAAATACTCTTTGAATCTATGTCTTAAGACACAGAGTGTTCTTTGCAGCCCTGATTATAGAAGATCTGAAAAATGACCCAAACATCTATGTTATTAAGTCAATATTATTATATATACACAAGGAATTGTGAAATGTAGAGAATTTCAGTTATCCACAATAGCATGGATTGCTTCTGGAATCTAAATTGGAGCGTTCATCCTACAGGTTGAAGAGCTATAATAGCTAATATTATTTATTCTTGTGTAGCCCACACTATGTTCAGGCACTAAGATTGCATGTATTAATTAAAAGGGATTATTAAATATCCACACAAAATAGGTAGTAGGCATTAGTGTGACTTTTATTTTTGTAGATACTATCTTGCTTAAGAGCTGTTACCGACTGGATTCTTTCCACGGGACATCAAAATACCGCGTGACCGCCCACCTATGAGATAGTCAGACTTCTTTGTAAAGACCCTAAATGAACGGTTTGAGGCTCTTCGTGTTCCTGGAGTGAGCAGACACCATTGGGCTACAATAGCACGCAACAGGGATAAATGGAGACATTACTGGCACCTGATCGAGCAAATCGATGAACAATGGGATGACAAGTGATACAAGTGATACAAGTGATCTTGCTCAAGATCTCAGACCTCATAACAATAGAATCAGTTGTCAAATTCCAGGTACTTTAGGAACAAAATGTGCTCTGTAATGTGATTCTTTTGGCTTGAAGTTCAAAAACAAGTAGAACCCAACAAATTATTATTTTTTTATGATCAAACATATGTGGTACATAAAAAAGTCTAGCAAATGATGGACCCACAAAAGCAGGACACTTATCCCTCGGGGACTAAGATGTAGTCACAGAAGTATATAAAAACCCTTCAAAAATAATGCTGTTTTTTAAAAATGGCAGAGTACTCATTTCTGAGCTGTTTTTTTATTATTCTTTATCCCTTATACATATTTTATGAAAATTCTTTTGTTTCTAATCAATATTTAAAGCGATTGAGGAAAATAAAGGGAGAAAAATCAAAGATTTCATGTTTCTTCCTCATACAGTTTCTTAGATCTTTGCAGATAGAATCCCTAGAAAAGTCCACTGTAGCTATGTACACAAGACTTCATAATTTGTAGAATTTTGATTGCAAGAAACAACCATGATAACAAATAACAGCACATCCTCTGACTGCAGCCCCTCTGGAAGGCAACATTCATCCCACCAAGCCTAGGATTTTAAGTATTGCAACCCCAATTCGGGTTCTCACTCTTCCTCTGATTATGGGTCACAGCTTCTTCATTTCTCCAGTGACAGAGATATGGGAGCTAACGTCCTATCATCCATCATAAGTAGTCAAGAAATTATCACTCCATTCACTTAGCGTCAGTGTTTAAGCAACAAAATTTGAATTATCAGTCAATTTAATGTTGCCCTTTCTATTAAATCCTGATGGAGCGCTTCCAGCTGCTATAATTACTTAAGAAAATCTATTCCTGCTCTCCCCTCCATCCGCCCCATAGTGACATCCCATAATTTCCCATGCTCAGCTCAACTGTCACCTCCACCCTTCCCTGCAATCTGCTCTGAGCCTGCGTCACCACACACAACTGTGTCCCTGAGCTCTGAGCATGAGCATGGAATAAGAGAAGCTTGAGTTGGTCTATCACAGGTGCCCCCAAATTGTCCCTGGGCTATCTGACACCAAAAGGGTCTCACACGAGGAAGTAATTATAATGATGATAAACACAAAGGAGTACCCGTTCTGGTTCTGTCTTGCTGCATTCAGAACTTTGAACGAGTGACTCATAACTTATTTTTATCTCTCCATCATTTCCCATTGGCTAAGACTGTTGCTGGCCCACTCATGTTACGGGAGGTGGAGACACACAGCGGGGCTCTTGGGGTGGGAGCTGATGTGTGGGTCTGCGTAGAGTTCACTCTGCTCTGATATCTATGGCAGCTTGTGCCCTGTGCTAGACAGAGTGACACCCTTCTCCCAGGGGAAGCTGTGCACCTTTTCGGCAACCCTTGGACACAGTAACTCCTCCAAGAAGAGCTGCCTATTTTGATGGAGATAGTTGATGAGTCCCAGAAAGGCTAAATAGTAACCTGCAATGACTGAGCTGGGGAGTGACTGAGTTTATATCCCATTTGATCACTCCACAACCCACCATAGATTTTTGGCTCCCTCACTCTGGGTGCTGGATAAACATGTGACTTTATTATCTCATTTCTTGGATTCACTGAAATATATTTTAGCCTCTGAAAAAAATGGGTCTTAAAAAAATCCCTTCTCCCCCGCAATAATAGAGAAGAGCAGAAGGCCAAGATGGAGAGAACCAAACCAGAGACTCATATGTTTCCACTTGATTTTTCAGCTGGCAGTTTGTATGAGAACTTGTATATTGTATATTTCTGCTCTTGTCGGCGACTGAATCCTGAATCCCAGGCCGCCAGGCTGCCAGGTAATCTCATTTTCTCTTTGCAATGGTTCATTTCCTAGGACTTTGTGCTACTGACACCCAAACAGAGTCTGCAGAGCTTTAGGAAATCTTCCTACTGCTTTGCTATACAGCACATGTGGACATGCTCTGAGTTTTCCATGAGGTCAGCTTTCCTCTATTCCCGCGTGTCTTACCTGCAGGGCACTATTTGGTATATCTGAGATTCAACACAGCCAGTGGTTTGACCTTTCTGGACCTAATCAATAGCACTGGCCTTGTTTCCCACTATTCTGCATCTTTGCATCATCAAATATTTGATGAACATTATGAATTGTTGCTGTGGTTGGTTTCTCTGAACACTGGCCTAGCTCCTAATATTCCCTGAGGCAGCTGATTTTCCTTATTACTAGTCATACAACCACAGTGTTCTTAACATTTGGGCCTAGTTACATTGATAGAAGTTTCCAAATTAGTTCATATGTTGTGCTATTTTCTACCAGGAGAATATAAAATGGTATATACCTAAATGATAAATATTGTGTCACTCTAAAAATGACGTTGGTTACCACTAGAAAATACAGCATATGAAAGTAGAAAAATAAAATAGGATAGATCATTGTAGAAAAAAGCCTCCAAGAAACTGTCCATCATGCTGACCACATTTTAGAGGCTTAATGAACGGCGATTAGTTTTCTTTCTCTTGATATATGATGTCTAAATATTTATGTATCTAAATTTTTATATTTTGTATTTTAAAATTTTTTATAAGAAACATACATTACTCGTGTGATAAATGCAATCATTAAAGTAAGCCACAGTATTCTATATTCTTATTGATGTCTTTAAAGGTACAATCTAACCCTGTGGATCATTAAGAGGAGACTTTATTCTCCTAGATGTGTACCCAGTGGGCATGAGTTATGTCAGCCAGCTCCATCTTCAGATGGGATTTTTGCCATTAAGAAGAAGGCAGGTGATCGTAAACTCCTGTTTCCCACTACGGCCATCATCATGAATCGCAGGACCAACCACACCTCTGGCTCTGGCAAATGTACCTCTGTCCATGTCTGCAACCTCTGGCAAGCTCTCATCCTGTATCTCATTGATGTTCTCTCTCAGCTTGTAGCTTTTTAATTACCAGCCAACACCAAGCTGAGTCCTAGCTATGCAGCTTTGATAGCACCAGAGGAACAGTCAGGCTGGCCCGAGAGGCGGTTCATAATTACTTCTGGGTAACGAGGAAGACAGCCACACCGACTGCTCAGTTGGGTGCAAGTCACTGATCTCAGGATGCCAAAATTGCTGCTTCCCATTTCCCCAAGATTCAGTGGGATTTACACTTATTAATTCCTGCAAATCAAAACGAACTCACTCCCTGAGGTTGTGGGCCCGGGTTGTTCACACAGATCATGAAAGAAGAGAAATGGCCCGGAGTTTACAAGGAGGGCGATCGTGGGTCCAGATGGAGAGAAGTAGAATTGGTTGAGTATCTCCCGTGTACCAGACCTTGAGCTGGAGCTCTGAGAAGAGCCGATGGCTGGCCTCACCCAGTGATGAACTGAATTTTATCAGCAAGATTTCAAAGAGAAATATGCCTCTCCTGAGTAAAACAGTCCTTCAGCGGGAAGTGTCCCTGAAAAGCAATGCAGGATGGTGTTCTTAACAACCGTGGGACAGTTATGCAAGGCACAGGACCATAGTGGGGGGTTGTTTGGAGTCAGAATGACTTCCACTCCTCCTTCTGGGAAAGCTGTGGTCCCCATCCTGAGAGGCAGGGGAAGAGTGTTTTTATACTGACACAGATTCTCACGCAAAATACCTAGCACTGGTCTGGTTTGGAGGAGATGGTCAACATTTTAAATAATTCTCTTCGCCCTTTCATTCTCATAATGAGACATTGAAGTCAAGTAAAAATTGTAGTAAGGAAGTACTGCTACTTTGCTTCGCAAAGTACAGAGCGATAACATTTTCTTGAAGCTGGCTCTGTTGATGTCAGTATAAAGAGATACTTTCATGCAAGAGTTAATAAATTCTATATTTTAAGAATATTCAAGAAGAAATATTGAATGTAACCAAAGTAAACAGAAAGTAAAGTGAAACTTATCAGTTACAATGTGACAATGCGAGGGGGGATTGGGGGGGGCGGGATGGGAAGTGTACTGTGTTTTTTTTTTTTTGGCAGTGGAATATGGGCACTGGTGAAGGGAAGGTTGTTTCAGCATTGTATAACTGAGACTTAAGCCTGAAAGCATTGTAATTTTCCACATGGTGATTAAATAAAATAAAATTCTTATTAAAAAAATAAAATACATGAAATTAAAAAAAAAGAATATTCAAGAAGAATCTCAATTCTCTTCCACAGAGCCATGTGGGGAATTCATAGGGCCCCTGATTTGACTTTCTAACTCCATTTTTCTTATTTTGCTTTGTCTATCATCAAAATACAATTTTCAAAATACAAAAAATATAAAAGTCAAGTTCCCTGACACGAGAAAGGAAATACTGGGTCATTTCCAGATAACTTGATGGAGACTCTGCTTGTATTGAACAGTTGACGGTCCCAGTAAAATTGTGCTACATGTGAGGGTACATGTGACGCAGCCAACTCTACTCCGAGAGAATAAAGCATTAAGTTTAATCTTGGCAATAAAACTGCCTCGTAAAGCTTTATAGGTAACAACTGAAATGTCCAACAACAAGGTCAAGATAAAATAAACCTCCAGATAAAATACAGAGCTACCATTCTTTATCCAAATTCCTGAGGGAGTGGGTCTTGGAGTGCTTTGGATTTAGGCAGTGATTCTGGGATATTCTCTATCCGGTGAACAGACTGTAATACCCTCAGTAAGTTTTGTGGCATGGCTGGTGAGCACAGATTGATATTTCTACCCTGAAATGTGAAATATGTTGCTATTCAGCAGGTTAAAAGGGATAAACAAAGAACTGACATCACCTCACCTCACTGCAGGTCCTGCTGTTAAATCAATTAGGAAAATCCTCCATTTTTTGGAGCCTATAAAGGGAATTATAGATAAGGTGTTGGTTGTGAACTGTATTTAGACAGGAGCTTTTTAAAACACTGTGATATTGAGGATTTAATAATGTGGGACTATTAATAAACAGAATAAGCAGAAATGTTAGCAGATAAATGAGAACAAGAAGAATTTTAGAGTCTTCCTAAAGTTTCAAAATATTACATGAAGATTTCACTGTCACTGTCACTGTCATCCCTTTGCTCATCGATTTGCTCGAGTGGGCACCAGTAACATCTCCATTTTTGAGACTTGTTACTGTTTTTGGCATATTGAATATGCCACGAGTAGCTTGCCAGGCTCTGCCATGCGGGCAAGATACTCTCAGTAGCTTGCCAGGCTCTCCGAGAGGGGCAGAGGAATTGAACCCAGGTCAGTCACATGCAAGGCAAATGCCCTACTGCTGTGCTATCATAGAAATAGTATTTCTAAAAACCACAATAAAATAACATTAGTGTCCATGCTTTAGGAGAATATAATAAGAGGGTCCCAGTGTGAAATATATGAGGGTTCCCAGTTGGGATACATGAGGACCCCCAATGTGAAGTGCATGAGGGTCCCCAGAGTGGGAAATAGGAGAGTCACTGTGCTTGATGCGTAAAAGCATCATGCATTGCTGAGCTTCCCGGCCAGTGTGTTTTTATCATTATGTGTTTGTCTCATTCTCTGTGACCGGTCCCTACTGGATGGAGGTCAAAGATGCAATCCAGGTTACTTTAGTGTGGGAAATATCCACACTGATGTAATTATATGCATATATATGTATGCATATATATACACATGTATACTTTATGTCTATGTAATCTTTCAGTTCCTGTCTATTCGTTACTTCATTGTGGTTCTGCTTACTTGAAAGGCTTTTGTAGCTATCTTTCTCCTGACTGCCTCTTGCACTGCACTCGCATCCTCAGCACCAGAGTTCTTATCAGTTCTGTCCAGAATGATGAAGAGATACTGGAAACCAAACCTCCGTGTCTATCCATGATGTGTGGTGGGGCAATGTGGGAAGCTTAGACTGCTCTTTCCCTACAGCCTGAGCTCAGAGGCTTTCTGCAGTTTAATTGATTTGTAGGGAAGCTTCAAGTCTTGCTGCAGAGAAAGTTAATGCGAAACAGCTAATTTCAAAAGCAATTTAGAACAATGGCATCCGGACTTCTTAGCATTTGTGCTGCTTTCCCGTTACTTTCCACACATCACTAAAGATTTGCTTTACTTACAGCTTGGCTGTTCTGAGGACAGACTGGATTGTGCATCCTCATAGCAGAGCTGCCCAGCTCATTGCTCCTCACCGGCTATTGTTTAGTTCTTTGGACAGAACTGTTAGATTATAGGCAAACACTTATGTACAACTTATACTATGTGTGTGTATGAATATATGTGTGTCTGTGTGTGGGAGATCACCCCCTAACAAAAGCTTCCATGTCTCCTGGGCAAAACAGTTTAGTTTTAGAATATATCAGGCAGCAAAAGTGCACCCAGGAATAAATACAATAGATGACAGGTAGCAAAGGATAGAATAAAAGAGTTAAGTGTGATTTAGATGTAGAGGGCAACATAGGCAAAAATAAAATAGGAAATTGTTATGGGTTTGCTCTATACTTTAGGTGTGCCTGCTGATCAGCTGTATGAAATATCCTGGTCTCTTGCTCTTAAGGCACCTTTTGAATTTTGATGTGCTCACTGACTATTCTTAACATCTTGCTGTCAGCTTCAATAATAAGTAACGCGTTGGGAACCAGGATTGTATTGAATCAATTGACATTGTATATATGTTTCACTGAACCAAAGGCCAGTCTGTGAGCTCAGTTAGAGCTACCCAGGAGACCCTAAAACTTGGACAGTCCTTTTACGTGATATTATGTGTTTCTGTGACCCATCATTCTCTGTGACCGATCCCTACTGGATCCCTACTGGAGGTCAAAGGTGCAATCCAGTTGACTTTAGTGTGGTAAATATCCACAGTGATGTAATGATATGCATATATATATATACATACATACACACATGTGTATGCTTTATATCTATGTAATCTTTTAATTTATATCTACTTATTACTTCATTGTAAAACACAGTAAGGAATTAATCATAGCTACAAAGACCATTTACAATTTCATGTCATGCAATTATTAGAAATCTTAGCTCTGCATTTTGTAATCTTAGCTTCTGATTATACTGAGCAGAGCATTAAAAGATTACACCACTGACTAGGCAATCTGATTTTTTCGGTCTGGGAAAGGGCACTGGATTTATTTATTTATTTTTCTGGTTTAGGGTTTCACTTGATGATTCTAATGTTCATCCAGGTTTAAAATCTATCACTTTGAGTTAACCGGGCTAATGGCTTTCACAGAGTAAGTCTCCCTCCTACCCAAGACACAAGACATAGCAGAAGAAAAAATCAAAGTGAGTGTGTATATGTGTGTGTGTGTGTGTGTGTATGTTTGAGTGTGGAGAGGGCCTGTTGTAGATATTCAGAGTCAACAATACTCATGCACCTTATGATACATGATTACCTTATCTGAACCTTAGCTTGTTGACTATTATAGATAATTCTACATGTTTCTTCTACCTAGAAGAGAATTCTGGGAAGGGAATGCCATTGAGAATCACTGTGATCGTTCAGGGCTTTTCAAACTTTAATCTGGTTAGCAAACCACTCACTATCTTATGAAGATGCAGATCATGCAGAGACCTGATGCTCGTGAAGCTCCTCTGAGCTGGTCTGTGCCCTGGCCTACATACTGACCAGCAGCCAAGCTGGTGTGTCTCTAAAGCTGAACTCATCAACTACCCTTGAACAACTGAATGAGAAGCCAGTCATCTAGCTGATAAACAAAACTAAAATTCCCAGGAAAAGGAAGTCACTCTCTTCGTGAAAGAGGAGACCATTGGCCTAGGATAGAATTACATATAAGGGCTCTGGACCGTAAAGGCAAATGGAAAATCACAACACATCTTACTGGGATAGTTAAAGAAACTCCACATTACCTCCAAAGGTTGGGGCAGGGGAAGGGAATAAAAAAAATCACCCAGGTTGAATGGTGGCATTGAAATATACCCATGTCTAAATCCCTACCCTGGGGATGCAACTTTATTTGGAAAAAGGGTTTTTGCAGAGGTGATTAAGGAAGGACCTTGAAGTGAGATTTTTCTGGGGAGGATCCTCAAGTCTGACATTAGCTGTAAGGGAAAGGAGAGGGGGATGAGCAGAGGAGGAAGTGTAGAAGGGACAGGCCTGAGGAAAGTGGAGGCAGGGGTGGGCGCTGCTTCTGTGTGTCCCAGGCTGGAGGTAGAATCTGGAGGAGGAGAGAGAGGCTTCAGAGAGAAGGGAGGAAGGGAAGGGAGGACAGGCTGTCCTTTCCTCTGGAATGCTGGATTCAGACTTCCAGAACCCATAAGGTGACAGAACCCCGAACCATGAGAGTAGATAGATTTTTTTGGCCTGAGACTTCCGATTCTGGGTAGTTTGTAATGTACCTGCCCCGCTGTTAATTCCACACCCACAAACCAGTGGCCTATTTGTCTAGAAATGAACGAAGCTGCCGCATTCTATTCTGGGACTCTGTATCTGCCAGTCCTCTGAGCCCAGCTTTCCTCAGTTTCCCCAAAGAAGTGTGATACTAAAAGAGAAGTAGGTTTGCAGTGTCAGCCCCAGCTCTGTCACCATGTTTTGTCATTTCAGACAAGTAACCTGGACCAGTGGCTGGTGCCTAGAGAAGCCAGTAGTGTCCTCCCTTCCGGCCGAAAAGAGACGAGGCATGGGCGCCTTGTGCAGGGACTGCTCTGAGGCTCTGCTCTGCGGCAGGCTGGCACTGCCAGCCTCCCTATCCCCATTCCGTCAGGGGGCTGCATAGAGATGCTGTCTGCTGATGCTGGGATGCTGCCCCTGCCACTGGCCAGCAGCCCTGCTCCCCGTGCTCCCTGGGTATCATCGGGAATATCCCTCAGCCTCCATCCCAGACCAGTTCTCCCCCAGAAAAACAGGTCCTCCCCCCAGCCCCCAGCCAGGACTAAAGCTCTTCTTGAACATCTAGAAGGTTCGAAGCTAAATGACAAGTGGGAGGGGGTGTTTGACCCTCTCCCCTGTCTGTGAAACTCAAGTTCCTTCTTGCATGAACTGAACTGCCTCTCATTCTGCACAAAGCAGGGGACCGCGTGGCCTTCCAGCAGTGCCACGGAGCAAACGGATAGAGCCGAAGGTGTATTTCAAAGTGAGCGCACCCAATTTTTTTAATCGATGTCTTTTCCCATTGATAAGGCTTCTTGCAGTGTGGATTCCTGATTTGCCTTCTATTCTGATAAATCAGGAACATTGTGTGTGTGTGTGTGTGTGTGTGTGTGTGTGTGTGTGTGTGTGTGTGTGTGTGTGTGTGTGTGGTATGTTCCAAAGCAGGTATGTACATCTGGAAGTCTGAGATCCCTTCATCACCCGCCCCACCGGGTATTCCCCAGAGAGAAAGCTTCGCCCATGTTCTCTGTTGTGGGGGCGTGTATGAGATTGCATCTCTGCGCCTTTCCCTCACGCCCTGACTGGGAAATGACCAATGCTGTATCTAAGGGGGACCTCCAGCTTCTCAGTACTGGGGTATCCTTTCCTCTTGTCCCTGTTTCAACCTGACACCCTCGCTGGGGGAGAACAAGTTTTGCACCCCCACAAATCAGACACTTTTTGGGAAAGGGGTTCTCTCAACCATTGCTACACACAGCTCCACACCCCGCCTTTGGGCTTGGCCTTGAAACTGGAAATGCCCTTCCCAGGAAGAGGCACTGGCAGGATTGTAGAACCAGACCCCAGTGCCTTCTGGGGGTCCCAGTACTTACTGCCTGTTCATAGCTCTTGGCACCCGGCCAATCAGAGGGATCTTCAGCTCAGCCTGTGGAAACAAAAGCAAATGTGTTACTGGGTCTTACACCCGTGTTTTAATTCCGGTGAACACGCTATGTCGCTTCTTGTTAAAGTGGGATTCAGGTATCGGTGAAGAGGAAACGACGGGAGGAGAATCATTTTGGGTGGATAATTGGCTTATTTCTGGAGCGGGTGGGGGGAGGGGGCTTTCCCTGACAGGCTGTCCTCTTTCTGTCAGCATCCATCCCAGCCCCCTGGGAGCTGAGCAAACACCGCCCCAGCCTGCTTTTCCCCAGTGTGCAATTCTGAGCTCCCCGCCGGGCACCCTGGCCACACTAGCCCAGGCTTGGCCTGGTCTGCCTGGGGGAATCTCTACGGCATTCCGGCAAGGGATGCTTTTCCCTTCCTGCTGGGACTGCCAGGAAAAATGCACTGGAAGTCACACTTATAGACCACACCACACAGGGTGCAGTGTTTTATTGAGGCTTGAGCTCACCCACAGAGGAGCTGTCATTAGCCCCATTAGCCAGATGAATTAGCAACAGACACCCGGCCATATTCCATCAGGTCTTTACATCAGTGATGGGGTTTGGGCTATACACAGGCCCTCGGAGATACGAGATAGAGAGGCTATTACTTGCAATGCCTGGTGGTATTCAGCAAGAAACAGATGACATAGATCACTAAAACAATGTGGTACAGGGTAGAGGGACTCCCCTGGGACAGCGAGGTATCTGGGGGTAGTGACAGAGGGGACACTGATGCCTTGTCTGGGTTTGGAGCAGGTGAGGGAGTCAATGATCACTGGGAGGAGAAGGAGTTGGTGGAATAAATCTGTGGCTTTCCTATGGAGGTGACCTTTGGAGGGAGCTCTGGGGGGTGGAGTGAACACCCCCCTTCATGCTCTTTCTGACCCAAATTTCCAGCTGCTGTATCCCGCTGACAAAATTCAATTGGAAGTTAAGGGTGAATATCCCTGACATGGTTCTTCTTTAAGACATTTAAAAAAATATTTTAATTGAATCACCATGAGATAGAGAATTCCAAAGCTTTCCCAGGTCAAGAGTCATATTAACATTTATATATGCAAAATTCCAGAAAAATCCATTCGGCAGAATTGAATAAAGGCTCCTTCCCAAAGCCATCTGGGGCTGGCTCAAGCCCACGCTCTTTCTCCCTTGAACATGCACCTCATATGCTTGTCTCCGTGTTTCTTTGCTGCCAATGTTCTCTCTTGAACACATTTTCCCTCTTTCTCTCCTTGCACATCTTTCTAAGCAAGCTTCAATAGTGATGATGATGATGATGATGATACTAATAATAAAACCCTTGCTTCATTATGTTGCCTCCTCCTGGAATTCTTATCTGTGAGGGAAAGGAACAAGCCCAGAATACCTGTGTGGAGGTGA